>NW_020230404.1:1540000-1887500 GCF_003227715.2 Harpegnathos saltator
CTCTCTCTTTCCCTTTTTCTCCTGCTTGCGTCTCACTCGAAATAGGAATTTCGCGACAATGACGCGGTCGGGTAAAAAGCTTTTCTGGCGGCTTTTCTTTATCCCGTAGCTCTTCCTTAAGGACGTATCGGGACGGACAGGCATTAGCGAAAGGCCCCGCGGTGCTTTCGTCATCCTACTTACTATGATGGAGGGTTGAGAGTACTCTTGCTCAGTCACTCGAGGAACCAACCAACTCGTAGTACTTCTCTCTTTCGTGGAATCGCTAGTTCCATGTTAGGGGGTGATCCAAAAGCGGCAGGAAAAGGGGCTTATACTTCAATTCGCGCCTCGCTCTCAATCATATCCGAAACAGGTGCCTCTCCGACGCCTGACAGATTGCTCCCCTTCGAGATTCTTTAGGGTGACATGAAAGATTGAGAAAAATTACGCTCTCCCGTGCGGATGACCCCGAAAAGGAGCGCATTCTTCCGCCTAAAATATGAGCATAAAGAAATATCGATCGCCGAAACAGGAAGGAATACCGTCGGGAAACTTGTAGAAAAAGATCAAACTATGTAAAAGTTATGCAAAGTATAATAATCCGAGGTGGAAGGGGACGAGAAAGAGATTTGGGAGACCGAGTGTTGAAAAATCGGTAGCGGGTTAACGCGGGGGAGTCATTATTCAAGAAAGACGCGAGAAGAAACTGATTATTCGACATAGCATTTTCACAAAATCAGAATCGCGGAGCAGTCGCGCGAACGGTGCATCACTTTGTTAAATCAACATCCGGTAAGCTCCGCTTTGGCGTCGCTGCGGGAGACGTTCGGAATCCTCGCCACTGTTTTCTGCTAGCTCGCGGGATAATAAAAAGTCGATGTTACGTAGGAAAAAGCGAACGCAGAATCGGACTCGTCGAAGGGGGAAAACCCACGTTTGGTTTGGAGGAAATCCCGAATCCCCTTGCTTCCTGCCAGGCAAGAGGCTACAAAAAATCGACAGCGGAACGTGCAAGGAGCGTAGCGGGGAGACTGACACGTAGGATCCGATGCCAGCTGGACGGAGGTAATTTTCTACGGGTAACGCAAGCCGTTCCCTCTTCCCTTCTCAAGATACTCAGACTGAGGTCTATCGCCGGGGCGGTAAGGCGACAGTTAAATCTTTGAGAGATTTCCTATGAACTAGCGCGAGATCTCACGGTGGGAAAAGTGTCGCGAAAAATACTGTGTTACCAAAAATATCGGTCTCTACGTAAGGCAAATTTTTGGAATTTCTACTGCGTCAAGAACTGGGGCCATTTTTGCGGTAATTGGCAAAACAAGCTGTAAGAGGATATTTTTATCCAGGAAAAGCTGAGAAATATTTGTTCTGCATCGACCAGTGCTTTTGGCGCAAAGTCAAATTCATAATTATTCTACCTTATATAAATTGGCGAATTTCCATGCAAACGGAAATTCATCCCTCAACCCGAACTAGATCTAACTTAACTAAACCAAATCGAACTTGGCGAAACTAACCTTGGGTTGGAAGATGCATACTTCAAACGAATGATAAGAAATTACTCTTGCATAAGACATGACATTTTCTAGCTTCTTCCTACGAAAACTTTAAGCACCCTTCTTAAAAGCTTGTACGCATATATTTTTACAGCTTGTTTCGTGGATTCGACCGCGAAAAAGATTCTTAAAAATATTCTTTTAAAACTGACGCGAATCAGACGAGGTGAAACGATGCAACCAACAAGGACCGTTCAATATTTGGGAATCTAAAGACTAGGGCGAGGAAAAAGTCGAGATTTCAGCGGGCGAACCGACGACCGATTCTAAAAGTCAGAGGAAGCGAGAGACTACGCGTATCCCAAGATTTGACGTATCTGTCGCCGGTGCAGCTTTCAGAGTAGCTGCTTCCTCTCATGGCGCTTTCTTCTTCTCTTCCTCCTTGTTTCAGCCCGTTTCTTTTCCGGCTGAGATGAATGCGATATATCGAAGTGCTGCTTCATGCCGCTGAATTCTACTTAGTTGTATGCGTGCTGTACTTTCCTCCACGTGTGTACATGTGCGCGTGTATGCCTGCGCGTGTGCCTGTGTGCACCTATGTGTGTGAGATGGGAGGGAGAGAGCGGGTTGGATCGAGATAATGGTGTATAATAGTTCTGCGAGGAAGACTGGAACGTGCACTTCCGAGCGGATTTCTGTTTCCTTTTCCCCGCTTTCCTCCGTCTCCCTCTCGCTCTCCCTCGTCTTTTCTTTGTGTAAGGAGTAAATAAGAATATCTAGACCGCTGCTGCTGCTGGTAGCACCTCCGGTCCACGTCCGGCCGCGGAAATTGATTTCCCAACTAGGTTGATCGCGCCGATCTACTCGCCGAACGAAACGTGCGCGTCGATTATTGCGACTTTTCCAATCCAGTAATTATAACTCTCCCGAAAAAGATAGATTCTCTCTCTCTCTCTCTCTCTCTCTCTCTCTCCCTTCTTTATCGAACTAAGATTATTGATACTTTCACAGGCATCGACGGAACATGAGATATAATAGGATTCTGAATTAAATTTCGGATTATTGTTTTTCCGATATTGTGCGCGTATCAGAATACGATAAATGGGATATAAAATGAGAGAACATTTCTATAAAACGTTTGTTGTAATCTAGTGTGCAATTAAGCGATAATTACAGATACATTGAAGCGTTTCAAATGGTACAAACGGTAAAAATCGAAAAATATGCAAATTGTGCAAAGGCATGCGAAAGAACACGCGGAAAGCGTAAAATTCACGCGCCCGGGTTATTTGCATTGTTTGCAATATATATTGGATGTCATCCACAATATTTTCCAGGGATAATTATTACTCATATTCAAAATATCATCACATGAGGCCTCGAGCGCTTTGTTTTTACGTGGTTCACGACATTACATAATGATCATCAGATTTTGAAGAAGGGAAATTCTCGAATTTCTGAATATTCGTGATATTCCCAAATCTCTCTGTCGTTCTTTATCGCCTAAAATTCAGGGGACCGCGTGTAACCTTTATTATAATATTCCGCCGTACGAAAAGAACGATATTCCCGTGCCGCGCTTCCAATTAACAGTAAATACAACCGCGTGGCTTTGAAAGCTGGTGCAATTGCATATTGCATCGATTTCTCATGGATGTATGTCGAATGTAAATCCGACTTTCCGTACGGCATTTCGTATTCCGCGAATTCGGCGCGACCTGCTTAGGAATTCGCGTTTGGATACGGAAAAATGAGAGAAAGCCACTCGAATGATTTATACGCGGCTCGTCTTTTTCCGCTCCGTAATTTTTTCTCGATTTTTATACTTTCCCCAACGCTGATAAGAGAAAAGCAACGAGAGAAAGAAAAATAGAGAGATGGGGGAGGAGGGAGATAGAGAGAGAGAAAGGGAGAGGGAGAGGCGTCTAGACAACGAAACTTGGAGCAGTAATTTTGAATTAGTCACGACGGGGGTAGCAACGGCCACGTAAAAAATAAGTTCACCGCCATCTAATGATATCTTTCCTTTCTCCGCGCTGAAACCGGAGAATCCCTCGTATAATAAACATGTGCTACGTCCTGCCAGCTTCCTACATCTCCGCACCCCACAAAAGCCGAAAGGAGAAAAAAAAAAAGAAGCAGACAGAAAGGTGCGCAGTTTGCTTCGTGCTTTGCGTAAAACTTGCGTACTAAAGCGCGCTCGCGTATACCTGCATGACCAGCGCGTGTGCAGGTGCATTCGCATTAAAACATGGAAGCAAAAAGAGAAAAAGATGGAACGAAGAAAAGAGGAAAAAGGGAAGAAAATAGGTAGGTCCTGCGGAAGGGGTGAGAGAGAGAGAGAGAGAGAGAGAGAGAGAGAGAGATAGAGGGTGTGGAGGGGTGGGGGAGGTGGGAGAAGAAGAGAGGGCAACTGCGAGCGATTTATTAAGCGAGATCCAGGCCGGCTTAACCATTTGTTCTCTCGCGTCGTCTGTTTCCCGGGCCGAATTGAGTTTTCCAGGGCGAAACTTGCCGCTGGGACAATTCGCGAACCGACAAAGTGGATTTTTGCACGTCGTTTTGCGTCCATTGATGCCTGCCATGATCGTGTACACTCCCAATGGGATTGGGCTCGCTTTATAGGCGCCGTTCGAATTCGGCGTGACGTCGGGGAGAATGTTCTGAATATTATTCCGCGATGGATAATCGGCGGCGACTGTCGCTGCGAGTAAATGCACCACCAGATTAGGACTGCCACGGCCTGTTAAATATCGGGAGGCCCCGATAGAATTTGACGATTTTCGTGACGGTGAATACAAAATGCCGTTTGATTCAGGCTGAGTCGTGCCGAATTGGATCGACGGTATATCTGTCCTTTATCCTCCAGGATCCTTTTTCCTACATATTCTCTCCCTCTCTCTCTCTCTCTCTCTCTCTCTCTCTCTCTCTCTCTCTCTCTCTCTCTCTCTCTCTCTCTCTCTCTCTCTCTCTCTCGCTCTTTCTGAGTAACCGAATCATAAGGTAAATAATGTAACGGTACGGGCGGTATTTTGTTTCAAACGTATGGGAGTTTGGTAAAGTGGTGACGATCGATGATTGAGGAGAGTCGACTCCGCATAAATTCCACCGGCGAACGGCGAATTTCGCGTCGAACGTGCGAGAGAAAAGTTAGATAGATACCTTTTTTAGCACTCTGAGGCGGAAGCTCCTGAGAGCGCGTTCCGGGGAAAAAAAGAGTGCGAGGAAGTCTGATAATTTCAGAATTTACATCTTGGCTTGCCTTCTGCCCAGATGCGATCGCGCGTGCAGCGCTGGTTACAACGCGTTTCTACTCCGGTCTCTTGGACTTCTTACCGGAATAATCGATCGTCGTGCGGCGAATTATCCGGCTAATGTGTGCATACTTGACAGATACCTCGGGCTGGATTCACCCGGCAATAGTTTCGAATTTGGATGTGACGTGCGACGCCGTTAGGACGACAGGCGACGCGATGAAATTCGCGCTAGGAATCACAATGCGACGTGAAAAAGCGTCGAATAAGCCGTCCGCGGAATATCGAAGAAGTCGCCGGTACAGTTTTCGAAAATATACGCCCGCAGATATACGACACAGCCGTATGTATGTAAAGTATAGTACTCCGCGGGGTACAATGCTTCGCGAAGCATGGCGCGCCGTCGACGCACTCGTCGTAAAGGTTTTTACTATGTACGTCGTCGCCATATTCGCGCTGCGATGTTAGACCTGAAAATCGTAATCGTAATAACGAGAAAATGCGTGCCGCTTTTAATCGGATCCGCGGATTGTTCCGATTGTCGCTAATTCGTTTCAATTTGCCCACGCGAGCGCGCGAGAGAAGAGTGGTGGAATTAAGTGCGTTAATAATTCATAAACGCATCAAATGTTGATTCCATAGCGACGTCACGACGCGGATTTCACGACGAACGTCGGCATCACGAGTCCGCGATCGATCCCGCGTCGAGCGAGCGAACGAGAGTAGAGGCGGCGGAGGGGCAGAGGGGGAGGTCGTCCTCGTCCTCTCCGCGTCCTCGCTTCTCGCCGCGTCTCTCGCGGAAAACTCGGCTATTAAAAAGGAAAAAAGAAAAAGGACGTAGGAAGGAAATACGATGCATTTCGCTTTTACGACGCTCCCGCGCCACCGCGGATCGTTTTAGCTTGCCAACGGATTTGGCGAAAGAAATGTAATAGTAGTCCTTTTATTCTAAGGATGACACGTAGCAGCTCGGGGATGCCTACTCCCCGGGTCCTCTCGCACGCACATACTCAAGCCTTCACTCAATCGGCGCGAAAATAGTTCCGCCAATAAAATCAGTCATTCTCTTTCTCTCTCTCTCTCTCTCTCTCCCCCTCTCTTTCTCTCTCTCTCTCTCTCTCTCTCTCTCTCTTTCTCTCTCTCTCTCTCTCTCTCTCTCTTTCTCGGTGGCGACGCGAACGTGGCACGGATAATCGTTCCGTTCATCACCCGACTTCGTGACAAATGATTGCCGGAGTCTCACGGGCGAAGGATCCGCGGGATCCCCGAGAGAACCGCGAAGTACTCCCGTTACCTCGATTCCGAGTCTTAAAAACAGAATCCAGCGAGTGTTCTCTCGGCTCATCTGTGAGTCAACACGTCCGCGCAAATCGCGAGAACGTTTATTAATGGCTACTCGAAGCGGCCGCCGAACGATGACATCGAGAAGTCATCGGACTCGTTTCTTTCTCTCTTCCCTTTTGTTCTTCATTCTTCCCGATGCTATTCCCCGCGATCGGACAGAAAGTCGTATCGCGGATGAAATCTCGTTACTCCGCAAGGGGCGTACAATGTCAGCTGTTGATTATCACGTGGCGTCCCGTAGCCCGAGTAAAAATTCAGTTTAACCAAAGTACACTAAGCGAGGCTAAGGGAGATTGGGGAGAAGCCACGTCGGGAGACGCAAGAAAATTCGTATAATCCGGATAGCCGGCTCCGACAAACCAGCGGAATTAAGAAGACGAGCAAGAGGAGGAGGCAGCTTATCCACTGGCCTAGGTATGAGGACTGGGAAAGGGGTTTAGTGCGGGGGAGGAAGGCTGTGCAACCCCCACTGACTCGGATCTTTTAACCGCCTCTGTTAGCCACCACCACCTCACCCTCGCTTCCTGATGCTCACCTGCTGTTCCACGGAAGAGATATTCAAGAGAATCCAGAACACTCAAAAGCCTCTAAAAAACGCATTAGCTTCGCCCCCTCTCCCGTCCTTCTTAAATACTCTGGGAGTGCAGGTATATTCAGCTAATGTCTTGCTCGGGGTATAAAGTTTGGTACATCCTGGGCGAGAGATGATGGCGGCGAATCATTTCGCTCGAGTTATGAGTACATACACATACACACACACACACATACAATATATATATATATATATATATATATAATACATACGTACACCACTTTACATACATACAGCCGTACGACGTAATAAAGAAATGACGAGAGTTTATTATTCCTGAATCGTGAAAGTTTTATATATTATTCATAACTACGGATGTATTTCCGCAGAGAGAGTTCGGAACGAGCTCGACACACACACGTACAATCTCGAGTTTCTTCAGTTCCTTAAATATTCATATCCCTGTGGGCTGATGTCGGCCATTTCGGCTATCAATAATGTATAAAGCTATTTAGACTATTTGAAATCCATTTCCCTCAAATCGTCGGGGCCATCACTTTCGCCATATCGTCGTTATATCCCCGACATTTTGAACTCTTCGGGATAGATCCTGCGGCCTCAATGAGAGGTCCGACACCCTCTTTCTCCCTCATTCCCCGCCACTGTCGATCCTCTCGCAATGAACTCCACGCAAAAGTTTTTTTACACTCTAGTGTTATGGCCGATAGTGGACCGTCGAGAATGTCCTCTCGCCGGCAATTGCGCTTTCGTTATTATCGGCCCTTTATTACTCGGCAACGGGCTATGATCCTCACGTTAGAGCGGAGACTCACGCCCATTCGTGACCGATGCTGGGTTAAAACTTTCTTAAAGGGACCGCACGTGACCTCGTCGTTTCCGTGAGGGGAGATATTTCGCACGAGCGGGGTGCATCTTGCGTGCGCGCGCGCGCGTGCGGCTGTATCGAGGATATTATAACGTCGTCGTGAGATTATGACGGACAGTTACAAAGTCCAAACTTCTCAATTACCCAACTTTCCCGATGAAAACACGAAACGCGTCGAGAAACAGGAAAACTTTTTCCTCCCACTAGACTTATTCCGCCGACGTCTCCTCCACGTCCCACCAGCCTTCCTCTCTGCCACTTTTGCAGCGCGGAGTATTAAACTTCTCGTCAAATTTTATCTGCCCGATAGAAAGCCGTATAAATGATGTAACCATCGACATGCGAGAGATATCGATGCGACGGTCGAGAAGAATGCCGATGATGCTCTGCCGTAAATATTTTACGCGGCGTTCAATTAAGGGTCGTCTCGTTGATCGGTTCGTTGTGCAACAGAAAGAGAGAGAGTGAGAGAGAGAGAGGGGGAGGGGAAGCTTGCTCTCCATCTATTTATTTCTCTCGAAACTTTCACCTCATAATTCCATTTCTTCCTCTCCCTCCTGTCTCGCCGCCGCGGCAAATACTCCCTCCTCGTTTCCCCAGTGAGCGGAAACGGTGAATCGATTAGATTTAACTAACATTTATCGCAATTGCTGTAACTATTGTTTCATCGTCACCGCGCCGGTTGCTGCCTTAAACTGCCAAAGCGAGTTTCCGGTGACTCGAGAAAGTTTATTATGCGGTGCGACAATACGACAAACCCAAAGCACATACGCGACGCGCACGCACACACCAGCGCGCGCTCGACTGAGTTCTTTTGTCCCATTGCGCATCTCGTCGAAATTTTCCCTCCCTTCTTAGGATCCGTTCAACCGTACCAATTCCGACGTTAAACTGCAGATTTGTTGGATCCTGCGTCGACCTAAATGTACACCGCCGACGACGTTCTCGTTCACGCTGGTGACTCGGTTTGATTTTTGGCCAATTTCCGGGATAGAGCTATTCCTTAGAGAGGACTGGAAGAAGGTAAGGGCGGGCTGGGGAAAGAGAAAGAAGACGAAGGGGCGAAAGAGATAGAGCTGAAAGAGTGAGGGAATGAGAGAGAGAGGGAGAGAGAGAAAGAGAGGGAGAGAAAGAGATGGTGGCAGCTGGAACGAATTGCATTCTCTCTCATACCTCTGTCTATCTATCTTACCCAGCCCTTCTTCTCCTCCCTCCCTTTACCCCGCGTAGTCGCTTCATAGAGATAAGTTCCGCGGAGGTCTCATACATTTATTCAATCGCGATGCATTATTAGCCGCAACGAGCATAAGGATGAATACAGTGCGAGTGTACAATGTCGCGTTGCTCGCATAAATTTGTATCCGATTAATAACGCGAGTGACTCGGAAGATGTATTCGGCCAAGAGCTGAATACATACTTACCAGCATTCTCGAGCGCTTTCAGGCGTCTCTCGCCTGATAGGGAGGACGGTGCGACGTTGCGCAAATTGGGAAACTTACGTTCGGGGTGGGTGAAATCTGCTCTGATATGCTCTGCTAACTGCGCGCTGAGACCCCCCCCCTGCCGGTCGAAATAAAATATTCGACGGTTTGAAAAGCACGAACGAGACTCGGGGAATGGAAGTTTCAGTCTGGGGGACGATGATGAAGAGCGGCGGAGATAGAGAGCGTGACCGAAGATATCGACGGTGTCGCGTAGAGCACACGTTAAAATTCGAGACACCCAATTAGGCCACCATCGTTAGATTGCGAACAATGGACACTAATTGACGGCGGGCTACCGTCACTTCGTGCCATTATGCAGTTAATTACGGACCGTGATCAGAGACGGGGATCATTCGTGAGTAATCGCTCGCTTGCTACCAGTCACGTGTCTGAACGCGGCACCTGTATTCGCTGATAAGAGCCGATTCAATGGAACAATGATTGTTCGCGATTGTCGGCCGGTGTGCTATTTGTCAGTTAGAAGACAATAGCACATTTTAACATATGGATCGCGGACGCTTCCCACTGTACATAATTGCAACGTGTTGTTACGTGACGATGATAATGCGCATCGCGATTAATAATTTACAAGTCGGCGAGAAGAAATGTGAGGATTCGATTGAGTCAGTTCAAAATCATTATTGCAGCCTAAAGAAGAAACAAAAAGTAGAGTTTAAAAATTATTGAGTGATATACATATTTTATTCATTTATATAATATAATTGTATAAAATATAATATAATTGTATAATATAATTATATAAAAATATATATATGTAATATAAATTGAAAGCAAATTAAAAAATTATTTGCTTAAATAATTTTTAAAATTTAATTAAAATTATATTAAAATGTGAAGTTATGTTAAAATTATGTTAAAATTAATGTTAAAATTATAATTTCCCGAAATTTCCCATAATGACGGATTTCTACGAATTTTTCTCCAGTTCATTTATGAAAATAATTGTATGTAATATCGAGAAATTTCATTGTATCTCTCATCGACCAGTTAGTTATCTTCCACTGTCTTTTTGGAAATTTATAACTGGAAAAATGCCACGATATTTTGAAACTGTTTTATCTCCGAAATCCTGTTGAGTGTTCTAGATTCTAGTTTTCTTAATCCTTTTCCCCACAAAAACTCGCGACGCACGGAGAGCCGGGAAAGAAGTCCATATACAGGGCGTTTCGTGCAAGTTGACAAACTGAAATATTTCTATTGTATTTGATGACGCAATAAAATGCCTGAAACTCGCAACATAGACGAAGAACAGCCCAGAAATGTATTGAGGTCGATGGGCGTCACTTTGAATAGCTTTTAAAATAAGTCTTTGCGCTGAAAGCATAAATTTTTACTTTTCTCTTTTCCTCGAATATATGCATTTTCCATGTCAGGAGTCATCTGTAGGTCATATTACTGCAGGTTCCGCCCGATCTATTCGATGCCTGCTGTAAAAATTATTCAAACAAAAATATATGGTTTCGTTAAGAAGAAAAAAGAAATAATCTTGACCTTGATATCTGCGAAAAAATAATCTCGACAAAAAAAAAGATTCTTATTATCGTAATTATCCCCTTGAACGGTGCAACTTTCTCCTCAGGCATTTTCTTCGTGTTATCGAACAACGGAGGTATCAAGATGATCAAGATAGACGAAACAGCCTGTGTATAAATCGTGCGCAGGATGGCCTGGCGACGAGCGTAATTGAAAACTACATGTGTATAGTGCATACACGTATCTTCCCCGCCTTCGCCGGAGCACCGGCTTGGCTAATTCGGTAGTAGAGTAGAAGCGGGATAGACAAGCTGTTAAGTATCGATTTATCGTCGCTGAAACGGATCCCGAGCATTTAATTGCGCTATGGCAGTCGCTAAGTCAAAGCAAAGACGAAGTTCGGCGGCCATTAGTTAGGGATCCGTGGCGATTACGCGGTGTTTACGCAGATGGGCGACATCCTCAAGCAGCGGGATGGAAACATGAAGTTATTAGTTTCCTTGCTATCGAGTCCTCAACCTCTCAAGATGCAGTAAACGTCCGCGTAAACGTTCGCGCGAGATCATCTTCTCGATTCTTAATCCTCGTAATGAGACAGAGGATCAAAGAAGCTTGCTTGAAATGGATGCTGCGGAATGAGATTAACGAAGAGCGAGGAGTTTGCGCGCGAATATAAAACAAAGGGAATTTCTTATTATTGTTGGAATTATTTGCTAAGAATTTACTCTCTTTCTCAGTTATGAAAATTGATCCCACAATAACGGCGCAAATAACAGAAAATAACTGAGCAAGGTAGCGAGGGAGAATTTACTAAATTTAATGTATGAAATATAATTTTTACCGCATATACGTATATATGGGGTAAGATGAATCCAAAAAATGAGAGTGGAATGAAGAGAGTAATAATAATAGACGTGAAAATATATAACATCAGTATGTGATACAAACTCGCAGTATTTCAGACTTGCGTACAGCGGATAGCAACAAAAAAAAATAAATAAAAACATAATCTGAAACCAGCCGATCTAGCAGCGTCGAATATTGGGTGCGAGGGAATTTCCGAAAACAAAAGCTAACGCCAATTACCGGCGTCGAAAAAATTTGTTTACCGCCGCTGCAGCTGCAGCGTAACATAAACGCGCCTCTATATGGCCGCCCGTATATTTCAGGTGCATTTTTGCACGGGCGTATTTTCTTATGAGCGTCTGCCTCTACAACGTCGACGTCGTTGAGACAACGCAAATTGTAGTGACATCTCTTTATAGCCCTCGACGCGTTTGTTACGTCAGCCAGTCGAGTGGGTTTTGCACTCAGACATTTTGAGCCCGACGCGATATCCGGCAAAAAAACACTCTCTAATTTATTTCCACGGCAGAAAAGGTGCTGTAAAGAGCGAAATTATTATTACCTTAATAATCAAGAGTATTCTCACATTCTGTTTTGATGAGAAGTAGCCGCGGCTTGCTAGTAATAATCAATTGAGATAAAAGAAGTACAAAATGCAAATGGGTTCTACAGCTGCAAAAGCACAAAGAGGCAAAAGAGAGTTTACGGGGTTTAAAAATAACACACGGAATATGAAATGTAAAAATATAAAATGTTAAGATTAAAATACGAAATATATACATAAAGTAAAATAAGCGAATGAAATTCGGCATTGATCAAGCTGCGAGAGGTAATATACATCGTAGAACACTCCAACTGTGCATTCTGCAGCTTAATTCAGCCCGGATATCTTCATGCGAAAATGTCGAGACGATAACAATGGGCTAATCGCGTAAATTTTGCACGCTCAGGCTCGTAATTGTGCGCGCACGTGTACTGATCTGTCGTCTGTTATATTCGAGATTAATATTCGACTCTGGTATCCTCCTGGTGTTCAGCTGAAACTTGCAGAATTTTTGCCACATCGGTATTTCAGCCACATACTCTTACAATTCGCTTCTCCTCTCTTACTTTTTTCCTCTCACTGATTCCCCCTCGAAGCAGATTTCGAACGCGACAGATTGATTTATTTTCTTAGTTAGAATAGATTGCGTTAAATTAAGTTACGTTGACCATGCCAAGCCCTTCCGTTCCTCCCTCCGCAATCTATCCTCCCTTTCCCCCTCTCTCTAATCTCCTCTCCGGCCTCAGCTAGAAGCGCGCTCATATTTAATTACTTTATTAAGTCGGGTAAATTTGCCCGGTGCGGATTAGATTACCGGACATTTTCGCCATAGTGCCTTGATCGTAAAAAGAAGAGCAGAAAGAAGAGCGAACGATTTCCTAGCGTCCGCTGGCGCGTAAAACTTCCATTAGTTGCCGCGTCGCGAGCTTCGGATGGCTATTTCATGAAACGCGGTTATCATTATTTCCCAATGAAACATTATCTTTCGCGCTTGAATGAAGGTCCTGTTAACGCCTATGGTCACACACGCAGGTGAGCCGTTTGTTATCGTGGTTATGGTGACGCGCGTTTCAATGCGCAGCCGGCGTTGCTTGCTGCGTCTGTGTGTTTATATGTGTTTATATGTGTGTGCGTGCGTATATGTATGTGTATATACGTGTGTGTGTGTGTGTGTGTGTGTATGTGTTCCATCGTCAAAAGGACGAGTACGTCGATCGATCGGCAGCGGGAGCCGTCTCGTCGCGACTCGCGGAAACGTCGCCGGCAACAATGCACCGACGAAATTGGAGCGGACATTATTAGATCGCTGATTTTATCCCGCGCTTTTAATGAAGCGCCGCGCTTGTCCGTGGAGTCGGGAATTTTCAACACCATCAACAACACGCATCGCGTCACACCGCGCCGCCGCCGCCACCGCCAATGCCAACGCCGCGTGTCGCCGCGTCTCTCGTGACACGCAACTGTCACCATGTTTAAAAAGATAATTAAATAGTTCGCGCCGAAGTAACCTTGGATGGCATTTCGCGCATTTATGCGCTTGTAATTAGCTTTGCACGCGTATATGCTCGCGCGATACCTATTGCGCCTTTCGCTTTTCCCCGAAATTGCTCCCACCTGCGACTATACATTGGCCAATATACGAGGGTAGTCCCAAAAGTACCTGACCTAACAAAGAAAACACAAAAAATTTGGGACAAAATATCTTTATTTCTCTACATATAGTCTCCTTTTAGCTCAATACACTTTTCCCAGCGATGTTCAATCCCAGCTTCGAAACCCTGTTTATAGTGGGAATCGTCGAGCTCCTCAAAATAGCCATCAAGTCACCTTGGTCCATTGTTTTGACTGTTCCTTCGTCTCAGGTGAGAAGTGATGATAACCATGGACTCATGTTTCATCCATGGTTATAAATCGACGCAAAAACTCGGCTTTATTGCTGCGAAACTTCGCCAAACACCCGATTGAAACATCCTCACGACGCTGTTTTTGTTCCAATCGCGGCACCCATCTTGCGCCCAGCTTTCTCATGTCTAAATTTTCAGTCAATATGCGATGTACAACACTTTTTGAAATGCCTACCATGTCTGCTAACTCGCGCACTTTCAGTCGACGGTCATCTAATACCATTTTGTGGATTTTCTTCACCATTTTTGGCGTGGTCATCTCATTTGGTCGACCACTGCGATGTTCGTTTCGGCAGCTCGTACGGCCTCATTTAAACTCTGCCAACCAATATTTTACTGTTGTAAACGAAGGAGCAGACTCCCCCAGAGTAGAATCTAGTTCCACTTTGATATTGATCGGACTGAGGCCTTTCAAATGAAAGTATTGTATCACATAACGATGACCAATTTTTTCCATGTTTACAAATTTACTGACAAGGAGAGTGTCACAACTGTCCCTCACCGATTTGAATAGGCTTCGGATATGTTGTAGAGCATCAAAAACTAAGGGATACATATTTTTTTATATCGGCTTCGGAGCATGTTTAGGGGGTGAAACCACCCCTTGAAAAAGATAGCCGTTATCGTTTTTATCAAATATTTTCTAAATTATGAGTCATATGAAAAAAAGTTTCAGACAAAAGTTTTGCAATATTTTATGCTCTTTGCAACCATGCGTTCAGTTTTTTAAAATTTCAAATGTTGAACTACTCCCCCCCTCTCGTTACTCTGGCAAAATTTTTAAGTTTTTGTAAAAAAAAATTGTAGAGCATTAAATACCAAATCCATCCATATATAATATTAGAAAGTGGTATTTAATATTTTGGTATTTAAAACGCAATGAGAAAACTTCATGATATATGTGCCGCTCTGCCCGAGTAGATAGATACTGTAGGTAGATACGCTGTGATATTTCTCTACAATTGCACTATGCTTCACGATTGCTTGTACATATTTTCTTATGCTACAATTAATCGTAATGATATGGTATACAAAATTACATGAAATAAAAATGCTTAATGAAAACGTGAACAATAGAATAATTTGCAACAGTAGAATAAGTTGCAATATGTAACAGTAGCAAAGTGTATGTGCAGCATCGCTATTTGTGCAAAAGCTCCAAATATATATTTTCTTCATTTAATGTGTAAAATTTATGTTCACTACAATCTGAAAGGTATGTCGATTAAGGATAATTAAAATGATTAAAAAAGTATTTCATGCAATGCACGTGAAATAATGAAACACATTATCATCAGCCTAATTAGAAAACCTCCTAACTTCAATTTTTGATAAAATTAAGATACTCATTTTGTTCGATTTATCTCGTCGTCTTTGATCAAATAAAATGAGTCTCAATTTTGTCAAAAATTGGAATTAAGAGGTTTTCTAATTAGGCCGACGTTATGTTACCTCTGCAAGCGTGTAGTGTGACAATACAATATATTTTATTAATAGCAGAATGAAACATAACGAAAGGCTTAACAAAAATTATGGAGTAATAATTTATAGGATAGAGAGGAACAATACAATAAATTATAGAAGAATAAATGGCCTCGATAACAAACGTGATTCACTTGTAGATTAAACAAAAATAAGGAGCAACACAGATTCGCCAAGGAAAACAACTTCAACAAAGTAATCGTTCACCAACTGAATCAAACACAGCAATCACAATGAAATCGAGCACGTGGTTCAATAATAAACAATAACCATTATTGGCGTGCGATAAGAGATATAATAAACATTGACTATTATTGGCGTGCGTCCACGTTCAAAAATCAAGGACGAGTGACGAGTATCAGACGGCAGAAAGACTTAAAATATATCTCGAAAACTCTGTTTGTAAATAGGATGGTACATTATAATCTATCGAGTATTTTGATGATGGACAGATAATTCAGAAAATATACATTTGAAATTTCTGTATAAATAGCGCGCCTCACATATTTGTTACGTTGTTATATATGCAACTTATCTCTGCTCACATGTTTATTTTGTGTAAAGAACTGGTCTCACGATTGTGTTAATAATTTTCTATAAGCTAACTTTTATGAAGTTGCATATGGAACATTATATGACAACGTTCATGATTTTGAATTGTTAGTGTTATTGTTTTTGTCGAAATCATGAAGGTTGCCATGCAGAGCTCCGTGCACAACTTCATAACATATAGAAAATCATTCACACAATCGGGCATCGTGAGACTAATATCATATCATTACGATTAATTATAGCATGAGAAAATATGCACAAGCAGTCGTGAAGCATAGTGCAATTGCAGAGAAATATCACAACGTACCTACTCGGGCAGCGCGGCACATATATACCATGAAGTTTTCTCATTGCGTTTTGTCCAAAATATTAAATACCATTTTCTAATATTATATATGGGTGGATTTGGTATTTAATGCTCTACAATTTTTGTCCTCACAAAAACTTAAAAATTTTGCCAGAGTAACGAGAGGGGGGGTGTAGTTCAAAATTTGAAATTTTAAAAAACTGAACGCATGGTTGCAAAGAGCATAAAACATTGCAAAACTTTTGTCTGAAACTTTCTTTCATACGACTCATAATTTAGAAAATATTTGATAAAAACGATAACGGCTATTTTTTTCAAGGGATAGTTTCACCCCCTAAACATGCTCCGAAGCCGATATAAAAAAATACGTATCCCTTAGTTTTTGATGCTCTACAACATATCCGAAGCCCATTCAAATCGGTGAGGAACAGTTGTTACGCTCTCCTTGTGAGAGCGTTCACTATTGATGGCTGCCAAACAAATACTAAACAACGTAGCGTCGTCAAACTTCAAACTTAAGCTTTATAAGGTTGATACTTTCTACCATAGTCATTCTTTTCAAACAACAACCGCTATCTATACGTCAGGTCAGGTACTTCTGGGACTACCCTCGTATTTCGTCGTATTTTCTGCCGCGAACAGCCGCGACATTTATTTATTTATTTCACATTTATTATATTTCACATTTATTCACTTCGCAATGATATTTAAAAGCTTCGAACGTTCGTAGCGCACTTGCGTAATGTTAGTGAAAAATATTTGTAGAAACGTTTACATTTGGTTAGAGGGAACGCAAAGAGACCTGTGCAGACTGAACAGACACGGCGAAACAGAGTAACGAAATTCAAAACGCCCGAAAACGCCCGCCGAAATGGTCGGGTTGAAAGGTTGACGACAACCATCCAAATTCAATGCGCCATGGTCTTATCGAGCGTGACAGCCAATCGAGCGTATTTGATATCTCTTTCGCAGGTTCGGCTTTCCAGCCAGTAGCCGGCATTGTCAGAACTAACCTATTCTTGGTACCTTTTGTTCGTAGCAAAACTTTCCACTCGCTTCAGAAACAACTGAAACTTCCAACTGTGATTTTTCGTCAAATCGCAAAGATCCTTGTTGCGTTGAAAAGAGAATCCTTTAGCACGAGGGCCCTCGAAATCAGCAAGTGAGAATCGCGAGACCAAAAAGAGTTCAACAGTCGGAGATTAAAAATGGGTGTGACAGCTCTGGGGGTGAGGGGAGCTGGGGTGAGGACTTTTAAACACGAGACCGCTGTGAAATTTAATAATACATTGTTTTGTGAGAAATTACGGGAAAAATTCAAATTGAAGTCAAGAATTCCATTTAACGTTGGATAAATATGCACACGTAACGGGACGTTAGTTCTTTTAGCGCCATATTTTTCATACTCTTTCGGTCATTCTCTCTCTCTCTCTCTCTCTCTCTCTCTCTCTCTCTCTCTCTCTCTCTCTCTCTCTCTCTCTCTCTCTCTCGCTCTCTCTCTTTTTAAATGTATATATATTTTTTTTAGCTAAATTTTTCCTTTATACGTTATAATTACTTCGTATTGCAGCGAAATTGTTCTTAGATTGGAGAATATTCTCCTAGGCCGGTAATAAAGGCATCCATCTATTTCTCTATCAATTTTTTTATATATGTGCACTTTAAATTCAGGAATATTCCTAAGCAATATTACCGTGAACGTGGCGAGGGTTGAGAAAAGCGCGGTATAATAGTAAAATTATAGTTTTGTCCCCGACACTCTGAGATCACCGTATAATTTCGCAATAAGCGATCCGCAGCAGATGGCCATCGCGGATTCGAACCCTTGCGCCGAATGCAGTGCATAATATCAGGGCGCAAATTTTTATCCGGATTTCCATGCATATTTCCCGACGCCTCTCCGTAACGAACTGTCCTTCCAGCCTGATTTGCATACGTTCCCTCATATTCTTCATCCGGCGACTCCGCTGTCGTTAATGCGAATATTATGCCGGTGTCGTCGAGTAATTCGATCCCGGTGCGTTTTCGATTAAGATCGTAGATTGGACGGGACCTCTCGCTCGTCTAATTACGCGTCAATTTTCGCCGATCCTAATCCCACCTAACGATCCGCGATTGTACGTATCCCCTCTCCTTCGGCCCGATGAAAGCTCGGATTAAAGACCGAAATCGCCCCGCTGTTCGTTCGTGCTCCATCCGGTTCTTCCCTCGGAGCGTTTCACCAGTGCGTAAAATTTTTCGGACATCCCGTGGATATACTTCTACGACGGCGTGTGTAACGTCGGGAAATTTAAGGGACGTAAAGTAAATGTCGATGATAAAAAGTTTTATGATCACGTCGGTGCTCTTTGAGAATGCGATTGCAATATTTCGCTTGCCAGAGCGCTAGCACCGGAATATTTTTTATTACGGGGGTAAAATAGCAGAGCGAAAGAGAGAGGCAAAGAGGGGGGAAGAGAGAGAGAGAGAGAGAGAGAGAGAGAGAGAGAGAGAGAGAGAGCGAGAGCGAGAGCGAGAGAGCGAGTTGAGGGTTAGTGGCGCCGAGTTAACTTTAGCAGAAACGCCATAATTTGACACACTTCGAGTACTTGCTCAAGCCGCGGTCGTTATTTTATGCAGCTATCGCGAACTTGACGCCCGATGTAATTAGCGTCACGTCTACGAGCGGGGAGATCATTCGCGGAAGGTGACTAACGATTCTGGCCGATCCGCTCGCTCCTTACGAACGCAACGATATTTCCAAAGCGAGGAGACGTAACGAGAGCGTACGTTTCCGTTCGGGATCGGGAACATTCGCTTGAGGAGTCTGAGCGAAAATTCCTAGACGTCCCATCGCATTGGCGCGAGACGCCTCAGCGATGAACAGACAAGTGACGAGATAAGATACTACGGTGTCGGGACTAAAAATAATCGGAGGAAAGCGAGCGCGTCGCGAGTAAAAATACGACGTTGGAGCCTAAAAATAATGGAACGTGCGAAAAAAAGGAAAGGAGAGGAAAGGGACACCGTGGCGTTCAAACTAAAAATAGAGGAGAGTCGACGCGGGGAGGATTCTCAAACGAAGAGTATTTTCCACGAGCGGGCGCCCCTTGGCACTTTTTTCGTCGTCCGAAAGGGCCCCTCGCGCGCGAAAAAGGGCTTATCGTTCTCCTAATACAATCTATTTTTCGTTCTATCTACGAAGTAAGACGACGACGACGACGACGACGACAACGACGACGACGATGAGGATGAGGCGTCGCTGGCGACGCCGACGGCGACGAACAACTCGAGATATAATTTTTCTCCGCTCGCGAGGATCATCCAGACATTTTTCATACTAAGCTTCAGCAGCCGGGTCGACCCTCGTCGTTCTCTTCGCCGCATTTACCATCCTCGCCGCCGCCGCCACCGTCGTCGTCGTCGTCGTCGTCGTCTCTTTCCCAGCACTTCGGCGTCGGTTGTCGGGCGTTATTAAGTTTCTACGCTACCGCGCCCGTCCAAATTGCACGGAATGGAATCCCAAACGGAGCGCGAACGCCATTTCGTGCAAGAAGAAGAATGCGTCCATCCGGCCGCGGAATTCGTCCGGTCGGTTTCTGTTCTTCAAGGTTCCGCCCTTCCGGGCGGTCCTCTCTTTTCCATTCCGTGGATTGTAAGAAGTTATCTATTAGATAAATCTATTAGGTAGATCTCCTAGGGAGAAAGAATGTCCCGCGACTGAATCTCTCCTCGATTCATTCGAACCAGTCGTACAATAAACTGGAAATTCATAATAAACAAGAGATTATTTTATAACGAAAAATACACGTTTCGTTGAAGTCGATAAAAGAAAGTATAAATTGGAGGGCATGCTAAAATAATTGAAAATGATTCGAATAGTTTATAATTTGCTTCGAAACAGCCAGCAAGCAGCGGAAATTCATACGGCACGCCTGAAAATCTGCAATTTGTAGCAGTGAAATTTTCTTTACTACGTCGCTCTCTCCATACACGTAAGAATTTAATTTTCCCATGTTAAATATCTCGGTAATGGAAAATTAAATTACATTTTGAATGAATTAAGATGTAAATCTCTCTACTCATTTATCTTCTTAGAGTTAAGACTGAAATATGTAATCTTCCGTGTTATCAGTATTCTAATTAAGTCGTTGATTAAACTTTCGTCGCGAAAACGTGGATCGTGGACGTGAGCTGAAAGACGTTCTCAAGGAAAGGAGGAGACGATCGAGAGATCTTTCGACAAATAAATATTGGGAATGGCGTTTAATTGCCACTCGATGCGGTTCCGAATTTCCGCGCACACATATCTCGCTCGAGTGTGAGTGTTGACTGAAAGTTTTTCGCCGGTTCTATATGATACGCGAACATCCTAACCGCGCACTTATCATAATTGAAATCGGATACTTTCCGCATGGATCCGCAGCACGGACACTCGAGAGCGGTGGCTCGAGTGTTCTTCGACACGTTGTTACATGAACTCCGTCGATGGATCTATCCAATTACATTCACGGAAGAGTGGCGGGTATGTCCTCGAAACTCTGCCAAGTCAGTGAAGTATTTGATAAAGGTGGAGGATGAAAATCGAACTTCGATATTTATGAAAAATCTCAATATCTTTGCTTGCTCAATCTGAAAAAGACGATTCGCAAGGAGGAAGATTACATGTTCGAGGGAGCCGGAGAGAAAAAGAGGCTCGTAATATGAAACGCGATGACAAAATGCTTCACCAATTGCATTTGTCTTTCCTCGCCGGCAGTCAATTTTTTTCCTACATTTCCACTCGATCATTTCCGGAATTTTCGGAGAATCAGGGAGCTCTCGCTGAGATGACGTCCAAATATATTGGTCTTCTACAGAGTGAACTTTAAGCTCATAGTCTATTTGCCTTAATACTAAGTCTATTTGCGAAGTGACGTTCTTCTCCGCCGAAGAACCGGGATGAAGTGACGACACTAATGTGTTTTCGTCTGCTAGCGAATGCAAACAAGGAAATTTCTGCAAAAGCTCAGTCGTCGGGCTCCGAGCCTTAGTTCTATTCCAAGAGTCGCAGTTGGAGATAATTTTCTATTTTCTGGCTGAGGTTTTCGTCCCGGAGCGAATACGATGCACCTGGCTGCTTGCGGAGCGAATATCTCGCGACTTGGTAAACCCCGCCACTTGACTAGCGCATTCGTAAACACCAATGAATTACTTATTGATTAGGCGCGTTACCCCGTTTGATCATCTCGCACCTCGCTCGGGCACAATCGCGGGCACAAACCCTGTCGATGATGCAACATTCGCTAATTATCCTCGTAAAGCGCGAATTTATATTCACTGACCCGCAACGTTCGATCATTAATCAAGGTATTTCCAGTGCCGGTTAAATAACAAGTAAATGCCCGCTCTCGCTCCGGCCGATGGGGCTCCTTCCTCCCATTTCCCTTCTTCGTGTGCGCGTTGCATTTTTTTTTACATCGCATTCATTTACGAGATTGCGAGCAGTCGTTACATCGGCGAGAGTCCTATTTATGACGGGATAGAATGCGCCTGAATATGATCTCGACCCGCGGCTGAATGCTCTCCAACTCGATTTACATTCCCCGCGTGAATCTCGCGGTGATAAAAAAATGATGAAACTGATAGTGATCCTCCGTTCATTAATAATTTTCATGCACTGTCGCACACACACATACACACACATATCGCGCTGTATAGCTATGGCCTCGTGAAAGGAACGCTTTTTGTTGAAAGCAGTGGATGATCCACCAGCCAACAACTTTTATTTCTCGCCGCGGCGGTATCAGCCAGTCCTGTCCGTCCGTCCGTCAGGCTTTAAGGGCCCAAATCGCAGGGGAGAAAAATATCGTGTACTTTGGTCGGCGGAGGGGAGAGAAATTGAAACTATCCGGCCACTATCCCCGGACATAGTCGCGTAAACCGCGCGGGCTAACAGCCGTATACGGCGGGAGCCACCTTTACGTAGTAAATGAACGTTCCACCTTGTGTGTTTTACGCCGCGGTTTCGTACTTGATAATTAAGAAGGATACAATGTCGGTGGAACTTTAAAGCGCTGCCGACGGCTTTATCGCGCGTACCATCGTGAAGTGTCAACGATACCTTTCCCGCGCGCGGAAATTACAATTTTAACTTCTTACTGCAAGATTTTCTTCTTCATACGCGCGTGTGCGTGTGTATGTGTGTGTGTGTGTGTGTGTGTGCACACTACGTGGCCTGTTATCATCCTCTCCGCCGACATGAACCCTGCAATTGTCCCTTGACGCTGGGGGCAATGAAAAAGTTGCGAATCTTCCTTCTTAGTAATTACAACGCGGCCAAGATACACCCATGTTGTTGAAACAAAGCGATTTGACGATATATTCCCACGTGCTATCTAAAGAAAACAGACGTTTTATCTCGCAGTTGGCTCTCTCGTCCGTGACACCAATGGCCATCTCGACTTCGATTACTCACTCGAACAGTTGTTGCGAACGATTATCAGCCTGGCAGTTGAGCATTCAACTACCCCCGATTCGAGCGCCAACGAGGGATTAAGTATTGCAAAAAACATATAAAATTTATATCGCGGTATAGGGAAAGTTTGGTTAACGAATAAGTAACGTCTTCGGGTGTGTCCTGCCGGATGGGGGAAGTCACATGGCATCGGGACTAACAACATATATATACACAAACTGTCGAGCGATCATAACAGTCCGTGACGTGCCGGTAAACAGATTGAAAAACGTCGCACGGCATTCCCGATTATTTACTATTCGCTCGAGAGATTCGTCGTGCCACGGTCATTTCCGAGGTCAACGCTAGCATGTTGAAGGTGATTGTTGTTTGGTGTCTTTATTCGTTCGAGAGAAAAATATATAGTTTCAGGCCTTTCTCCGTTTTTAATGTGTTCGCATCTTTTCGTATTGCTAAATAGAAAATTCGCTTTTTGTTTCAGATCTGGCGACGGTTGTGGTTACATGCGATTGCTGGAAGAACGTGCAATTTTGGTGCAAGCGGATGTGCTGTACCGGAGGATCTGGTTCGGACTCGGCTCGAAGGTAGTTCAATCAATTTTTACTCTCGCGTTGTTTAATCCTCCGCGATCAAGACTGGGTTATAATTTTCCAACCAACAGCGAGTTGCAACGATCGCAAAGGGTTAACCCGCTCGTGTCCACGTGAACTTTTCTTCCCAAGTCGCTCAGTAATGTCGTATCTAATCGGAGATATCATTTTTTGCTTCAGATCTGTAGCAGAACGTGGCCAATGCTGAGTCGCTGGTGTTTCGGTAAACCGAAAAGAAAGATTTACGTTGACGGGGTTATCGGTGACTGTAATTTTAAAAAATCAGTGCGATTCACTTGGCTCGTAGATTTCTGCATATACACTGAGGAAAAGGAAATTGTTAATTTTGTTGCGCGTTACGACCATTTATTACAAAAAACGAGTTCTTCTCTTCTCCAAATATATATTATAATTAGCGTAATATACTACGCATTTACAGTCGCGAATATCAAATATTTTTTCTCAGTGTAGGATTTCGCGTGTATGTGTTTGTCGTCAACTGAAATGCACCGCCTGAAACAATCAGGGGATCGCTTTTCCTCAATAACCGTCCAATTTATCGCAGAGACTTTAGTCATCGAATATTTCTTTTCTAAAGGTGCCGACTTTCTTTCAGCAAGTCGCAAGTTTATCTATGTAAATAAATTCAGCGATCTTATATTCGATATACATATAATTATTCGATAAAACTAATTGTTCAACGTATGCCCCTCCTCTCAATTGTTTCGAGCGGTGTAAAATACGCAACAGAATCGCGCATCATAATTGTGCACTGAAACTGTGCATCCAAATGGCGCACTAGAATTGTCGGAATTGCGCATCACAATTGCGCCACCACATGCGGTATCCACGATTATTTTGCCCGCGAGAAAAATTGCGTTGTCGCAATTGACAATTTTTTCGAAATTTTCGTCCGACAGGTTATAATATTATTTCAATCGAAATCGCGGTTAAATTCGATACGTTCAATTTATTTGCGAATATTTGGAGATTTCGGATCATCGCAAAGAAAGAAACGTTGTTTGTTGACAAAGCCCGATCGAAATGGAATATTTTTTTTCTTGTTTTTTGTTTCGTTTCACTGTTTATTTACGCATGCGAGTGCGTCGCCGAACTAATTCGGAACGTAACCGTATTCTTCGTTAAATTAAATCGCCCGAACGTTTAATAGCGTCGGTCGCGAGTGCAGTGAAGTGAAAAAATGAAGTGAGTGAAGAACGATCGACGTCGGACAATTGCTGGACGTACGTTACGCGAAAGCTGGATATCGTTGAACACGGCTGGACCTGGACGCGGGGCTGGACGTCGCAGGATTGTCAACGCGCGATGGTGAGTGTACAATCTCAACGTTTACGGAGCGTCATATGACATAGTGCATGCAACGCGTAGAAGTGAATCGCATTGATGGCCAAGTGGAAAAAGTCACCGCACGGTCACAGAGTGACGTTGCGAGGATATTTGGAACGTATTTTTAAGAACTAATGGCGCTCGCATCAGCGCTCGTCTGTGACGTCCTCTTTTATTCTATTTCACACGCATTGTCGTTATAATAGTACGATACATAATCGTACGAGAGACAATTAAAAATGCGAAAAAGTGCGAGCATATTTAACATAATTGTTAAAAACCCGACGGTCCCAACGGTCGAAAGTAGCGAACATTCGCTGCATTTTTCCGCCGACACAACGGGAGACTCTAAAAGCGTCGAGAATGTTCCATCGAATTAAAAAGAATTAAAGGAAACTCTCGCGTCTCGCGCTTCTTCCTTCTTTGGCCGCGGCGCGGCAAGGCAGGGCGCACGTGAGAACTTTAAAGCAGTTGCTTAAAATTCCCGACGCCGTGAACAGTATTGGCATTCGATTTCGCGAAAAACTCGCTCGCCTCTTTCGGGGGTTCAGGAAGCGTGGCGTAGTTCCTCGTTTGACGACCTCGGCGGTTCGTTGCATCGCTACAAGAAAAAAAATGGAAGGGGTGAAAAAGACGAAGTGAATAGACCGGCTTCCTAAGAGCGGGGGAGGAAAGAGAAAAAGGGGCGGGAGGGAGAAGAAGAGAAGGAGAGAATCCATGCGGAATTTAAATTGCTTCGAGCGAATCGCCGACGTATTTGCCTTTTTTCCCATCCCCGGCATACGCCCGGCGAGTTATCGCTCGTCGTAAAACTGCCACCGGCTGATCCCAGAATTCACCAACTATGGTACTAAGCGCGCAAACATCGCAGCATTCGCTGCAGATTCCGAACAGTAGCGAGACGGGGGAGACCTCCAAGTGCGAACGTCCCGACGGAATCGGATGAACACGAAAACGCGGCGACTCGAGCAATTATAGCAATTAAATATCGGAATTAAGAATCGACAAACGCCGAGCCGTTCGCGGTCGCCCGGTTTCGGAGGTCTTCAGAGCGGTTCATTAAAGTGCTCGGTTAATTGGATTTTTCAGTCGCTGATTTTTCAACGAGAAAATCCGCGAAGTCGCGGCGGAAGCGGCACAAGACCGACGTAGCTGGTGGCGTTCGAAAATGGCCCGGCGGTTTACTCGCCATTTAAAGAGGTGGACGGGAAATCCGAGGTTAGGGCGCTTGTCCATTGCTCGCGTGGACAGCGAGCGACCCCAGCAGAATCACCGGCCATGACATCGGTAAAGCGCTATAAATTTTCTCACAATTTACGGGGCGCTCCCACGCATCCTTGGCTCGGGATCCCCCCGGGAGTCTTCTTTCCGAGAGATACCGCGCTATTTCTCTCGCTGGCCGAGGGAATTTACTTGCCAAATCCTGGCGGAATCGGTCGCTCAGTGATTCCCAGACCTCGGGATTAAGGAATCCGTTCGGAAGCTGCGCTTCTTGCATTTGCTGTTACTGTGTCGAGGTCGAAGGTGTCGAGTCGTCCTCCGACAGCTCGATCGATGCGTTTTTCTTAATTGTTTAATGCGCGCTCTTCTTAACGCCTGCTTCTCCAGGTGTTGCAACATTGGCAACATTGAGTTGCCAGCCTTTGCTCGATTATTATAATTTGTGTGCGTATTTGAACTCTTTTCTGTCCCGATGGTACTCGTTCAATCTCCATCTTTCGTGAGTCGTTAATAGAATTCGATTAAAGGATCCCGATAATACTTCGAGGCTTTGGTCGTTCGAGATTATCTCATCTCTAATCTATCCAATTATCACCTGACACTTCTTAGGGATTTCTGCATTTTGAATTTGTGTCTTTAGTTTCCCTATCGAAGTCCGAGAACGAAGCAGATTTTTACTCGCGCGAGATACATCTTCCCGTAAAAAGGAGGGGGAAAAGCAAATACAAGAAAAGAAGTAACGATACAGATGCAAAAGGAGGAGGACAGAGCGCTCTTCTGCAATTTTGCTTTATTCAAGCGTCAGCAAACATTTTCCTTCAATTGGGAAGGTTTAATACTCGCGACACAATTCTCTCACTTTGCATCTCGGAATCCGCGTCGACATTGATATTTCTCAGTAAAAGTGCTCTTCTCTCTCTGTCTCTCTCTCTCTCTCTCTCTCTCTCTCTCTCTCTCTCTCTCTCTCTCGTGATCCTCAACTATTCCGTTAACGTGCTTCGCGAGGCCTCGTCGATAACTCAATTAAAAACTATCACCCGCCGCCACTCGTGCCTCTCGATTCGATCTATTAAATTGCTTCGTTTAGTAAATCCCGGCCGCTCTCCTGCCAACTTCCATCGCGAACGGAACCATCCTCTGAAGAGTCTCCCGCGACATACCGCCGTCGCGGAAGTGCAATTTGCGGAATAACGACGGAGATGATCGTCCCGGAGAATACATAATCGGTCGCAGAGACCGGTAAGCTGACAGCAATCCACCATTCTTCGCTAATTCCGTCTAATCGTTTGTGCCGGTTTAAAGCGAGATAAGTGGCGGGATGAACACGATACCGTTATCGACCGTTCAAGCTTACTTTTGTAGCTTACAGTTACACACGTCACACACACACACACACACACACACACACACACACACACGCGCGCGCGTGCGCGCACATACACATGAATGGCGAAATATGTTATTCCGATGAAATAATCTTGGAGCTTATCCAGATATATTGGACGAAATAGTATCGACATTTGGAAATAACGCGCGAAACTAAGCGTAGACGCGGATTTCTCTCTTTCGGCGAGTAACTCCGGAAATTTCCATTATCCCGATGTAAGCTCCAGCTGCCTTTTTCAATTATTCCCTTCACACGAGCTCTCCCGAAGAGTGTCCGAACGAGAAGTATCTTGCGTCACACGTTCGTGCGACCATTTACCACTCTCCATCTCGTGTTTTTCGCAGCTGACAGACAATTTAAAAGTCCATTTGTGCGTCCTCGGAGGCGTGCAAGGTAACCCGAAGCGGGGAATTGCAGTCCAGAAGAAGGCCGCCGCCTCCTGGATGCGACTTCCTGCGTCGGATAACGAGGTTATCCTCTGGGGGGCCGATTACATTGTCGTACACTCTCCCACGCTGTATATATTCCTATCACTCGCGTCCGCCATCATCCTATCTTGGCGCGCGACCGTATCGGCGCTCATTTCTCACCACTTCGCGGTTTATTAATGCGAAAATAAGGAATTGTGTTCTCTAAGAATTTCACTCCGGTATTTCCCTCACGACGTCGCATAAACAAAGTCGCGCGCGCGCGTGGCCGTTATATTAGGAATACCTCGGGCAGTTATGCTAATGTCGCCACGTTTTCCGCGAGAGCAAAGAGAATTCTCGGAAGACGGTTCCTCCGTAGATGATAAAAATGAATTCGATCACTCGACGAGATTATTCCGATCCGAATCGGCGACGTGGCGAGCTTCGCTCGGCCATTCAATTTAGTCTCATGCATACAACGGAGGAACGCCATCGAAGACGTGCCCGCGAGTGTTTACGCTTCCGTTTGACCGGCTCCGGACTGTTCGGCCAATTCGTGTCGTGCGCGGCTGAACGTCACGGGCCATTAGCTCCGAATCGTATAATTAGCGCGTGAGAAAATAACCCCTGTCCTTTTCCAAGGTTGCTGTATTTCATTTAGCACTGCGGCTATTTTTCATTTCATTTATCTCATTCGATATACCATTTCGTCCCATTCATTTTATTTCTCGTCATTCTGTTGAATTTATTTCACACTTTGGCGAAAAATTGTGCATCCCCGAAACGTAGTCATCAATTTTGAAATGCTTCTAAATCCGATTGTCGAAAATCGAGAGGTTTTCGCTCTCCGTAGAGTCAATAAACAATTACCTCAATGTTTGCTCGATTTTTGGAAATCTTCCTTCGAGAGTTAAAAATATTTTCGTTCGAGAAACGCGGCGGTTTCGTCGCCACCCCCAAGGTTTACTTGGGTAATTGAAGAGAATAAAAAATATTAAGCGTCGGTCGGGTCGAAGGGGGTTAGGCGGAGGGTGTGGATTTACCAGCGACTTCATTCCCCACGTTCCACAACCTATGTTTGCCCACTTTTGTACTTTCAGCCCTTTTTCCGCCTTCTAGCAAGAGGGCGGCTGTGTATCCGTGCGGCGGTAAGCCTGGCGTCTCTCTTGCCCTCCCCCTCTCTTGCACGACGGGGTTGTAAACTGTCGGCGGAGCAAGATACATAGTGCCACAATAAGGTGATCCTACGCCCATCTCCTCGCGGCATACGCGTAGCCACGCATACATGTTAAAAATGTATCGTCGAGCAGGCGTGAACTCTCTCGGAGACACGAATTTCGCGATGTTGCAGCCAGCTTCGCGAAACAGAATCGCATTCGCGCGTCGCCGTTCTCGTAAACTCGTATGCTTTCTCCTGCTCCGGTATCGCTAACCGGCTTCTACTATGTCTGTTTCGAGCATCCTGCTCTTCTTAGCGCATTTGCAACTGATTTAAACATGTAAAGATCCGAAGATCGAGCAAGCGGCTGTGAATCTTTAAAGTGCCGCCAAGTTTCGAGCTCAAATTGGTACTTCTTTTTGCCTTTCAAATAGATTAGGGGATCATTTATTTTTGCCCATCGCCTGCTTTGATGCTGTCGAATTTAATTTGATTGCGGTTAACTTAATTTCAATCTAAAGAGTGAAGGAGATTAGAAGATTATCTATTTTCACTTTTCAAAGTGACTTTCCACAGAGAGATTGCACTTTTCTGCTGCAAATTATCCTTGTAGTGACGCGAGCTGCTATTATCGGACTATTTTGCAGTATTTTCCGATAAAGAGTACCTTAGAAACCCATTTCTTAATATTGAGCCGGAGCTTACTCGATTCCTTTTACGCGTACACGAATTGCCCGAATGACATGAATTCTCAAAAACGGGATCATTACGCTGTTTCAGCTGGTAATTTCGAGTTACGGTTATGCGGGTTATGAGGGTTAAATTTATTGAACAATGCCTGGATATGGACTTGCTCGAATAATGTCGATAACTTCTTCAATTTCTGATCTATCTCAACCACAAAAATTTTAAAGTTTCTTCTTCTATACGTTAATGCTGCATCCCTGATATCTTTGCATTTTATTCTCGTCGTCCTTATAACAATACAGTGACGCGATTGACAAATTACTTTCCGGCGGTTTCTCCGCTATACATAACTTTTTCGATAACGAGCTTTCACGAACGCTGGACCCGGTGACTTGCGGTCGTGACGCGTACCCCAATATTTCCTTTTTCCAAAACACACAGCTCGAGCGAGTGTACGCGGAGTGTAGCACATAAATTGATCGCGTTATGAGACGATGTTGTTTGCGAAAATAATTTGGGCGTTCGCGCGATCAGTTTCCGGTTTCACCACCGAAAAATAGATATCGCTTGCACTTGCGCGCGGTGTTGACACAAGCCGTGTCAGCGAGTGTAGTGCGACGTATCAAATTTCGCTCGATAGTTCGACAGGTCGTCCGAGTCTTATGCTTTCTGAGCCACTGCCAAAGCGGCAGCGGTGCGTTCCGAAGCTGAGAGCACCGATAGAGAGATAGATAGATGAGAGAGAGAGAGAGAGAGAGAGAGAGAGAGAGAGAGAGAGAGAGAGAGAGAGAGGGATAGAGAAGACGCAGGAAAGTCGGGGGATGAAAGTTATCGCTTTATTTACATCCCGATCTTGCTCGGCTCACGCCAGAGCATCGTCGAAACACTTAAGCCGTATATACATGTGAATCAAGTTCTTGTGCGACCCTGGGGGATAACGGAAGATCCAGACCGTACAAAATAAGGCGGAAAATCTCTATTGAACATCGACTTTTGGCAACGCTCCTTTCCGAAGCCGGCTCTGCGAAATCGCGAGGTTATCCGCCGTAGTCGAGCCGTTCGGCTGTCACTCTCACGCGCGATAAAATAATATTCGCGTATTCGCTCACGATAATCTTCAGGCAGACGGTAGCATATTTGCTCGAAATAATTGGCACTCGAGTCTCGTCGATTTGTCGGGATTCGACGACGATCAGGTCGTTGTCATCGTTCTCCTCCTCCTTTTCTCCTTCCTTTTCTCTTCCTCCTTCTTCCTCTCGCGCAATCGCTTCAAAAGTGGCAGTGACCTCCACCCTTCACGTGCGCGCGATAAAGGCGGCAAAATCTCGCGCGTCCGACGAGGTAAAATCAAGATTGTTCCCTCACATACGGCGGCCAATTTTCCCGTTTCGGGCCGGCCGAGGCGCGATTGCGCTCGTCAACGAGCGACTGATGAGCGTTTCCTGCGGATCCTTTCTCTAGCATAACGCGAGTTTGCGTATCGGCACGACCGCAAACGTTAAATGGCGAACGTTACAAGCGCGTTAAAGAGTGTTCGCTCACCTGCTTCTTGCCGTTACTTCTCCACCGCCGCCGAGGACGAAGGGTTAAGTTTTCCACTCCTTTGTCTGATAGCTTCGCCCGCCACCTGCCCCGCCTTTTTACGCCCTTCCATCTCGGGTAACTCTCAAGGGGTGGCGGCGCGCCGTTGTTGGCAACTGTTTCGAGCACTTAACCGAGCTGGCGAGAAAATTTTGTCTCCCGTCGCGGACTCAGCCCGCGACCCGTATTTGCGAGGACGTAGCCAGGCGTAGATCATACGAATCGCGTACTTGTGTAAATACCGTCGTCGATTGTCCGCCCGAGATCTTGGCGCGCGCTCGTGAACGCGGAGAGGGCAGAGAGGAAGATTCCCCCTGTCGCAGCCGGAACGGTCTGGCGAAAAATCGTGAGACACGCCGCCAGGACAATAGTTGCCCCGGCGGCGAAGAGGTGTGGCAGCGCACAATATTTCACAGTCAAATGCAGGACCGGCGCGTATACAAGCGAGTATCCTTAAAAGAACTCGCGTTCTGGGTGACCGGACTCGGTTTCGCGGGAAGCAAATTTTTAGCGCACGATTATACTCGTCGTGAGATCGTTTTCTTACTCTCTCCCTCCTTCCCTTTCTCTCTTTTTCCTTCTCTTTCGTCCTTTCTCTTTCTGATTCAAAACCTTTTTCTCTTGTTCGACGCCTCTGTCGCGCACATTTCTGCACTTCGTTCATACGCGACACTCGAAAGTGAAGGATAACTTATCGCGTTCTTGAAATTTCTTGGAGTGAGCGAGGCTCGAGATAAGGGGCGATAGTGGAAGCATTTGCTACTCGGGTATCATAAGAGCAAATATTTAACTCAAACCCGGAGTAGATTCTTAATCCGTGCGAGTAAACATTTCAATTAGAGTGAGCTCGTTCTTGTAACGGTGGTGTCCGTCATATTCGTTCCGCTGTCTACGCTCTATGTAGTTTCGAACGAAGATATTCACTGGACGATTCAGGGTGGGAAGAATTCGATTTCCACATCAGTAAAAAATCCCTCGGCTTTTTGAGCGATTCGGCTGTCGCGCTGGTATAATTTTGTTCGAAGAAATCCCGGGAGTATGTTTGAATCTGCCCCCACGAGTACCTCCTTCATTTCCACGAAGATGACGTCTCATCGGTAACAGCCGAATGTCCCAAGAGTCAAAAATTGCCGGAAATACTAGTCAACCGGAAAATCCAAGATTCATGTTACTCGAGAACGCTTAATCCTAATCACGCAGTAGTTTTATGCGCGAATTACTCGGCGAAGCGATTTATCGGGAAACGAGAAAACGATCCGTGGAGATTCGCGATTGTGTCGAAGACGGGGGCGATCGATCACCCCGCCAGCGACACCGACTGTGGTTTGTTCGTCGATCAATCAGACGGAAGCGCCTGAGACGACGGTATAGCGCTTCCGCGGCTCCGGGTGATATCTACCGCGTCGCGCGCGAGCAGGCTTCTCCTCGAGCTTTTTAGAGAAATTTATGCATTCCGCAGGAGAGTCGTTTAATCTCCCGGCGAGTTAACGCGTCGTTTGTCGACTCGTCATGCGCGCATTCGCGAGAGAAGATAGTAAAAAAGAAATACGAATTATATTACGTTCCGTATATTATTACGTTCACCTTAGTTTTATTGCGCCCCAAAATGAATCCCATTGATCAGATTTAATTGAAAAGAATCCGAAGCTACAGCACTCGGGAGTCCGAACACAAAATTGTTTGGATTATTCTCATGAAACGTAAGGCCTCGATCGATAAGGCTGAAAATAGGATGCCCTAAAAAAGGATGTCTCATTATTATCCCATCAAGTGGCGAGATGGATCTTTTAAGGATGCTTTAGACTTAATAAATAAGGCTTTGATAGAGAAAGCTGAGAAATATCTTAGAAGGATTTTTAAGGATGCCTTCGATCTAATAAATAATGCTTTGATAGGGAAAACTGAGAAGCTTAGAAGGTTTTAAGAGAGAGGATACTTTAGATATACAAAATCAAGTTTTGTTATAAAAAATTAATAAGATCTGAAGCGTGTAATAAAATTGTCATAGTTTAATATTGTTTTAGTAGGTACACTCTATCTGGTTCTCTTAAAGATTTTTTAATTAAAAACAAATTTTCTTAGTTTTATTAGTTGCCATATTCATTAGTCTCTTCCAAGGATTTTTCTAGTATTGCCTTCGTTTTGAAATGCAGCAAACTTTAATAAAAATAGTAGCAGAATTTTTGTGTGTAGAGAATGCTACATTTTATCGTAAAGTATATTATATTTTTAAACTAAAAAATTCTTATTGTATACTAACAAGGTTATAAAGAAATAAAGAAATTACAGTCTAAATAGTCTTAGAATAAAAAGAACGAATATTTTTACTCAAGCAATAATAAAGATATTTCCTTATAGGGTCCTATTAATATTGCCTTATAATATTGCTCTTAAAAGGCTCTTATAACATTGCTTTATAAGGACCCATTAAACCATTTGTTATACATCTTATAAGGCCCTTGTCTTTCTGTCCCTACTAGGGCCCGATTAATGTTAGAGAAAAATAATCAGGCCTTTACCAGAATTCTATTAATTTTTCTACTCGGGAAAGATATTCCTTCTCGTTGATACCCAGATTTCTTTTTTCTCTATCTTATGAAATTGTCATCTCGCGAGCGAAGCAATTTTGATGATTTCAAGGTAAAGCAGAGGATTTTGAGTCGCCACTCAGGCGGTTAAATCCGGAAGCATAAACTGGCACCGCACTTTCCGTCGGTTGCGTGCGGAAGCTAATGCGAAAGAGTCAGCATGACGTGCTTTTCGCCAGCACGTACGTGCCTAGGGTTTTGCGAGAATGCTTCGCGGAACGACGAGAGAGGAAATCGTGAAAAGTATTTATTTGATGATTCACGGCGTCCACCATAAAGAGAAAATCCTTATGCCCGGCCACTTTGAGCTGAGTCGTCTCGGGAGCTTTTTGTGCGCCGGACAATGGCAAACTTGCCATAATGATGCAGTTAAACTTACGCACGTACATGTTTGGCGAGACGGAAACGCGCGCGAGCCCGCCGTTTCGAATTTACTCCATTTGAAACGAGTCCCCGTGAGTCTCAGTGAGGAGGAACTTTAAAAATTGACGACAGGAATATCATCGCCCCCGCCTACGCTGAGGACCGAGCGAAATTATCGTCCGTCACGCGGACTTTTCTACGAAAGAGCGCGCGCTCCCGAGAGCGAGAGGCTGTTTTAATGCCTGAAATTATTTAACATTTGTAATTCCGTCGTCTCGCTTGGTCCCACACCGGGGAGAGAGACCGTCGGCTCGAAGGATTAGCTATTATTAAATTTATTCCAAGAATTAATTATTGCTAAATTTATCCGCCTTCCCACCGCCCCTTCTCTCCCTTCCCTTGGCCGCGCCTTGGCTACGCTGACTCCCACGCAGCGGATGTTAAATCGGAGATGAGAGTAACTCCGCTGTAATACAGCCCGAATTTCAACGTCACGCGTATATTTCATCGCGATCTAGCAGTTTTACACGGCCAATATCGGCCAATAACGATAATCCGCGGCGGCATTTGAGACGCGGAAGTGTATGGAAGGGTGTGGCGGAGGGGGGCGGAATGCGAAGGGGAGGAATGACCGAGGCGAGAGATGTCGATCGTTCAGGAGCGCGGGGTGCGCGCGAGGACCCCGCAGGGTCCGAGCAAACTCTCTAAAGGACTGGCGTGCGAAGAACTTAATGAACCATTTAGCCAACAACAGTTGAGGCAGAGTATAGTAGACGGCGAGTATTCTCCAGAAGCATGTCGGAAATGGCATTTGGCTACATTTGGCGCGCAGTCGAGTGTGCGTGCGCGTGTCTGTGTATGTGCACAGGATACACGAGGAGCGCCGGTTAATAAGGGTGACACACGGCTTTGACACGGTGCGGCGGCAAACTCGCGCGCTCGCGCTTGTCTCAAGGCGGCGCTTGATTTGGATAATCCCTCATTGAACACCGATAAACGCCATCGCGACAGTCCGACTGTGGGTAACGATGTCGTCGAGGCGGCGCCGGCAAAGCCATCGTCCGCCGTTCTTTGACGCCATGTTCGTCAGGACGACGACGAGCATCGTCGGACTTTGACTCGTTTGACTTTTGACGGAATGTTCCGTCGCATAAGCGAAACGCGCTTGACCGTCGTCAGACGTGCAAATGAAAAGGCCGGTGGGGCTGCAGCGGCTACGTTTGATCGATCAGAAGCGAGGAGGATTTAATTCTCGTTGCCTGTGCGCGGGAGGATAGCGGAAAAAAGAATTAATGTGGAATTTTGTTAAATCAAACGGTTACATTAAATCCGACGCGAGATACGAGCGAAGAGCTGAAGAGATCGAATTTTTTTCGTGTCGTTGAGCGACCCGTTCGTGCGATTAAAATTCTGGCGTTTGTGCTATTTTTATCACCACAAGCTCCCTCATTTTCGTTTAATTGCCGTCAGGGCGATTTCACGGCGCTTGCGACGCTCTACTTTGTGCGGTCCTTTCCGTCGAGGAAGGTGGCAATTACGGGAAGACTAACTTGACGTTCGCCGCAACTACATGTTCGAGCGCGCGCGCGCGTCACAGTTTGCTCTTATCGCAGTTGTGTGACGTTCATTCATAGTGCGTGCTCCGATTAAATGGCGCTGATACAATCATCCGGCCGCTTTTATGCAGCGACACATGTGCCGCGCGTAATCGGCGCTTTAATCGAAATTTTAATATTCGACGTCGGTGTAATTAATAACTATGCGCGTAATTAATAACTATACGCGAAGCAACAGTTCGGCCGAGAACGCACGCGTGCTCCGCGACCAATATGCATTATTGATAGACAACAATGGAAAATTTGCGTCATAATTAATATGATGGAATCACCGGCGAGCGCGGCACGCCGCGTCGGAAATCCATCGGACGTGCGCGTTTTGTAACGTACGTCAAATTTGCGAATTCCACGGCGCGGGCCAACCTAGCCACGGTGGAAATTTCGCGAAAGAATTAAACAAAATTGCCCCTCCCACGTTTACTATCAATAATAATTGTCGAAACGCTTTGACAGAAAATCACGTTTAATTTATTTGTCTTTAATGGGGGGGTAAGCGCTGGAATCGCAGTGCGCGTTTGTTCGCGCGCAAATCAATTTTTGTGTGTGTAAAGGAAGAAAAAGATACATTACTATAAAATTCGGCCGAATAAAATAAGCGCGAAATTTTTCCCCCGTGTCGTTGAACTCTCTCTCTCTCTCTCTCTCTCTCTCTCTCTCTCTCTCTCTCTCTCTCTCTCTGTTTCTATTTCGCGATTATTTTTGCGTCGCAATCTTTTCCGCCTTGTTCTCCTCTCATTAACGTTAATCTAAACTGACAGAGCTGGCACGCGGCAAAAAAGATCATGGCGCTTTTCCTAACGGTTTTTGCCGGAAAGAAATTCCGAGGTTATTGCTTAAGAAGAGAGTTAGGTTTAAGACGCCTCGCGATCCGCCGGCCGAAAGAAATTTAATTATCGGTCCGTGGAAACAATAACCGCGCGCGCGGAGTTTTGGTTCCGGTGCGGTGAAGACCACCGCACCGGGCTGCTGGGACTAGCCAACCCAGCCGTTATTTTTCTCAAGGTGAAAAAAATCAAGATCGAAGGAGAAGGAGCGTGGCTCGTTCCTCGAAAGCGAGGAGTTTGAAAAACTCTAAATTAATTTTCGTGCCGCGGCGTCGTCGGACGAAATTTAATTATTCTTAATTAATCCGTGGGAAGTCCATGCATTACCCGGGTTATACCTGTTAGTAGAAGAGAGCCGAAGGACCGGGTTGAAAGACCTTTCGAGACGACGGCGACGGCGATGGCGAGACGGCGACGTCGCGAACGTAGAGCGGCGAACCACGCGACGTCCCGCGTGAATTATGGCGCTATTACGGGGAAAATGATTGCACCTGCGCTCCTTCCAGTTTCAGGCGGAATTATTAAGAGGAATTTGTTAAGAAAGCGAAATCGTGATCGCGCGAAAAATCGGCCGGTCGCAAAATCGCGAGCTGGCGCCATTAGCTTTGTCAAGACGCGAAGGAGCACTCGTGTCAAGAAATCCTTGCCGCTGGAGACGGAAGGATCCGTTTCCATTTCGTCGCAATTTAGTCGAATTAACTCGTGCCGCACATTGTATGCCACGAAAATTAAATTTAAGGGAGTTTAAGAGAATTTAAGGCAAATCGGGGGGAAAATTGAGGGATTTAAAATTTACCATTTTATTTAGGAAATTTTGAAAACAAAAGAATTATTAAGAGGATTTAAGAAAATTTAATTTTCCCAGAAAAATTCTCTCTTTAAGTAATCTTTCTTTAAAAGGTATTAAAATTTTTTTTATTTCGATAAGTTTTAAAACGATAAAATGTTACATCACATTCTTTTCATTTTCGCTTGTCATTCGCTAATTACTTCCACCACCGGTTAGCGTTCAATATCAACATTCCGTGTGGCCGCATTACGAGCGCGATGGCAAAACTCGAAATCTGCCAAGTGTAGAAGAGGGCGAGAGATAGCGAGGGTGGAGGAGACGAATTAGTGTTCTGCCCGAAAGGTCACGAGCGATAGCAGAGAATTATTGCTTAGCAACGAAGGACAGAATCGATGTTGCCAGTAGTGACAAGTCTGATTACCTTGCTACGGCTGCGCCGGAAATATGTTTGCGCGCTTCTAGTCGATCGCAATCTCCGTTAATTGAACCATTGTGAGAGTGTGGTGGTTGCGGCGCGATAATACAATACGACATCCCAGAAATTGTGAAATTCCAGATCCGCGCCGGGAGGGATCTTAAACAATCGCATATCGAAGGGCAATATTGAAATTGAAAATATCGCGGAGCCAGTGATATCGCGGGATCAGAGACTCGGTTGCTTCGGCTTTCGCGGTGTGTTTCGTGGTTCAGGCACGATTCGGGTCCTCAGGCGGAAGGTGTACGAAAATTTCTCTTTCGGAATATCGACTACGTGCGGCACCGTGGATCGATCTGCTCGGATGGGCGGAACAGAATTAACGCGCTTTCGTATTTCATGACGAAAATGACGGGTTAGGAGAATAGGAAACGAGCTGATATATATACTATATATATATATATATTACACACACACACACACACACACACACACATATATATATATATTACAAGTAACGCGCGCGGAGGCTGCGTTGTACGCGCTCGCTATTGGTAACTCGGTACGGATAATTAATTACTTTAACGGCGCGAGGATGCGATCCTTTGCGCATGAAAGGATGCCATTACGCCCATTAGCTGCCGCTAATTTGCGCAAAATCATTCGGAAACTCCCCTTGCACATGCGAGGCTCATCCGCCGATACACGGCGGACTCGCCGCTGCCGCTGCCGCCGGCGTCGTAGTTTGCTCGTAAAAGCACCAGGTGTCCAGACAAAATGCACTTGTCTTTGCACTCCGCCGTCGCCGAGGAAGATGTCCCTCAGACGGAGAATAGTTCCCCTTAATTAAAGTTGTTCCACGTTGTTCAATTAAAATAGTCCCACCTCGGTGTGTTACTCGCGAGTGCACCTCTGCTACATCTTCGTTCCTCGTTCTTCAACGCCACATCCGCCCTTCTAAATACTCGATAGACGCCCGGCGCTCCTTAGAAGTCTCTCTGAGATCTTGTGCTCACACGGCTCTCACCTTTAGTGAGCTACCTTGCAATTCTTAAAGTTGGCAAGTCTTACGGTAGAAATTACTCTTTTCGAAAACAGCTAAAGTGCGAGAGACGAATCAGATGTTTTACCTTTTCGAGTGAGGCGATTCTGTTCTACGGTTCAAGTTCTCCGAAAGGTCTCCTTTTGCGTCTCCGTTTTTACGTTGATACACCCTTCGTTGCTTTCACAAAAATCTCATCGCACGTCTCGCCTCGACATTTATCTTCGCAGTCTCGTTTGTCAGTTACGAAATTGCGGATAAGTGTGGAAACCTAGCGAGACGTGTTACCCTTAGGCGTTTGCAAGCTTTAGAGAGAATCGTCATTAGGTGGACTAACAAATTAGCAAGGAAGTACGGGCGAGCAGTCCGGGGATGGAAAGCGGCAATAAATCCAGCTAAGTTAACAAGTCTGTCAGACCTCACTTAGCCGCGGTGTATTTCGGTTATATCGGTCGAGATTGCGCAACAGCGTGCGCGGTCCATCTGGCAAGCCTTAATTAGCATTTATATTCCATGTTTGCGCAGTTCGCACGGACGATGTAAAATTACAACATCCGGGGAAATCTCGACTTTCATTAAAAGATAATTAAATCAGCAGCGAATCGATCCCCTCCTTCATCCTGCCGTCTCTTGCTCGTGGAACTTCCTGAATTATGCAGCGGAATAGGACGAGACAGAAAGAAAGAGGGTGAGAGAGGGAGAGGGAGAGCGTCTCGACTTTAAAATTGTATCGCGAAACAGTCCGAGGGCATAGCCATAGGTATCCTTTTTTTTCCGTCTTATTATAACACCCTTCTCTGCGAGATGAGCAGCCGGTAAAGAAAACACGCCGAGCCGTGTTGAAGTATTTTAATATCTCCGATGCGAAATTAAATGCCGCAGTCTTATATCAGCAGAAAATTTCGACCACGTTTGATTTTTAATTCACCCGGCTTGCGCGAGAAAACGGCGTAACGTTCATGTTGCTTATGTTTAAGTAACGTGCCAGGCGCCTAGATGAGGATAAGTCGAGATAATTCCTCGGTATATCTCTGAAAAATGTCTTTCCCACATTAATTCCCACCGTTTTCCTCTTGAAAATTCTCGAGAGAGACGGAGTGATTTTTCTTTATTATTATAATTTTCCTTCCACATTAACGTTATGTGTATGTGTGTGTGTGTGTGTGAAATTATTAGTATCGTTATTAGCTTGGCAGAAATTTTCGAGTCTCCCTCTCCCTCTTGTATGTCGATTAACAACGAATAGTTTAGGCGGGACCGAAACGCACGCTTGTCAGTCTCAATCGGGACATCGTGTGTAATAAATGACGGTCTATGCACGGTGACCTTCGTTAACCGACGTAATTAATAAAACGATTAAACGGAGCAGCACTCGAGCGCTATTAATCACAGCGACGAGAGCTATTAGTAATGCCTTTTCGGGCCGGAAGTCGGGCGAATGCGCACTCCGCACTTGCGACGTTCTCTTTCACTGAGAAGGGAAGGATGTGCAAGGGTCGTGCGATTTCCCTCGGCTCACCACATTAAATTTCCTGTCGCTGCGTCGCGAGCTAACGCGCGTATAATGTCCTGAAGTTATTTCTGCAAATGCGCCGTGAAATTACGGAAAATTATTTTTCAAACGTATCGCGCGTATCAGCCGCTTAATTCTTCATCCAATTTAACAACGCGGCTTCGCGATAATGAAAAATTCCACCGTTGAATTTCGCCGACTTCTCTCTTTTTGGCCTCCCTCTCTCCCTCTTTCTCTCTCTCTCTCTCTCTCTCTCTCTCTCTCTCTCTGCTGCGCACACGAGCAAAAGTTTCAAGAATGTACACTGTAATCGCGGCGAATTCACTAACTTTTGACAAAAAGTCGTCTGATCAAATTAAGTCGATTACATCGATATTTTCGGAAACCGCAATCGAAGCGAGGAATCTCAACGAACGGCTTGGGTGGAATACTTAAACCTTACTTTCCGCGTGAAGGGAATAAAACATTTGGCGAGATACATCTTTCACCTAAAAAGAAGTGAGGAGCACTCTCCCGCCAAGAGGAGCCGTGAAGGACGAGCGGACCAGGGATCCTTATTCCGAAGTATTCCGGGAGTCGAAACAAATTCCGTGAACTTGGTTGATTCGATTATTAGTTTACGCCTTGAAAACTTGCCTTCTTCTTCTTCTTTCTTTTTCTTCTTCTTTTTCTTCTTCTTCTTCTTCTTCTTCTCCTTCTTCTTCTTCTTCTTCTTCTTCTTCTTCTTCTTCTTCTTCTTCTTCTTCCTCTTCCTCTTCCTCTTCCTCTTCCTCTTCCTCTTCCTTTTTTCACTCTTCATTCCCTCCCACTGTTCTTCCCTTCGACACTTCTACTTCCGCCATATGTTCGATACTCGGCTTTACCTATCGTCACCGGAATTGTGAGTGCAGACGGCCGTGTAATTGCAAGTCTCCCAAGGAAAACGGAAACTTGCTTCGAAGTCGATGAGGGACCGAGGAAGCGGCGACGAAAGGGGGAGGGGTAGCGGAAGTGCCGAGGACGTGCATTAACTGGATCCGAACTTTCGATAGAAATTTCCATTACGTAAGAATCTGGAAGACAATACCGCGCCGAAGGAAATATATACTCTTCACGGTTATCTGGAAACGGTAATTTACGGGGGATCGCGCCGCGAGGACGCAATCGTGAACTTCGTATCATTACTTCATGAACCGTTATCGAACGCGAAGTCGGTTACTCCCAGCCGTTACCTTAATTGCCGATCGCACTGATTGCCAATAAACAGACTGGAAATAACGAAATAACCAGGGATGCCATCTTTTTCAACAATTGATAATTACTGAAGAATAAAAAGCAATCGCTTTTGCCACGCGCACAATGATGAAGGAATTACGGTGATTATGCGGTTGGCCTACTTTCTCAATCGTTAATTCCATTTTCCAAATTACAGAAATCCAGCTTACAGAAATCGCTTCCTTCGCGATTGCTTGTCGTGCAGAAGGATTCCACTGATTTTTATCCTCCCCCGATACATCTCTTCATACAATTTTCTCAATGTTCTTCCTCTTCCATATTTCTGACATTGTTATATACTTGTTGATTGCGCGAAAGAGACAAATTTGATTTACGAGTCGTTGGAACACTTGGCACGCTCATGTCTCGCGTATATCTCAACATTTCAAGTCGATCCGAATACATGCGGATTAACTTGTCGCGGAAAGAGAAAAATCGTCGAGGCCGCGATTGTAAGGACGATTGCCAAAACGGCGAAGGAGCCGGATTATATAGTAGACTCCGCGTCGTAACTTGGCGAAATCTTTACACAGCTCGCAGCAGCAGCAGTAGCAGCGGCAGTGCGGAGATTTCGGCGAGCAATTTCGAGGCAGGTGTCGGCTGCGCGTCAGAAAAATGAAAAATATTCGATAAATCTTCCGCTGTCACATAGCGTACATGCACATGCACACACACACACACACACATACACACACACACACACACACACACACACACACGACACGTACAGGATCTCTCGCTCCCTCTTCAGTTACCAGACGCGGAGGCAACATCGAACAGGGTGGCGGGTACACGCAATATATTTCTCGACGCTGTTGTGCCTCTTCATCTTCAATCCTTTTCATTGCCGCAACCTAACCTGCTTTTCCGCCCTTACACACCTCTCTCGCCGAACTTTCTCTTTCTGTCTACGTCGCGTGGCACCGGTGGAAGCTTTTTATGTCGCCGTGTATGTCGGTCCGAGTGAATAGTGTTTCAATAATCGTATATCATTGAATTTTCCCGGCGAAATAGAAAATTTCGCTTTCCCCGGCGCCTCGCGTTTCTTCGTTCTGCGACTTCCCCGGCCGGAAATTGAACGACAAATGTGGCCAGCTCGTGTTTTCTTTGCCACGAGAATACATACAAACGACGAGATCCCACGAGTATCCGTGACGGGGAAGAAGCTGTCGAAGCCGATGGAATCAATACAGGGATTTTCGACTCGAACAATTGTGCGGACTTGTGAGAGGACTATATCTACACACACGCATATAATGTTTCCTAGACAGAAAAATTTCTAAATTCCCGAAGTCCTTGTTCGCACGAGCAAACCTTGAATCGTTCGTAACAAACGTGATTATTTTTTCACACAAATATTTCCGCGAGAGAATCAAGTCCAGAGGATCTCCGAGCGAAAGAGAAAGAGAGAGAGGAGGGGGAGAGAGAGAGAGAGAGAGAGAGAGAGAGAGAGAAAGAGAGAGAGAGAGAGAGAGCTTCTCGATATCTCCCTCCAAAGAATATCATCCACGTTGGTGCACGTTGGTCAGACTGACTTTAATAATTATCCATCATGCAAATTCTAATTTCCGACCTATCTGGAATGTTCCGCGTGTCTTCCCCGCCAGACGTTGGCTCAGGCGAGGCTCAATATCCCGCACAGTACCCGGGGAAAGTTCAGCTTCAGACGATCCGCGCGAGCCGCCCGCTACATAAGGATCGTTCTCGTGCGGGCATGAGAACGAGGGGCGTGAGGAGGGGGGGGGGTCAACAACACCTATTCCCGGCCGTCATAATTCACGGTGCCTTCCAACTTCGTGGAAAGTTCCCTCAAACTTAGATTAGCGATTCAATTTGGGCTGCCAGTGAATCGCCTTCAAAATCGTTTTTTAATCGGGACACTGTGTAACGAACAAAACGTCCGGCTGCGCCGAAAAAAAGAGAGAGAGAGAGAGCGGCTTTTCCTGCCTCCGGCTTTTCCCGTTTTCCTCACCCCTTCGTTTTGCCACCCCGTTCCCTCGCGGATATTTCCGCGTCACTCATTCATCGCTGCTGACTCGACGACCTACGAAGACGACCGCTTCATCCGCCAATGCTCATTTGGTATTCCGTTTCCTTCATGCTGGGATTCTGTTCTCTTCTCTTTCTCTCTTTTTCCTCGATGAGAAAATTGACACATATATCAGGCTCGTTATTCACGCGGGAAATTTCTCGGAAAAATCAGTATTTCAAGCGTGGCCATTGTTGGAAATGCTTATTTGCCGAGCCTCGCGATAATGGAGCAAGATGAATTCTTGATGCTCTTGTAGAGACTGTTATCAAACGTCTCTTACTTTTAAGATAAAAGAAATGTTGCAGATTCTGACAGTCGCCAGATGGCCAGTGTGAAAGTTCTAATAAACTTCGTGACAGAAAAATGGGCTGAATAATTGTATTAAAAACGACTCGTTTATTCTACCAAAAAATTGCCATAGTTTCGTCTTCAGTGTATTATGCGAATACCACATATTTGCAAATGTTACCATAAAATTGAACCTGTCGAGTCTCTGGGAAAGCCATCGAAACTTTTGCATTTACCCAACGCAATTGAGATAAATGGTGGCTAAATGATAACCACTCTTCGCCATAATATCATTTTCGTGGCACCACTTTGATATTTAGTGATTTAATCTTTCTTACCAAAGCATGCTAACGAGATAAGCAATTTGACGACGACATCGTCGCCCTGGGAATTTCACGTGCGCACGCGACGAAACGTGTGAGTTTCTCCTTTGACGTCCCCAGACCTCGAAATTTGCGGACTCGATATTCGAATTGTCCAATTCGCAAAGTCCGCGATCACTGTGCCTTAATATCCCGTGCGCGAGTCTACATCGTCCGGACGGAAATTTTCCGACGGACTATAATCTAAAAATAGCCGGAAGTCGGGGCTGATTTAAGATCCGCTGCGCGTCGTGTGTGTGCGAAGGAGTAAACGTAGCTTCGCAAGAATCACGTTACAAAGTTCTCTCGAGATAGTGGCGAAAGCATATCGTCTCTCGCCGCGACTCGGAGCCACGGGGAACTTATGCCGGCCGTATAAGGAACTTTCGATATCTGATCGATTGATTTTACTGCAACTTGCCGCCGCGCGTTTCGGCGTATCGGCGCGGAGAAGTATCCGACGTATCTCGCCTGGTCGATAAGGAACGACTTTGTAACCGTCAATCTGTATGTGCGTGCGTGCGCACGTTGGTTACAACCTCGTTGGGGTGCGACTTTCTCTCTTTCTTGCCGGAGGGTTTACGCTTTCACTCACCCATGGCAGGTGCGTAGATGTTCAGGTAGAGGCAGTCCTCGCTCTGGTTGCGCAGATGTGGCAGCAGTCTCTTCAGGTACTCGAGCCTTCCCTTAGGCATTCGCTCGAGCGCTTCCTGCTCGTTCACGATGTCCGGCAGCTTTTGGGGACAGACTGGACCCACCGAATCCGATAATCTGTGGACATCGGAAATCGTTGGTGCGTTATGGCGCGCTGGACCACCGAAGTTTCATCGTGTGGAATACGCGACGCCGTATTATTCGATCAGAACGAACGTCGTCTGGGAGGATGAATGTCTCCCGGACGAATGTTCGCCAGATCTTAATCGGGCCTTAATCCAGCAAACGCGCGGCGTTTGTATCTCGCATATCGCGCGCGGCGCGTCCCGATAGAAGCGATATCTCGCATGATAAACGCCGTGGGAGCGACATTTTCTTCCGGAACGCAGCTCGCGACGTGACAACGTGATAAACTCGTGTCAGCCGCTGTCGCGGAAACCCGTGATTTTTCGGCAATCGCCGAGTCGCAGGGTCGATTTTATAACGGTGATACGACGCGCGCGTTGGCATTCGAGGGATCCGCCGGCGAAAATCTTGGCATAATTTCGGGATGTTGCTCGTAGACACTTGGAGTTACGAAGACTGCACGGTATCCAAAGTATCTCGAGAGAAGATATTGAAGTAGCTCGCGGAGATCGCGCTTGTTATAAAAGTGGAAAGTGGCCGCTCCCGAAACTGATGGGAGGTCGTAGGTGCGCGATCGATCTCGAGTGCGGAAATAAAAATTGATTAGCCTTGTCTCCTGCACCTGAGCGTAATATAATCGTAAATTCTTCTCCTGTCTCGCGTCAGGCAGAATTTCCGGTTGGACTGCGTGGACGAGTAACGATTAGCGACGAGCGGCCTCGATTCGATTTTCTGAAGATCGCTCATCGTCAGTAATGATTCTCACTCGCCGAGAGAGCGGAAAATAATCTAAGGACTTTCAGTCCACGTCGATTCTTTCGACGGTCCGTCGTTTTTAAAAAGTCCCGAGTCGAGAGAAAGGCCTCGCAAATGAGGACTCTCCCTCCCTCTCTCTCTTCTATCGAGTATATTCGAGCGAGACTCGTTACTTGTACCGCGGGTTCTCGTAAGAACCGATCGTGAAAAAAAAGTCTAATTCTCGGCGTCAGTTTCACATTTCGCGCAATTACTACGTCCAAGCGAAGTTTCCACGTTTTAGAAAGTGCTAAAAAATAACGACCCCCGTGTTATTTATTCAACGACGATGGGAGTTACGACCGCCAACGACCGTCACTCTCGCGGTGTAACGACCCCTCGTGCCTTCGTATATGCACCGCGGGAAATTAAACTCCCCACAATTATACCGGTTTCAATCTCGTTGAGGGGGAGCAAGGGACGACGACGGCGGCGGCGACGACGACGACGACGACGACGACGACGGCGTCGACAAGGACGAGGGGAACAGAACAAGACGAACGAGAGTAAGAAAAAAAAAAGTGAAGAGAGAAGTCGAGAGAAAAAGGGAAGGTTTACCTGACTCCCTCCCAAGGACTCGGCGCTCTCGTCGGGGAGAAACGGTTGCTGCCGACCGGCGGTGTGGCGTACGGTATACCGAGGTATACGTCGATCGGCTTGAGGAACTTGTATTCGAAGGACCTCGTGACGCCCTGCACATCGCCGTAGCGTGTCTGCACGATCCGTGGATTGAGCTTGCTCTTGATGGAGAGCGAGAGGGCGGGCGGCGCGATCAGGCAAACGAGTATCAAGAAGAGTTCCATCTTGCCACCCTCCCCTCGCCCGTGCTACCCGCCGACTGATCACGCCCGACACGATCTATCGATCACCTCCGCACGGCTCCGCAACGATCGTTCCTCATTTACGTCCGCGCGATTAACTGCGACCCCGCCGTGCTTCCGCCGTCCCGCTGCTGGCCGCTTCTGGAAATATCACACGAACCGCGCGGCTCCGCTGGATCATTGATTGTCGAACGTGGCCATCGCAGACACGCTCTGTCTTCCTCCATCTTTCTATCCCCCCCTCTCTCTCTCTCTCTCTCTCTCTCTCTCTCTCTCTCTCTCTCTCTCTCTCTCTCTCTCTCTCTCTCCCTTTATCTCCGTTTCTGAAAGCGTGTGCTCGTTACTTCTTTATCTGTGAAATTTATTCCCGATATCACTTGGTGCGATCCATCCGCTCACGGCTGTTTTCGAGACGTGTAATTAATCTACGTCGCCATAAAAATATCCTCGATGATAATTTCGGTGTTATAAATGCCTCTCGGTACGACGAATTCCGGTTACATCGTCGAATGCCTTAATAATAACAGTAACGATAATGATATAATGACGATAAGCCAAATTGAATTCCAATCTCACGTCGACGCGAAATCGAAATTAATTAAGACACGACAAACAAAGCCGCGAATGAGCGCGCTTGTGACGCGCAGAAGACAAAATTTGCGTTCTAACAATGCGGCGGCGGTGGCGGCGATGATCATTAATTAGCACTTGACTCGAGATCGTTGGGACGGTAAGCGAGATTGTAACAAATGGAGAGTTGCGTTTTATTCCGCATGAGCGCCTGTGCGCGGTCACATCAATTAATTTCATGTTTTTGTTAGTTTTAATTTCTCGGCTGCGGCGGTTGCGTGTGTGTGTCGCCGCCGCCGGTTTGGCGACGTATTTATTTAACATGCCGTTCAATTAACTATATCAATATTTAATTAATAGTCGCTGCGGTTCCAGCGATCCCATTGGGAAATGACAATGATATTCAATAAAGAGCAAAAAAATGGATAATTGAATGCATATCACGACTGCGCGGGTAATCGATATTCCGTCGGGGCGGTCTCTCGCGAGGGTGGGCGATTGTAACAGCGCCCTTTATCGCTCCTTCGATTATTAGCGAATTCTAATCTCGCGACAGAAAGTTTCATCCGCGACGCTGATAGGAGATAGAGTAAAATGGCCGAAGGGAAGCAGGATGGGCGGCGAGACCGGGCGACGGGAGGGACGAAGGCGATGGATAAGGGCGTGAGAAGTTAACGGAGTTCGATAAGCGCGAGAGAGGGAACGCTTTCTATGAAAGTCGCGCGTCTGCCACATTTTAGGCGGAAACAAATACGCGGATGTGAGTTAATTAACATGCCGCTTCGAAATCCGGCAAGATCTCTGCGTTCCCGTCGTAAGATATATTCGCGCTTCTGCTTGGCACGCACTACGTTACTCTTATCTGGACTAAAATGGGAAATTATACATCTTTTTGTTAATATAGTAGGTTACATTGCATTATATATATATATATATATATTTATCGACCTTTGGAAACTTCAAAATTATTAAATTAACAAAAGTTAGGGCACTATTACAGTAATATATTCTTGATAGTTAATAAAGTAAAAAAGTCTAATACTATTTTTACTTTCGACGAATAGTTAGCGAGATATCGTAAGTTAAATGTTGAGAAAGTTACCAAGTTTTCCTTAAATATTTCAAAAAATATTAGGCAAATAAGAAAATGTTTCAGACAAAAGTTGTTAAAATTAATTGGTAGAAAAAGAAGATATAATAAAAAATTGGGCTTTCTATTTAAAAAAATTAAATTGACCTTCAACTGACCTTGGAAATGCCCTCCAAATGAAAAACTGATAATGCCATTCTCTTTCCCCTTCGAAATCACGGAACACGTGTTTTAGCTTTTTTTAATATCTTTAATAGTTTTTTTAATATATTTCATAGTTTTCGAGATTTTTTACCTATTACGTTTGAAATTTAGCACCCTGTATATATTTGCTATGTAACCTACTTTAAACAAATATTATGCAGGAAATGATATTTCGAGCGAAAATTACTCGCGCCGGATATATAGAACCGAATTCAACCTTGGGAACTCAGCGAAAAGCGAAAGTTTCGCGCTATACATACACAGATCGCAAACTGTTACACAATATTATATTAAACTATCGCGTATTGAACAGAGCAAAGCGAGGCGCGACAAGTGCGTTTCCGCGACACCGAACCTGACAGTTGCGTTTGGTCCGACAGATAGACAAACAGAAAGTTCTCTCCCCGTCGCGCGTTCGCTGGAGAATGCGGTGACGTTGGGTGCTTGAAATAATTTCGCATTCCATCGGCGGAGTTCTCGACGCTGCCGTAAAATCGTCACGGTGGTGGTGAACATAAAGGGAACGCGAGTCTACACGCAAAAATTAATCACGTCCCGGCGTAATTATCGCGCCTCAAACTTGCTCCGTCGCGCGCTAAGACTACGAAAGGGACCAAAGTTCCTATGTGCAAACACAGAAAAAACGACATACAGATGGCCGCAACGCGGAATGGCTGCAAGGGGTGGCGGGATAACGCTAGAAAGAGGGGTTGGGAGAAGTGCGGGCGGGAGTAGGGGATAAGTGAGTGCACTCGTACGTGGAGCCATTATGGAAATCAGTACTTATCGGCCTCAGAGAGAAGGAAATTCAACGCCACGTAACGGCGTCACGTTTTCCTCGTGATCCACGTGGCGGAGAAAAAGGAGATAAGCTGTTTCGGTTCCGTCAGCCGTCCCGATAATTTCTCTTCCTTGTCAATGATGCTAACCTTCTTGCCGCGAATCCGTCCTATCGATCCGCGAATCGAAGGCGTGGCGATAATTCTCTCCGAGAAAGGGCGGATAATAAAAGTGGCATCGGAAAAATGTAGATCTAAATTTAATTTCGCATTAATGTCAATTTGATTCGACGGATTTTATTGTTGGGATATTTAACGCACACAGCGGACCGAGGACGGTGTATAATTTGAGGAAAATTGAGAGCTGTTTGCTGCAAAACCGCATACACCAACGCGAATTCGTGAGCTTTAATTTCTAAGAGTGTGGCGCGTTGAAAATAAAGAAAAGTTGGCGGGGTTAAGAACAGAGAGAAAATACACGAATATGGAGCTCGCACACACGTGTGTCTGAAGAAATTACGGCATATACGGGGAGGAATATAATTAATTGCATGGAGCAGTTTTCACAAACATTAATTGAATTAAGTGGCGTTTTAGTGATATTCTGCTTCCGGATAAAAATGTGCAATCAATTTTATATTTATATATATATATATATATATAATAATTATATATATTCTAAGATTATTTTAATTAATGTTTATGAGAAACATGCGGAAATTATTTTATATTAAGATAATCATTTTAGTAAAGCTTCATCTTACCTTGAAAAAATGACAGCCTCGCAGCTTTCAAAACTAATGTTTATCACCACCTTCTGATAATAATGACATGATATTCGTGATAACGCTGTTATTGACAAAGAAGAGGCCGACAAACAAGATGAGAAAGCAAACTCGCACACGCATCGTTGCACTTTCAGGACGCGAGAAAACAAAGGAAAAGCGGGAAATAATCTTCGCCTGAAGCATAAATTGTTTATCTTAAACTACGATTTTAAAACATTCCAATTTCAAAATGAGGGAAAATTACATTATTTGAATAAAGATGAAATTTCCCATTTTAATAGTAATCCGCCGATCATTCAACCGGAGAAACGAGTAGAAAGAGACAAATGGAGGAAAAGGAAAGGGAAAAAGGGAGGGGAAGGAGAAAAAATCACACGTTGATTAAGTCGGTGATTTATTCGATTGTGTAATATTTAATATCGCCTTCAGCGATTAACGCTTACCATTCGTGCGGGTCATGGACCTCGGCTGGCTCCTCCGTCTTTCTGCGACTTGCCGGATTATCGAAGTGCAACGCGGTCTTAACTCGAAAACTTCCCTGACATCTTCTTCTCATGCGCTCATTCGTTAAAGATTCATCGATCACTCATCGCTTCCTCAGCCTAAGTACTCGTTATCATCTCGCATATTCTAGGCGCAACTCAAGCGCGTCATTTGCAAGTTAAAATTCGCGAAACTCCCCACATTACACTGTCCACGTCTCGTGGACTAATTTGTACAATCTACGATTCTTAATTTTTCTAAGCTAATAATCGATTAAATTTGGAATGAACTGCAATCACACAGGTGCCGAACGTCGCTCGCAGTATTCTGTAACATAAAACAAACGAGCGTATAATTAATATTTGCCTAAGTGTAAAAGTGTAATATCTTGTAGAAATTTCTTTATGTTTCTTTCGCTAAATTTCTCACGTTCTTCAATGCGTGGTGTTGTATATTTACTCGATCGTTCATTCGTTTATTTATGCGAGTACGCTAATTTCACGCACAACATCTAAATTTACAGCTTAGGGGGGGAGCAATTATCGTAATCAAGAAAATATTGACACATATCAATATAGTACGGTCGTTTGCTCCAGCGTACTTGGTTGTATCATTATTTACAGAAAACAAGAGAAATTAACATAAGGTTATTAATAACATCATAGAGAGATTATGATAATTATATGACAATAAACTAAATTACTAAATCACCTCGTTAATAAATTACCAAATCAGTTGAGAATATTGTTCACGATTGAATGGCTCCCATTAACCCTCTTTGTTAATTATTAACAAATTGAATCACACCAAATTAGTCTGCGATTTAAAATCAAAGGACAATCGGGACGCGCAATGGCGGAGATTTTATTTATAGTTCTTCTTTTTTTGGAAATTCCTCGGGAGAGAATGTCGCGTCGGCTAAACAACGAGAAAACATTGAAATGCGAACGAAACATATCGTAGGAATATCGAGAAAACGTGGGAGCATTTTGGTGAGAATTGATGCGGCAACAACTGAAAGTAGCACTAATTTTCAAGAACTTATTTGTGCATTCTCACTCGGCAGGTATATACTGCAAACTCACTCGCTCGCTCGCTCGCTCGCTTTCTTCCAATTTAATGCGTTCTACGTTTCCTACACAGCCAGTTATATCCTGCCTAGTTTAACTCATTTTATTTGCAAATTGAACTTTAATTCGTACTAACTAATTCATCGCGTCTTAAAGCAACTTTATATTATCTACTTTCCCTATTTACTCCTCCGAAACATTTTCTCGCTTTTCTGTATTTCTCCTTCGTCGGCCCTCTCCTGCCCCTCTGCTGCCATATTGTCTTTATAATTCATCTTTGCGCTCTCTTCTCTCTTCTCGCTTCTTGTTCTCTTCTTTCTCTCCTGTCCCTTTTCTTCCATCCTTCATGTACATTGTAATGTATACTAGGATTAAAAGGGTCAAAGCCGACGTTTAATCAACCGAGAAAGAGGACGAAGGAGAGAGGGGAGGAGAAGAGAAAGAGAAAGAGAGAGAGAGAGAGAGAGAGACAGACAAGAAAAGAGAATGAAAAAATCCCGAGGAATCCGGGTCGAAATTTTCGAGTGAATTAAAGCCGATGCGCGAGCGAAGCCTAAAAGAGAATAAAGACGAGAATTAAATATGAAGCTCGCGGAGGAGGGCTTTAATTCTCGACAAGGCGAATTTTCAATCCGACGGTTCGAGAAGCAACTTGTAAAGCCGAGAGAGAGAGAGAAAGAAAGAGAGTTCCCTTGAACCTTATCCGCCCCATTGTCTTGTATGAAACCGATGTAATACAACACTCGCTATAATGTCGCGCGGACGCCTGGTTGGAATCCGCGTCGGTTGTGCGAAGAAAGACGAGACTGGAATTCGATTATACGAAAGGACCATTCTCAGCGGGGCCGGGCCCTTGCAACCGTGCGGCCGTGATGGCCGGGCTATTTTAGCGATAGCGGAATGCCACCGTCGCCGTGGACAGTGCGACGCGAACAATTATTACGACTTGGCAAACTCCACAGGCAGTCTCTGCCGGGCTCACAGATACAACTTGGCAACTTCCGTAGCGCACATAAACACAACTCCCTTTCTCTTCCCTCCTCTTTCTCGCGCTCTGTCTTTGTCTCGCTCATCGCCTCGCTGTGGCATAAGTCGAGCTTCAGGAGCGCGCAACGCGTTGTCCTGCGGATTCGTTTAACATCCCGGCTAACTATATTCAAAGGACAAGCAACACGGATAATTGGTACGCTATACCGTGTCGCATGTAAACGGCACGTTTGTTGGTTAATTCGCACCCGAGGACGAGATGATTCCAATCGCCGGAGATACGAGCGCGGGATTCTTGCGCGGCCCGAACTTCCGGGCTTAATGCCGTCGTTCGCGAAAATTGCGCGAACTGTGTTAATTTAACTCCCGGGTGTGGTGGTGAGATCGGGGGAGGAGGGGGCGATGCGGAAAGCACGCGAACGTAAATGAGGGAGAGAGGAGTTGGCGGTTTGCGGACGGACAGACGACAATCCAGCGACCGAAGAGAGAAGAACATCCTGCGTGACCCCGGCGTTCCGATCCTGCAGGATCCGGGGGAGAGACGCCTCCAGCATGCGAGCGACATTCCATTGCGAGGTGTCACTCGCTGATCCCCCCACAAAAGATATGGCTTCCTTCTCCGCGATTCGCGCCTGGCCTGCCGGCTCATATTTACTCAATGCGATTGCCGCTTCTTGCGATTCGCCTTCGTTCGCGACTCGTCCGGTCCGGCAAGCGGCCGGGTTGACGCAGCCAGGTCGGGACGCAGCATCGCATCTGGGGTGCATCCGTAGGAGAGGATGCGCAGCGACAGGATGACAGGTGCAGAAAGACGCGCGGCAACGGCAGCAGCGAGCGAGCATCAGAAAGCTATTCACGACGCGGCGCTTTCTTACGGGATTGACAGCAAGAAAAGGGACTGTGTGTATCTCGCGGAAGCACGCAACGCGCGGAAGAACTCCATTTCTGCCATATTTCTCGCACAATGCCGCGAAATTGACTAGCCAGAAAATGCGGCGTTTCACGCGGCTGATGCTGCGGCCGGGGGCGGATGAGCGGGCGGGGAGGGGGGGAGGAGGCGGGGAAGCGAAGAGGACCCAGGAGACCATGCCACCATCGAGCAGCAATTCCATCCTCTCTGTGGCCGATCGATCGATCGAATCGATGTACACCAATACGCCCCGGACGAGTGTATATACAAATGCGCCACCTTGTAGCTGCCTTCCGGCGATTTAACGAAATTCCGACTTGTATTTCACCGGACGTTGCTCCTCTGAAAACGCGCGGCTGCCCGGCGTTCTAACTTCGCCGTGTAATTTCTTGATTCGCTGGTAAATATTAAACGCGCGGACAGCCCGATTCTTACAGCTCTCGCGGCCGTGCACTGCGCTTCGTCCAGTTGTAATTTCTGATTTAATGGTGAAGAAAAAAACTCCAGGCCGGATATTTCTCGGAAATACGCTAATCTTCGGAGCGCCGAAGGCACGAGGGATCTCCACGTTTGGGAGTTGGAAAGGTTCCCTGGCGTGGAGTAGTCTGAGAAGGACGACGCATGAGAGCGGTCCGGCTCGTGTGAATTTTTAGTAGCAATAACCGGGAATTTTCCAGCCAGACCGAAAGCTAATCCTCGAGTTTAGCTAAGATTGTTAAATTGTCCTGGCTGAGGGAACTGGCCAAAAGCCAGACCGAGACGTTCGATCTCAATTTACGAAGCGGGTTTGTTCTAATTAGCGTAAAATATTCAAGCATCTCCGGTCGCGCCGGCTCGCCTCACTTCTTCCAAATGTCTCCGCCCCGAAATACTTCTGAACCGCGAGCGAAGCCGACGAGATTAAATATCGGCCATAATCGGGGCGCATAGAACGGCCCGGCGCGACGGTACGAACCGGGTCCATGGCGGGGTTCTCAGGACAAGCATTCATTTTCAGAAAGATGCGGACGCGGCACGCTAATTTCCGCATGAAACATTCGTGGGAATTCTGGGCGGTGGCCAAAGCGTGCGTATAAATAATGCCAGCTAAATGGAAAATTCCCCGCGGGAATTCCGCGTCTCTCTTGGCGGGGGAACTAAACCAAATCCCCGGCACAAGATTTTTCGAAAATGCGACGCAGCTGCGGCTGCACCGAGCGAATTCTCTTCATAATTCCCCTCAGTCCTTCGCCGTGCCTCTCGCACCCCCCAACGCGCCAGCTCTACCCCCGCGCTTATCTTTCTTCTGGCCCGCTTTCGAGTTTCCTCTGTACACCGAACGAAGACAAATAACTCGCGGCTTGTTTGTTGCGCCGCGGTCGTTTCTTCCCGGAAACGGAAGGAACGTCGGCAGACCACCTGGGGGATCCGAGTGACCTGAGGTAGCGCTGAGGAGCCTTGGCGTTATAGAGTTATAGATCGCGCTGCTGCGAGAAATAACAGCGGACTCTGTAAGGGGTTAAAGCGCGTGGAGGTGGCGTTCCGCCGGAGAATTGCCGTGGAATCGCCCGAGTTGAAAGTCCACTATCGAGGACGGCGTGTTATCTCATTGCCGTGCTTCTTTCCCGCGATGTCGATTGGCTATCTCGACTTCGACACGTGTCGCGATTTCCTCCGGCGGCTCTCGAGAGTGATGGTCTGCCGTCGCGGAGGAATCGGGTACGCTGGCGCTCTCGATGGCGATTAAACGCCCCGCAAGGATACGTGTAATGTTTACATTGTAGAGAATGTTGATTCGACGGATAACGCTAGTCTGTCGAGCGCGCCCAGTCGGCTGAAAGTCACACGGCCCCGGGGACAAAAACATACGCGCGTATTGCTGAGCGATCATAACAGTCCGCGGCGCGAAGATAAACGGATCGGAAAATGTCGCGTGTGATTTCCGATTTTTCCCTTTTGCTTTCCAGCTCGGCCGAAGCATGCGTGAAACGCCCGTGTTATTTCACGCGTGTGTCCATCGTGCCGCGGTCGTTTTGAGCAATGGCAGCATTTTTGAGTCCCGAAGGTGAATGCCGTTTTGCATCCTCATTATTTCGACAAACAAATACGCAGTTTTGAGCCGTCCCATTATTGATGTATCTCATCTCTTCATATTACTGATCGGAAAATTTACTTTCTGTTTCAGATCTGACGGAGCTAACGGCCGTACGTCGGGCGCGGTTGCTGCGAAAACAATTTTGACGGAAGCGAATGCCGCACCGGAGGATCCGGTTCGGGCCAAGCAGGATCGGCTGGAAGGTAATTAAAAAATTTTCCGTGCCCTCGCTTGTAATCCTTTGCGATCGAGATTCGGGATATAATTATCTGACTAAAAGCATCGAGTCACATCGATCACAAAGCGCTCATAATCGAAATAACGTATATTGTATTGATATCGCGATGCAGAGAATGTTTATTTGATGGGCAAGAGTAACGTAACGGTGTTCCAAGACGTGTTTTGCCAGATGAGGAGGTCCCGTGGCCTCGGGACTAACATATACTCGTATAAGTACAAATTGCCGAAACTGATCATAATGTGCTGTTCGTAACGCGCCGGTAACCGGATAGAGAGAGAGAGAGAGAGAGAGAGAGAGAGAGAGAGAGAGAAAGACATCGCGCGCGATTCTCGATTTTTTCAATTTGCTTGAAAAGATTTGTTGTGCATTTTTTCTTTTTTTTTTTTTTGAGCAAAGCTAATATATTGAAATCCTAAAGGTGACTACCGTTTTCCGTCTTCATTCGGAAGAGAAATGTATGGCTTCGGGTCTCTCTCTCTGCCTTTAATATGTTTGCATCTTTTCATATTACTAACCGGGAAATTTACTTTTTGTTTTAGATGGAGCTGGTGGAGGCGCAATATTCGAGGAAGCGGATGTGCCGGAACCGGAGGATCCGGTTCGGGCCAAGCAGGATCGGCTCGAAGGTAATTTTCTAAATTTCTCTGGCATTTTCTTGCGAGCCTTCGCGATCGAGAGTTGGCCCGACATAATTGCCCGACTAAAAAGCATCGAGTTACAACGACCGCAAAGGCTTAAAACGCTCGTATCCAAGCGTAATTTTCAAGCCATTAACTTGGATCGTATCTAATCAGCCGTGTTACGTTTTTTGTTTCAGATTCGTAGCAGAGAACGTGGCCGATCCTGAGCTGCGTTGGCGTTCGGTGAGTCAGGAACAAAGATTTACGGTGGTGGTTTCATTGGCGGTTGGGTGGGCTTTATAAAAAAATCAATGCGATTTACTGAATTTGTAGATTTTTGCATGTATACACTGAGAGAAAAAGCATGGTTAATTTTACTACACTTCAGTCTCATAGTTTTACCGTGGCAGCGTTGACTGCAATTGGCCATTTTTCCAATTATGATTAATTCTCTGTGCGACTACAGTCACAAATATCAAACACTTTTCTCTCAGAGTCGGGTTTTGTTCATCGAGATGCATCGTTTGGAATGATTAAGGGACAATTTCTTTGAATAATCGTCTTATTTGCGTGGCGACATATCTAAATTATTAGATACTTTTTTTTCCTCAAGATACAGAAATTCCTCATAATTTCCTTTCAAGTTTCTATAATTTATTAACATTCACTACACTTATCTGCAAGTATAAATATTTTGGCATTTATTATATTTGGTTGAAGATACGCAATTATTCGACGGAACTAACCGTTCGATATGATTCTCTAACTGTTTCAAGCGATGTAAAGTACGCAGCAGAACTGAGCACCCATATTGTGCACCTATATTGTGCACTCGAATAGTGCTCTCGAATTGTGCACCAGATTTGCGCATCAGAATTGCGCTACCACACGCGGAATTCGCGATTATTTCGCCAGCGAGAAACTTCTCTATCGTCGTAATTGCCAGTTTTTTTAATTCTCGCGACGTCGCTTATAGAGCCGCTTGAGCCCAAGTGGCCGTTAAATTGGATACGTATGTTTTCGTTATTTTTACCAAGAATTAGCATTTTTTCGCGAGGAAAGGAGCTCGTTTGTAGAAGAAGCACAATCGTCCGCGGCTCGGTATATTTTCTTTTTTCCCCTCTTGGTTTTCTCGAACGCGACATAGTTTTCGGTTTCATGGTTTACTTATATGCGACTCGCGAGTGCAGTGAAGTGAAATGAAGTGAGTGAAGTACGGTCGACGTGGGACGGCGACTGGACGCTACTCTGGAGGTCGGCTGTTGAGGAGGCTGGACGTTGAAAAGTTGGACGCTGGACCTGGACCGCTGGACGTCGAGGGATGTCAGCGCGCAATGGTGAGAGCGCAATTTAAACGCTCACACAGCGTAATATCACGTAGTGCATGCAATTTCATATATAAATCGCATTGATTACCCACCAAATATCACTGTGCGAAAATACGAGGTTGGTCTTAAGAAAGAATCAGACAGATCAATAGCGCGCGTAGGATAATGCACCTTTAGTGTCTAATAATTAAGAGACGCGGCAAAGTGTTAATCGAAAGTCTAAAAGCGGTAACAATGAAAGTTTATCGGCGAGATTGAATTTCGGGTAAAAAGGGAAATCGTAAACCGAGATGTAAACTGAATACCTGAATCTTAGCAAGCCAACGCTGTTCTAATTGATTTATGTGCAATTAATCAATCATAATCCTGAATAATGCGCAAAGTGCGCTCGCACGGACAATCGGCTATGATCTCAAGTGAAATTCTCAACGTCTCGCGCGAGATGGAGGAAGAGCACAGGCGTCGGTGCTCGAAGAAGCACCTCGAGATCTGAGCTCGCCGCGTTGGAACTTGAAAATCCTGTCTAAGAACTCGAGCACGCAAATTTCCTTCGAATACGCGGAGGCTCTCCGTACATGTGGTAGTGGTCGATTTAACGTAAATACCGAAGGATTCGCGTAACTTTGTTAGCACACAGTCACCGCGAAAGTTTCGCGAGAGGCGGTGGTAGTAAGCACCTTCCTGTTCGGGGCCTCCCTAAGCGGCGATCGGGAACCACCCTTAGTCAGCCAATGGGGATACGAGTATACGGCCGCAACATTTTCCAGGAAGCCCGCTGTCTAAGCCCGCCGAATCCAATTCGCGGAACAATAAGGGCGAACTTAGCCGGCTTCCCTGGATACCACGTACCTACCCGCGAAACTGCGACCCAGAATGGATACGGGAGGATATTATCCTTCTTCAATTTTCCCTCGAATCCCCTTCGCTTCTTTCGCACCCCCCTCCGACTCTTCGCCGCCGAGGACGAGATTACTTTGCGGTGAAGAATGAGGATCCGCACGGTGGGGTTACTTCCGGCGCGATGCCGCCTGATCCTCGACTTTCTGGTCAATTGTTCGCCCTCCGCTGCCCCCCTCCCCCGTTCGCAATCTCATAGGTCTCCAAACTCTCCGCCGCTAACTCCAGCTGATCGAATCGGCGGTACAAATCGCAGGGTGCTCCGGCTGCTACGCGATCCGCGATCGAAAGCGAACCTCCAATTCTCGCTTGTTGTTTTGTTGTTCTCCTTGTTTTTGTTTTCCGCACGGATAAAATCACTCTGCTATCGGAGCTAACTTTATTGCAATTTTTGGAATAAATCGACGGGACAATAGTAGGCGTTCTCTCCCTCTCTTCCTCGCTCTCGCTCTCGCTCTTGCTCTCTCTCTCTCTCTCTCTCTCTCTCTCTCTCTCTCTCTCTCTCTCTCTCTCTCTCTCTCTCTCTCTCTCTCTCTCTCTCTCTCTCTCTCTCTCTTTCTCTCTCTCTCTCTCTCTCTCTCTCTCTTTCGGAGATGGAAACAGGAGGCCGACGTGACAGGAATTTATCCGCTCGTCAGGAACGACCGACCGACCGACCGAACGACCGGTCGGCCCGAGTACAGTCCTATTTATTTGGCTTGGCCATGAAAAATGTCCAGCTGGCCCTTCCGCGCTTCCAGTTTAATCCACGGTGCCCCGATTAAACTGTCACGTGATATTAATCTGCCACTTGTTTGCACCTATGTCAGTGAGTACAAGTTTGGAAATGGAATTGACGAGCAATCGGGGACTATTTTTTCCAATTTGTCACTCCAATGACAGGGAGCGCATCAGCGCTCCGGGGATGAATTATTTCCTAACGTATAACGCACGCACGTCCGCCGCGCGTTCTAACGGTCCTCGAAAGCTCGCACCGCTCGCGGAACCTCGTAGCTGCGCGTCTCGCCGTGTCGATCTTGAAATGCGGCAGCGGAGCGAAAGCGCGCGCTGGAGTCAGCCGGACGTACCGGAGTGGTGTAATTACGGCGAAAATGAGTCGGTCCTCACGCACAAACGGTGAAAAGGAAATTGGTCGTACGCGCGGCTGAGTCGCTTGGAAATGCACGAGAGACGCGCCTTCCTGCGCACTTTCAACTCGATTTATCCGTAACAGCTATCGTGTCCGACTCGGAGAGCCGTCGTGACGCTGGACATTTGACGCGAGTCCCGTGTGCGTCCGAGTACATACTTATAAAAAATTGAGAGAGCGGAATCGAGAGGACGGAGAATATCGCTTGACTCTGTCCGCAATATCAGGCGCGCTCGCGCAAATGCGCGCCGTGCCGTTGTATTCATGATTTAATATTGGCGTAATCGCGATGGGGCTCTCAAATATCGAAGAATCCGCGTCTATATTTGATGCACTTACACACGCCCGTGTGTGCGTGCGTGTGTACGCGCGCGCATTTTGCACGTCGGGTTTCGTTCGAAATCGCGAACAGTTCTGCACAGCTCTGCTTCTGTCAGCCATTATCTGGGTCGAGCCACGATTAGATCCCGGAAGCGGGATATCTACGGACGCGGTATCAAATATTGTGCGGTCAAACATTCACGGTACGTTGCATCCGGAGCAGTTTGAGTTTGGATTTCGGCTGTGATAGCGCCCGGCCGAATTAACTCCGTGCTTATCGCGTCTCGATGCCTTCGTCTCGGCGTTGCCGGCGAGAGGCGTCGTCCTCCTCGCGCCGAACGTAAACCCGTATGAGCCAATCATCCTTAAATCCGCGGTTCTTTAAGGGAAATGAAAGGAATGACGTTAATGCTGCATGTCAATGTTGTAACGTAAGATTGCCTTCGGTGTGCGCGTATGATTGTCTCTCTCTCTCTCTCTCTCTCTCTCTCTCTCTCTCTCTCTCTCTCTCTCTTTGATGGTAATAGTAGCGAAGTAGCAAGCCAGTTCATTGTGCTGAAACGAGCGTGGAAATAGAGACGGCCTGGAAACGTGTCGGAAAAAAGCCCGCGGATAGCAGATCCGCGCCAGATGATAAAAATGTTGAAGATTAAAGATATTATACGGAGAGTAATATTAAAGTAAGATGACGGCTGATTAAAAGCGAAAAAGACGCAAAAAAGCTCACTCGACATGTTGCGGCGCGACGTATCTTAGAGACGCATTCGTAGCTTCGCAGGAATCAAGCATGAAGATAAATGAAAGATAAGCCAAAGAGAAGCTAAATTGAATTAGGTACGTCTCGCGTCTTAAGGCTTCTGTGTTCAGAGTCTGAGATATGAATCAAAGTCTCAGACTAATGACGTTAATACTCGAATACGCTTGATACCGTCGCTCGTGTGTGCCTCAATGTTTCGCCGGGAGACCGCTTTCTAATTAAAATCCCGCACGCGCGCGCTTGGGACGCCGCCGAATAACGCACGAACGCGTGTTGAAGACGTGTTGGATCTATATTTTCCGTATCTCGAGATTAATGTTGGAACATCGCGACGTGACTCGTGCCTCCCATTGAAATGCTGCTCCGGAGGTGCGTCGCGATTCGGTCCGGGATTAAGAATTAGATTTTCATATTCCGGCCCGGCCGATTCCCCTTTTTGACGGCGCGATTTTGAAATCGCGATTCCTTACATCCTGAATTTCAGATGTCGGGCTTCCTTAGTTCCTGCGACGTTTAAACGCCTGAGTGCATGGAGCCTTTGATCGAAGAGAGCGTAGCTCGTGAATTTTAAACGAATTTCTTTTATTATTTCGCCGGGCGAAATAGACTCGGGACTTTTCTCCGGAGCGAGAAAAAGGGAGGGTAAAACTTGACAGAGCGTGTGCACGACAAAAAAAGGTCTAACTTTTGAAGTCGAATGGAAATAAGACAGCGGGCTTATCAAAGGACCGCACTCTTCAATCGCCCTCGAAGTTGCGATTCGCCAAGGCCGCCGATCGATACTTCGATATAAGCCGGGCTTACCTTACGCGTCGCCGAATGCCTCGCAATACACTTTTGTATGCACGAGGCAATGTAAGTCCAGGAACTTGCCCATTCACTCGTTTTGCAATAATAATATCCATTCACGATATTTATTTCGAGGCACCGCGATATTCACGCAAAAATTCCCAATTCCCAATTTTCGTCTTTTTTCGGCCTAATTTTCCGCCTTTATAAAAATACGATCTTATCTAATATCTTATTCCTCGCGCTTTTACAATATCGTGCGGTTAAACGATCTCTCGTTTACCAGGTTTTTAATTAAATTTTGGAGCGAGGTGAAAATTCGACATCGCGTCGAATGTTGTGTATGTAAGAAGAATTTTTTTTATTTTATCACGATCACCGCGTGTGTGAGCGCCGGTGTGGAAAACAAAGAATATGACGAAATCGTGTTGCTATCTTTCCGAGAATTATGCATGCTATCGGTAACGCTATGGATGTGTATTGTTGGTCAGCTTTTGTAAGGATCGTCGTTCCGCGTGATCTATGCGACGTGCGTAAAATCGGAATAACGCGCGATGTAGATTTCACGGCTGACAAATTTAATTACAGCGCCGGCATCGCCATGTATTATTAATCAATCCGCACGGAACGAGGTGCACTCGCGTTTTCCGTAATAACACTCCGCTATATTATATCATCTGTTCGAATGGCCGATGTAATTACGAGATTGTCGTAATACTTCGTCACGGTAAAATAGCAGCAGCAGCGGCAGCGTCGGCGCGTACGCCGAAATAGCGAAATGTTTCATCGGCCGGCTGCTTTGACGGCTTACGTTTCTGCGCTCACATATCTGTGAGTTGCGGGCCGTCGTGAAAAATTGGCGATTCAATAACCGATAATTACCGCGTTTACACTTTTATCACTACATTACTTATGTAGCGAATAAATAATGCACGCACACACACGCGCACACACGCTCACACGTACAGAAAGCGACAGTCGATGAGTAACGAAGTGGGGGAACGCGAATTTTCGAAAGAGATTCGCGCGATGCCGAAATATGTCGAAAATTATTCCAGTGATACTTTCGTAAATAAAACGCAGGTTAAAAATAGATACGTCGCTTACATCGACGTCGTATGTGCGATATGCGTGATAATTAACGGCGCTTAAATTAACAAAAATCTGCTTTCAGTATATTATGAAATTAATGAGGGACTTGAAATATTATTTCAATTTCGTAATTTATTATTAATACGAATAATAATCGTTATTAATATGATATGAGTCATTATTACTACGAATTCGTGAATATACAAGAGCGTATCAATTAATAAAGCGCTCCTTGCTGCGCGGAAACCGTGCAGGCACGCGAAAACTAAACAGCCTGCAGATACGCAAACTGCGCTCACTATTTACTAATTAAATCGCGTAAGCGCCTGCGACTTCGCCGTTAATGAAATAAGCCGTTCGGGCGATATTACATCCAGCACGAGGATGAGTGTCCTTTGGCGGAGGCAAATGTAGGTTAATTAATCACGCGATTTATTACATTTCCCCATTATTTTTCCTCGCTCCCGGACGCGTCGCGGGCTTTTGTGCGAAACAAAGCGCCGCCGCGGTCTTTGTCCGTGTCAGCCGGCTGCCAGCGCCGCCGCTGCTGCTGCTCTGACAATTCTTGCTATGCGTAAAGAAAAAAACGAGTGCTCGGTGCGCGGGAGGGGCAACGAGGGGCAGAGAGGAAGAGAGAGAGAGAAAGAGAGAGAGAGAGAGAGAGAGTGTGTGGGGGGAGGGGGGGGAGGGAAAAAGTGAGAGAAAAAGACATGAAAGGGCTTGTACGAGTTAATTACATGCTACTTGCAGGATACCCGCAATTTTTCTTGTCCAACTCGGACCGGCTCGTTGACACCGGCCGATAAACTCCGCGCTACATGCTGGACCTTGAATTTATATGCAAATTATGTATCGTGCTCTTTGTATTGATAATACAGAGAAGTGGCGGCGGCGGCTCTTTGTCACGAGGGAACTCCGCGCGAGAGCAGGCTCTTCTCCGGTCGGGAAATTTGAACGCGAAGGTTCGCGGAGAATCGCGCGCTGCTGATACGGTGATGTATGACGAGGTGCGCTAATTTACAGGAGAAAAGAGGAAAAGCCATGCTCGCTTCACTGTCGCTTACGCGCCGTTACTCGCGTTTCGTTTTCACAGGTGTGACGAAATTTGCGTTATCGTCAACCCCACGATAAAGCTCAAGAGGCGGCAAAAAGCGCGCGCGCGTGCGACGTTAAATAAAAGTGTACTCCGTGAGCCGCGATGGAATCCGCGTTTGCCAGATATGCAAATTTCTTTCCTAGGCATCCACCTACACGCCACCCTCGGCATCTATTTCTAGTTCCTCCTGCCACCCGCTTCCTCGCTCTCATCCCCATGCCACCCCCGTAGACGATCCAATTCACCCCTAAAACCTGTTTCGCTAATGCGTCGTTGACGAGAGGCGCGACCGGGAAGTGGAAGGCATTACGAGGCGGAGAGCTCTGCGTACTTATGCAGGAATTTAGCGGGAAAAAGCGGCTTACCGAGGTAAACGGGTAGCCATCAATCACTGGGCGTCGTCGCGAGTCTCGTCCGCGTCCGGACGAGTTCGCAGTTCCGAGCCGCATTACTTTTCGCCGGAACAGAGGGAATTTAATTGGAAAAGTTCCGCGGAAATTGTCCGGGCGAGTCGGGGAAGGTGCGCTCGCCCGATATATCGAAATCTTGTCGCGACTGCAAAGGAAGGTTTCGGCAACGCGACCCGATTGGTAATTAGACTCCGAAAAGACCAATTCTCTTCCCGATCCGAGCTTGCCGGTTAATCGTTCGGATTAACTAAGAGAGAGCCCTCCGTGCCTCCCGGCGAATGTTCGAGAACTGGAAACACTCAGAAAGCAGTGCTGGCTTCATGAGGCGAAGAGATCGCGACGTCGGAATTGTCGAAGATACGCGCGAGTACTTCGAGCGCACAAATGCGCCAAGAAGGCTCTCGATACATTTGTACAAACTCGGGGTATCACGTATAACAAATATGTAATTCTTCGGAAACAAAGAGGCGTTTGCAAAAGTTCGTACGAGTTAATCTAGCCGAATAATTAGACACAGACAAATCTTCGAAGTTTAAGGGCCACGATGTCGAAATTTTCAGACACAAAGCTCCTCGACTGCATAAATGCAGTCTCTTGACTGACGAGAGGTCTCTTGACGATTTTCCGAGTAGAAAAATTATTAAGGCTTTGATAAGAGCCTGATTATTTTTCCCTAACATTATTCGGGCCCTAGTAGGGATAGAAAGGCAAGGGCTTTACAAGATGTGTAACAAATGATTTAACGGGTCTTTATAAGGCAATTAATAGGGACTTGTAAGGAAATATTTTTATTATTGCTTGAACAAAAATATTCGTTTTTTTTTTATTCCAAGAAATTTAAACTGTAACTTCATTTCTTTATAACCTTGCTATAAAACAAGAATTTTTTATTTTAAAAATATAGCATACTTTACAATATAAAATATAGCATTCTTTACACATGAACATCCTGCTATTGTTTGTTTTTATTAAAGTTTGCTGCATTTCAAAACGAAGGCAATACTAGAAAAATCTTTGGAAGAGACTAATGAATATAACAACTGATAAAACTAATAAAATTTATTTTCAATTACGGTACAATTAAAAAATCTGTAAAAGAACCAGATAGAACGTGTCTACTAAAACAAAACTAAAGTATGACATTTATTTATTACACGCTTCAGATCTTATTAATTTTCTGTAACAAAACTTGATTTTGTATATTTAAAGCATCCCTAAAAAATTCTTCTAAGGCCCTTCTCAGCTTTCTCTATCAAAGCCTTATTTATTAAATTTAAGGCATTCATAATAAGTCCTTCTAAGGCCCTCATCAGTTTTCTTTATCAAGTCTTTTTTCGTAAAATCTGACGTATCCCTAACAGATCCATCTCGGGATCTGATGTAATAATAATAAGGCATTCCTTTTTAGGACATCCTACTTTTAGCCTCATCGGAGCTTTATGTTTCATGAAGGTGGCCCTAATAATTTTTTGTTCAGATTGTGTTATGTAAATGTATAGATTTTTAGAAACAAAAAGACATTTAAAATGAGTTTGGCTGAATAATTAAACAAAAACGAATTTTCAAGATCAAAGGATCGCGATGTGTCGAAATGTCGTGAAGAAGCTACGAAGCTCCTCGAGTACACGAGGAATCTTTTTTGTACGGTTCGTCTCCCGATTGTGAATGTGTAGATTTTTGTAAATAAACGGACGTTGGAAATCCGTGAATCAATTTGATCGAATAATTGGACAAACATAATTCTTCGGAGTCAAAGCAGTTCCCAGCGTACGAGGATTTACGAAACGACGGCACCCGATTTTCATTTCCAAATAAAGAGTAACAAGCTGAAATGAAAAATCCAAAGAGACCGATGTCCCGTTTCCTTTGAAGTTGGCGTTTTATCTCTCTTTCAAAAATTATCCGCTTGCCGGGAAAAAATCTGCTCGTGTCTCCCCCCTTTAATTTTTTGTCGTCTAACTGCGTTACTTTGCGAATGTAGACGAGCGCATCTGTGTGCGGACATAATTCACCGCGGTGCTTTGACGAACTGATTACTGCTGTTTGAGTATTGGCGCCGTAAAATATGTTTACAGCGTATAGACACACCGGCTGCGTCTTCGGGACAATATCGCTAATCGCAGTGCGTTTCTCCCGCGCGGATCCTTCCGCGCGTGTTATGCAACCTCGTACTAACCGTTCCGCAGAAGTTTGCGCGTGCACGATGGCGTCCGACTGCTCTTTCCTATTTTCTATCCCGGAAAGTCGCACCCCTGAGATTCATTATTTTTTTATGGTTTTTATCGGCGATTCTCCTTCTCTCCGTTTTCCTCTCACTCTCGCAAAGTGCGCGCCAATCGATTTCCGGCCTTCCGCAACGGCATCAACCAGCTGGCGCTTTTTAAGCTTTTAAACACGCCGGGCCGGACCGAAGTCACCGATGGTGCATTCGGGGATAATCGGCGGCGCAATTTATCAGCGAGTCAGCGTTTTCTTAGATCGGCAGGACACGGTGAAAAATATTGCGCATGCATACACTCGTGCGCGCTCTCTTTCTCTCCCCCTATCTACCCCCCCCCCCGTCACTCTCTCATTCTCTCTCTCTCTCTCTCTCTCTCTCTCTTCTCTCTCTCTCTCTCTCTCTCTCTCTCTCTCTCTCTCTCTCTCTCTCTTTCTCTCTCTCTCTTTCTCTCTTGACGTTACGCTTTCAAAGGGTTCAATCGAGGCTGGAAGAACCATTTGAAATTCTCCGGCAAATGAATCTCTCATGCTATTATAAATTAAGGAGAAAACGCTGCTGCGAATACTTCCGAGACTATTCGACGATGAATAAAAGCAAAGTCCTGAAAGTATCCGAGAGATACAAATACCGGTGAAGTTTCATCGAAGGTGCGCCGCCGCGCGAGAATGGAATAAATCCGCAATTTGCACGACGCGCATTCTATATATATGCAAACTCGCGAACCGGGAATCCTTCCGTTTCGTTCGCCTCTCATTCTCGCGCTTCCTCCATTTATCACACCTCGCGGATAAGTTTTCCAATCAGATCTGCCATTCTACCGCGGACGTTGCGCGCAAGTTCATTCGATATCTAACCGGACGGACGGACAAACGGACGGACGAAGGGACGGAAGGCGGGCGGGCGAGCCTCCGGAGATAAATAAAGAAGCTATATCCGGCGTCGTGGTGGACGCCGCGAGTGGTGAACGATAAGCCGGACGGAAAGTGAATTGGTGGCAGAAGACCTTTTGCATAAAGCGCTCGCCACTTTGCATATCTCCCCTTCGTGTTGTATTTGCGTCCCCGGTTTTAGGCCAGAGATTCGCGAAACGAACCCCCATCCTTTCCCTCCGCTCGTCCTCACCCCGGCCCACTCTCCGCGCCGCCTCTCAACCCTCTTCTCCGCCCCTCTTCTCTCTCTCTCTCTCTCTCTCTCTCTCTCTCGTCCCTTTTCTCTATGGCGCCTTCTTGTTTCTACCCCGCAATCCAACGGGAACTAAATAGGCACTGTCGCGCGCAGACATCAAACGAGACCGTTCCGGGTCTCATTTTGTCCCAAAATGCCACAGTCACGTCCCGATGAGGCTATGACGACGACGACGACGACGACGACGACGACTAGAAGCACGATGGCGGCGGTGGCGGTGACCGAGACAGTTACGGTGCAAACTTTAAATTAACGACAATTAATAGTTATGAACTCACTCTTTCGTTTTATAATATCTGTTAATGGTTAATGGTGTCGATTCTGAGCACCTGAGTATGTCGGACATTACTCCAAGATACCGCGGAGTAACAGGATTTCTCTAATTAGCCGAGTATTTGGCTACTCGAACTCTACTTGGATATTCAGTTATTTAATCGCGCTGCCATTTCGTCTTATTTATTCCGCGAGTCATTTTATGCGCAAGAGTATTTGCGGTAAAGCCCACGAGAAAGCAAATACTTTACGAAATGTTTCATTTATGCAGCAACATACGTCTGGAGGGATGAGATATGAGATGTTTAACAAAGGCTTTCGTTGCGATCTTACCTTTATATTTTTATAAGCGGATCGACGAGAAGGTTACAGCTGCGCGAGGAGAGATTTTCTGTTGTTTCTGTTTCGCGTAACAGTGAATTTAGGTAGCCGAGCAGCAATCGATACTCGGGTGTGAGAATACATACAGTTTATCCGACAGCGCTAATGACGATCGGTCGTTAATAACGAGAGACGGTGCCGGAAAAATAATTACATTCGACCGGCGACGTGGCGCGGAGTCTGTCGATTCTCCCTCGCCCGGTCGCTCCGGAACTTTTTACTTCGATACTTCCGACGTTTCTCTCGCGAGCGCGTAAGATTCTCAAATCCGGGCAACTTATTACACCACGGGCGATTCTTCGTTATTTGGCGCTGCAATGAGTTAACTGCCATGTCCGACTAAAAAGTTAATTAATTACGCATATGGCGAGCGGAGCCGCCGAAAGTTTTACAATCTTCAAGCTGTTTTCCTAAACCTCGGTTCCCTATATAAGAGCGTAATTGTGTTATTGCAATCAATGGGCGAGTGCGTTCCCGCGCGCTCTCGTGAAATTCAAGCGCGTTCGCTGGTGGAAGGGTTTTCAGAGACAAATTTCTCCGCCATTCAGGGGCGCTCCTTATTCATTCTCAGACATCGTTGCGAGTAGTAATTTTACGCTCGACACAATATCCCGGATTTAATTAGCCACTTGAATAAGAGCGGGAACAAGATTCCACCGTTCCCAAGCACGCCGCGCCGTTTCACGATCTGCCACTGATGTATACAGGATTCTCCATACATCCTGTGAGCGCACTCTCTTTCGACCATTTACAAAATAAATATGTACGTACATTGTGCGCCCTCTCTTGTGTAATTATCCTTTTAGAAGATTTTCAGCCTTTACGGAGGCATCCAGATCAGAAGGCGCTCTCGATACTTTGTCGCTTCTTCTGGGCATGATACTTGTCTAAACACGTGATTTTAGCAGAGACACAGCGGGAAAAGTCCACGATGGATCTTTTGAGATGTTGCGAGGCTCGTAAGTTTCGTTTCAACCTTAGAATGGACACGATGTTCTTCTTAAGAAACAGACGCAGGATAAGACAATTATCCTGCATTATATTAGGTGTGTGAATTAATTCGGTCCATCTGGCGGTCAATTGCTGTATTATGTAATTTTCTAACCTCTAATGTCTGCAAAAGGCTTTATTTTTTAGTTTTGGTATCTGACAATAATATTCAGTTGATAAACGTTTGGGTTTGTAACATCGTGTTTATCTGATTCGAAAACGTCGAAATTCGAGCCAAAAAAGCATTATTTCCGGGAAGTTTTCATTTTCTGTTTTTATTTGAAGAAAACAGCCGTTGAAGCTTATCGAATGCTCGTAGAAGCTTATGGTGAAAGTGCTCCCACCGATAAATCATGCAGAGAATGGTTTTGATGTTTCAAAAGTGACGATTCCAGTGTCGATAACAAACCTCGTCCAGGTCAAGCGAAGAAGTTCGAGGACGAGGAATTGCAGGCGCTAATCGATGAAGATCCGTGTCAATCGCAACATGAGCTCGCGCAATTGTTGAATGTTGATCGCTCAACAATTTCTATGCGTTTGGCCATGGGAAAGCCATGGGAAAGATTTACAAAGAAGGAAGATGGGTGCCATACGAACTGAAAGAAAGAGACATCGAGAGGCGAAAAGCCATGTCCGAAATCTTGTTTGCCAGGCAAACAAGAAAAGGTTTTTTGCATCGTATTGTGACTGGAGACGAAAAATGGATATATTTCGATAATCCCAAACGAAGGAAATCCATTAGCGACCCAGGAAAACCATCCACATCGATACCAAAGCGGAATATTCACGGCAAAAAAGTAATGCTCTGTATATAGTGAGATCAGAAGGGTGTAGTATATCATGAACTATTAAAACAGAGCCAAATCATCACTGCCGAACTTTACCAACAACCATTGATCCGTTTAAACAACGCATTGAAGAATAAGCGGTCGGAATACGCAAAGAGACACGACAAAGTGATCTTTCAGCACGATAACGCTCGGCCACATGTTGGAAAGATTGTGAAGGCCACCTTGGAAGCACTTGGCTGGGACGTTTTACCTCACCCGCCGTATTCACCAGACATTGCTCCATCCGATTATCACTTGTTCAGATTGATGGCACACGAGCTTTCGGACCAGCACTTCAACAATTATGAGGAAATAGAGAAATGGCTCAATGAATGGATCGCTTCGAAGGACGAGTCGTTTTTCCGTCACGGAATGCAACAACTGCCAGACAGATGGGAAAGATTATAGCAAGCGATGGCAAATACTTTGATTAGTGTACTTTTTCATGTTTTTTTCATACTAAAATCTTTTTTTGGAAGAAAAAAATGGATCGAATTAATTCACACACCTAATATTCTATTCCCCAAGAAGGAAATTATGTCGATTAATAACCTCAATTGAATATTATATTACAAAAATTGATTATTTGGCTGGCCTATTATTCTAACAGTTTGAAATATTATATCGTATCATGTCGTATATCACAGTATATCACATTGTATCGCATCGTGTCGTATCGTATTATGTCCGCGACAGCACGATGGAAACAATTAGAAAGTCTAATGAGTTTCTCCAGCGGAATGTTAAGAGCCATCTTTATGAGGCGGACAAATGTTGGGGGCGTATTGAAAAGCTCGGCGCACCACAAAAATCCATCGCAAGCTGTCAGGCTCAGCGTTGAACGTAAGCGTGAAATTTCGAATTTCGCGGCGCAAAATGTGCACAGCCCTTCCAGGCTCTCGGCGTTACCCCCTCGGCAACGCGACACATTTCCTAGGATAATTAATATCCCGCGAGATCATCTCTTCCGGAGCCACGAAAACGATCGCTTTTTCCGCGGAAGGGAATGGCTCGCAGGCGCGCGTATTAATTATTCCGGCGGGCGTAGTCGCCCGAATAACGAGCGCCGCTCGGATCGAGCGCCGCCGCCGAATGGCGCTTTCCGTTCGACTTGTGCGTTCGTTAGCTAATGCATTTTTAACGTGACAAATCGCTGAAACAGGAACAGGACGCTATCGTCCGTTCCCGGCGAATTGTTAGACAAAAGAATAATGCAACGGCAGAAGGAGGAGGAAGGGCGCGCTAATAACGCTCGGCGTGCCCGATGGGGATATAATTTATCCGTGTCACTCGGCGCAACTATAACGATAATAATGCGTTTGTCACGGAGGACTGGATCCTTTGAAAGGCGATCCCGTAGTCGTTACCGTCCCGCCGCGCTTTGACATATTAAAAGCATTGCGCTCGTAGATTTCGTTATGCGAGTCGCGATCGATTCGGCAAGCAAGCGCGTTTCCTATTAGTGCGTCCATGCGGAACGAATTGATGTTGGGTTAACAGACGCCGTTCTCTCCCTCTCCTCTCTCTCTCTCTCTCTCTCTCTCTTCCTCCCTCTCACCTTCCCCTCCCCTCTCTCTCTCTCTCTCTCTCGCTCTCTGTGTGTTTTTTTCTTTCTACTTCTCTTTTCTCACAAGAATACACACTCATTAAAAATAACGAAAAAATGGTAGCAAGCGTTGCTCTGTCATCAGCGATCCTTTCATTCACGGATCCTCTCCCTCCTCCTATTTCTCTCTCTCTCTCTCTCTCTCTCTCTCTCTCTCTCTCTCTCTCTCTCTCTCTCTCTCTCTTAGGCACGAAATAACATTAGTTATTTTCGCACAAAGGCATACGGACACTCGTCGGCCTTGTTGGCTTACACGTTACGACGTGCGGCGCACGCGGAATGCGAGAACCTGGCCGCGGCGATCGCTCGAACGGTCGTTCGGTCGTTCGGTCGTTCGGACGCGGACGGTCGGTCGGCTACTTCGCGCGGCTTTACAGTGTGACAGATATAAATGAGTTATAGTTAGGGATCAGCGCGCTTTGGTATTCAGGTCGATGATCGCGCGTTTTCTGTTTGCGCAACGTAGTTCGCCGCAAGCGTTTATCATCGAGACTGCAAAAATGAAAAAAGGATGAGAAGATAGAGCAAGGGGGGGGGGGTGCAGGCATCGGGGGAGGAGAGAAAAACACAACTAAGCGCTCCGAAACGCCACCGGAAGCATCGCTCGTTGCAAACCTCTCCCGGGCTCTCTCACATTCGCGGCTGGCTTCTCACCGCGAGCTTTGTGTGCGAGCTTGCGAGTGGCGCGCGCGCTGCTTCGAGCATTTTCAGAATAATCTAAGTGTCGGGCGATCCTCTCTCTTTCTCTCTCTCTTTCTCTCTCCCTCTCTCTCTCTCTCCCTCTCTCTATCTCTCTCCCCCTCTCTCTATCTCTCTCTCTCTCTCTCTCTCTCTCTCTCTCTCTCTCTCTCTCTCTCTCTCTCTCTCTCGCGAAACCTTGCGCAGAATTCACCGGGCGGTTGGGACGACGGGCGAGGGGACGATGCGACGAAGATTCCGGGACTTTGAATGGATTATATCGCTAACGAGGACCTTAAACGACAGTAGATGAAGACGGGAGCGCGCGCGCGCAGCGTCAAGGCGGCCGACTTAAACGCTCGGCGAAATGTAAATCAACGGGACGACTCCATTTCGCGAGCAACGTTAATGTCTGACCGCGGCGATATCGCGTGGACAAAACACAAACTCAATCCGGTGGCCCTGTGGGTGGGAGACGGTGTGGTGCGTATCTGCTTGAATATAAATTATTCTCATTTCTTGCCGGTGGTTGGCCAGTGCGGTGATTCTCTAGTCCCCTCCTCTTCCTCGTCGTCATCGTCGTCGTTGGTGGGGGCGGATTAAGGTGGATGTCTTTAGATTATGCATACTGAATATCGGACGAAGAGAGAACGGCCGAAGCTGAATGGGAAGATTCTTTCCTCGACTCTCTCTCTCTCTCTCTCTCTCTCTCTCTCTCTTTCCCTTGCTCTCTTTCTCTCTTGTTCGCGAGCGTAAAAATTGCCGCGATATTTCCCGCTCGGTGACACTTAAATTGAAACAAGCGCTTCCGACAGAATGGGTTTCAAACGAATAAATCGAGCACTCGACGATACCGAGCTTCGAAGATCCTACGAGCCGCGCGCGCTAAGAGAATGAAAGATTTCAACATTGAGTTCTAAGAGATCAAAGATCCCTGGGTTCAGTCGAGCCGTACAAAGACACCGCGCCACGTGCGGTTCGAGATGGGGAAACCTGCCTGTCACACTTAGACAGACGGCTCGTTTATTTAGAATAGATGAAATCTACGAAACGAGAGACACGTCTGCATTCCGCTGCACGCGCGCCAGATTAATGCAATTTTAACGAGAATCTGCAAAGCGAGCAGACGGTTACAATGCGGATGATCCGCGAGAGTTCGCCGCGAGGTTGCACGTCGTCGGAGAGACGTGGGAGAGACGGAATCGGCTGGTGTGAAATATAAGTAGCACGTATGAAGTTTAGGGAGACAGGGAGGATTCGCACACGCGGGGAGGATGATCTCCGCGATCGCCGTCGTCGGAAGAAGTCGAGCCGCGCGCTCGAGTCAAAGACTAATGACCTACACGATTGCTTCGGCGACGTCCTCTGAAAAGTCCGGTCCTTTGACGCGGTTTATCCTTCGTATGCCTGCACGTCATTCACACAGATGCGCTTGATGGAGCGCGTGCGGGCGCGCGCGCGCGCGTGTGCGTATCCTCTGCGCAACGTTGTCGATACGATGTAGGAAACGTTACGAGCAGTTGCCCCAATTTATCCCACTTTTTTGTGCCGAGAGCTTCCTGGCCTTTTTAGTCGGTCAGCGTCCCTTTGCTCTCTTTAAGCGTTGCTTTTAAGTGCACGTACGGTTTAGTGCCGCAGCTGCACTTTGGACCAAAGCACGAAGCCTCCCCCTCCCTCCCCCGCGCTTGGGCGCTCGCGGAGGAGACATTTTTATTGCCCCGGGGCTTAGCGGCTGTGTTGCCGCGACCGATAAACGTTTTGTTCTTGTAATTAACGCAGCCGGTAACGTGATGCGGATAACGATTCGGCGGGGTAGCGCGTCACGTACGGAGGGGGAGAAATTGGAGATCGCCCGTAAATAGCCGAAAATATTCCGACACCCAAGGAAATCCATCCGTCAGCTGACAAGACGGATCGACGCGCGAGCGATCGATAAAACCGCTCGGCGTGCGCGAGCGCGCACGTCCGACGCAGCCCAATGAAATATTGTTAACGACTCGGAGACGCCGTTGTTTTTACGCCGTACAAATTTATGTGCCCGGCCAGAGCGGGATAATAAATGATAACAGCGATAGACATATCAGTGTATCAGTGTCCGGTAGGCCGATGTACACCGCGTTCCCGCCCACCCCCCTCAACCCGGACGCGCAACCGCGACGAGTGATATCTCAGCGACGGCTAATGGATACGAAAGCGCGAAAGGCTGCGTGAGCAAGACAAAATGGGGCGATATTCCGCGCCGAGCGGCTTCACTCGGCTCGGGCTAAATCGGCGCGTTAGATACACGCCGTCGCAAATGGCGGTCGCGCCCGCCGCCGTATCGACGCCGCTTGGTCGTTGCCGGTCCTCGAAGACGAGGAGCCGGCGGAAAAGATTTCCCACGTCTATCGGACCAGCCCCGAGCTGATCACCCCGCGTCTTCATTTTCTCGCGCACCCTCCTGATGACGCCGTAGCCGGGGTTCGGCCTTCCCGCACGCCACGGCCGACGCGGCCAGCCACGCCCGCATCGCGCGGCAGCGACGGCGAACGAATTAAAGATGTTACACATTTACGGCAACCCTCGCGAGATACGGCCTGTATATCTCACGTTGTCGTGGAGGATCGAGCTTTCCTGAGCATGATAGATCCGGCGTATTTATTTCGCATCCCCTGCCGCTCCCCCCTCCCCCCCCCCGCTCCCCCCCTCGCAGCCTCGCAGGGTCGATTTGTTCTCTGCCTACTCCGGCATCTGTGCGTGGCTTAGCGTGCGTGCGCGCGCGCCTCTCGTTCGTGCAACCCTCGCCATCGCGTTGCGATTTGTTCGTCCTCGACACGCGATCGACCCGATCTAATTGGTCGCGTGAAAAATTAAGGTTTATCTCCGCCCGCACGCGCACGATACACCCTCGAGCGGAAGGACGAGCGAGTAGTTGCGCCATCCGCAGCGGGGTCAGGCCGAGGGTGAGTTAGCGCAACGGGAAGTGCGGCTGTACGCATCGTGGTGGTTCGTGTCGTTGAGGTTTCGCGTACACGCCGGTTTATGCGTACCGCGATCGCTTTCGGTAATGTCGGCGCTAATTCGTTCCGCCGTGACTCTCGCCCCGCGAATCACCGTCCCGTATCGCTGCAGAATCGCGGTCGTCTCGTATTAATTCTCCCCCTTTCTCTCTCTCTCTCTCCTTCTCTCTCTCTCTCTCTCTCTCTCTCTCTCTCTCTCTCTCTGGATCCATTTTCGCATTGTTTTCTCTTTCACATTATTGCGAATGTCTGCGCGGATTATTCTCTCTTCCTCGGCACGTTTTTCTCAACATTTATCTTCATCTTTCATCTTCTTTGTTTCCACGTAGTTATCCCTCCTCACTCCGTTTTCATGCTCTCCCTCGCGTGCGTGTGTGTGCGTGGTTTCTTAGAGGACGCATCCTGGAATGTTAATGCAAACGCTCTTCTCCATCTCCCCCCGGCTTTGCTCTGAAAAAGACGCACGACAGCGAGAGTTAACGCGCGTCCCGCTCGTTCGTCAGCGCCGTCGGCGGAAACCTCCCCCGAAATCAAAGACGCGAGGGTATCTCTTAAACGATTTCTCGTTACACGTCCGCGTCCGCGTCCGCGGAAAATCTCCGCGTTGTTCCTGCGCTCTCGCGCATTTGTCATTCGGGCGACGATGCGCCGCGGCGGCGGATTTGGTCTCATTGAAAGCGCGCCTTTTACGACCCGAGCAGTCGCTGCCGCGACGACACTCGCAGCGGCTCGTAAATGCAGCCAGTTCAGAAAGAGCGCGCCGTTACTTTAATTTCGTTGCGACTTCGGGCTCTGGCTGCGAGTCGTCCTCCGCCGAAACGAGGCGAGCGGGAGCTGAAGATCCCTTGTCGCCCACCCCCGCTCGTCCCACCCTTCCGCCGTGTGCCCTCGTCGCGAAAACGGCGCGGGCATACGGGCTTTAATCTCGTGGCAGTAAGTCGCGGCTTTATTATCGTCCCGGGGCAAAATGTCTGAGTTAACCTGCGCTCATGTCCGCCTGAAAAAGAGCCGTCTTCTTCCTCCCCTTGGTCCGCTAAGCCAGCCACAGACGCACCCTCGACCGCGCCGCGCGGCGAGGCTCCCGCCGTGTACAGATCGTATCGAGAAACATATAATTTAGACCAGCTCACGGTTAGGTAAACCGCGATTGCGTTTTTATCGGCGCGCCAATGATACGGCGTTTCCCTTCGCCGGGATTTAAAACACGTCGTCCGGCGGCGCTAAATTCCGAAATACGAACCGCAAAATTATTGCCGTGCGGGTGCGCAACGGCTAAGGTCGCGGCTTGTGAACTCTCGCCGGCTGAGTAATGCGATTCCGCGAGGTCGCGTCCAATCTGTAATAGCGAGCGCAACATTTCCGGCTGGCCAATAATCAGTTTTTCACGTGCGCTATACGTTGCTGAAATGTATTTTAAGATTCCCATGCGTGCAAACGGAGGAGAGGGAGGGGGGGGGAGAGAGGGGCGAGCAGAGAGAAAGAGAGAGCTCTTCGATTCGCGCGCGTGTAACGCTCGCTCTCTCGCGCGGCGAATATCGCGAGAACTCAGCGGGAATTTACGATGTGTAAACAGAATGTGCACCCGGGGAATGTAGCGATCTGAATAGAGATTACCTACTTCCGTAACCTTCTTTAAAGGCTCTCGCTTTACGCGCCCGGATAACGTATAGATCATAATCCGAGGAATAAGTCGTCCGGCGAGAAGAAACTGAATCTTCAGGCTGCTAACGCGCTCGCGAGGGAACCAGCTTGAATATTGTCGAAGGCGATGGTCAATCTACGAGATGGACCAAGCCCAGGTCCTCGCCCTACTCCCCCCCCCCTCCTTCGCTCTCCGTGCAAGCCGTCGCATCGTCCTTAACGTAGCAGCTAATTCCGACAAATTCCCCTCGACTTCTCATCCTCGGCGAACGCTCCGATGAGGGTTTCTAGGACTCTTGCGCGATATCGAGCGGGATTTCCTCGAAATTGGCGAAGATGATCGGCAAGATAAATCGCGCTGGGACCGCCGCCGGTCGCCATCGTCCGCAGCCGGCGAAGCAAACGATTCGAAAGCCTCGGCAGTCGCTCCGGGCTAAAAAGGCAGCTCGCAATCAGCTGCTCGCGAGGGAGAGCTTGGAAGAAAGCGCGCGAGAAAGAAAGAGGTAGGCAGCTTGGTTTGGAAAAACGCGCTCTCGCAATTTAATCAATCTCCGCGGCAAGGTTACATACACCCTGTGACAACGAGCATCGCTATGTTCGATCAAGCTCCCCGACAGCTTTCAGCGTGCACAAAGTGTCAAAGAAGGCCGTTGCACGAGCGCGAGGTAGCTCGCACACGCACGCACATGGCCGAAGCGCGCGCGCGCGCGGGCGCGCGTTCGTTTTATCGACTATCTAATCGATAACGCGGTATGCCCTGCGACCCTGTCGAGTGCAGCACGACTCTCTCTCTCTCTCTCTCCCCCCCTCTCTCTCTCTCCCCCCCTCTCTCTCTCTCTCTCTCTCTCTCTCTCTCTCTCTCTCTCTCTCTCTCTAACACACACGCGCATAGCTGAACACACTCGCCGACGTGCGGCTGCAGCCGCGTACACGGGTTACATCGTGCCGAGTTCATTAATCGCAGTGGACTCGCGTAGGCGCAGACGTCCGTCGTCGAGCTAATGCGTCGTCGATGGCGTTTGCGAAGCCCGGGCTTTGAAAGTCCAACCGAAGAGCAGCGGCAGCGACCTCGTTGCCTGAAGTTCGAGGGACGATGCCGAAATGAGCCATATCCGGGCCTCGCCGGCTTGCCGGCTCGCAAGGATGGAAAAGCCCCTTCTTATATTTTCCTCGTAAAGGGAGGCTATTCGATATTTTTACGATCGCAATCCGCGACATTTACGGCCACGCTTCGAAAAGCCTCGATTTTGATCCGCCGCGGTAGGTAAATTCGTTTGCGCGCGTTTGGCCGTGGGAGAAATATAAAAAATAGAAAATAGAAAAAAAAATGTAAACCGTGCCGACCACGTGAAAATGCGCGCGATATTCTTCATCGTCAGCGGGGGAGAAAAATCGCGGTTGTGAAAAAATGATGAGGCACGCGGAGGTGAAATTTCTTCGGGGTGGGTTTGCACCTTTTTCGGTAATCGTGAGGAAACCGAGGCAAAGCGTTCTCTCTCTCTCTCTCTCTCTTTCTCTCTCTCTCTCTCTCTCTCTAATTCGTTTGGATTGCGTGACGATTGAAATGCAGCACGTGCTGCACCGCACGAAAATCCCGTATGAAAAGTCCAAAGCCGCGTTGTGAAATACGCGCGCGTGCATGCAAGAGAGAGAGAGAGAGAGAGAGAGAGAAAGTACAGAGAAAGAGAGAGAGAGGGGGGAGGAGAGAGAGAGAGAGAAGATAATTCGTCAAAATTGTTTCCACGTTATGCCTTCGACGTGAACGATTCCGCTAAACATACGCCGCCATTTCTCCGGCGGGAACGGTGTTCACCGCGGAGACGAGCGTCGCGGTATTACGCGAGGTTGAGCATTATCGATTCGCGACGGCACGTACGACTGCGACAGTAATGCATCGACGGAAGATCGCGGATGGAAAACACACGTTTCGCTGCTAGGAGACGGTAATGAAATTCACGAAACGTCGCGTGTTACGTCCTCTTTTGTATGCCTGTGTTTGGCCACCCTCCCGCCGATACGCGCGCCGGCTATTATATAGGAAACGCGGAAATACACGGCGGTGTGTTCGTGCGCACGCGAAATGCCGGCGATCGACGGCGCATCAGGAGACCGATTTCATTTCAGAAACTACATACACATTCGGGTAGCCCTAAAAGAGAGATCTACGCAAATACAAACCGCTGCTTCGACCACCGCAATTCGCTGCCATTCGTGCGGCTGTATGTCTATACGCGCGTGTATGTGTGTGTGTGTGTGTGTGTATCTCTCTCTCTCTGACAACATTCTATTTGCTCGAAGTTTATTCCTTCCAGTTCCGATGTTTAAAGGCAAACGCCGCTGCGGGTTTTAGGTTTATTTATCCCGAGATCGCTGGAGCGGAACATCCGAGGAATCCTAAGAAACTTTGGGGTGAGGGCTGGAGGGATCGATTAATGTGAAAGAAAAGATCGTACGATTCTCTATAAATGAGATGAAAAATTGAACTTTATGCGCTCTTCATAGCGCCTTCAGATGGGCAATAAATGAGGTGAAATGCTTCTTTTAAAATCATTTAAATTTTGTCTGAAACGTTCTTCCGTGAAATCGAAGACATACCTATCGAAATATTTTAGACGGTGAATTCTCGCGACGCATCCTATGCAAGGGTGCGAATAATGGAGTATATTGGAGGAAGATAAATTTTAGGATACCGATGATACGCGCGCATGAACGGAGGAGAAATTCCTCGTGAAGGTAAGAAGGCCGAGACAACGGGAATTCGTCGAAATAAAAATGGTGAGGGAATGTTCGAGAAAGTGATTCGAGCGTTTCGCCGTAATCCTCCGTCTCGCGTCTGTTCTTTTTTCTTCGCAACTGGCCGGATTATTAATAATTTATCGTGAGCTACTCGTCGTGAGAAGTTATTATTAATTAAAGCGACGTCCTCGCTGATTCGCCGAGTATAATGGGGTTCGAACAGTGGAACATTTATGGGACTCTAACCATTCACGGATGCGCGCATGCATCGTTTAACGGGCAACTGCGTCTCTAAAGAGAGCCATCGATCTAAAGATGGCTGCAATAGTCAGGTGAATACAGGTCACATTTTCCGCTCGACTAATTACCTGGGTAACGATCCTCCCCTCGTACAGGATCATTCAAAAGTCGCGCCCGCTCGCTTGCTCGCTCGCACTCTCGGCCGCGTTTCGCGCCGCGGTTAATTCCGTCGCGTCAAGTCCCCGCGAAAACGTCGTAAGTCAGCGGCGCCGCCAATTTTTGGCGGACAAAGTCGCGCTTTTGCCCCGAGCCAGCCCGAGCTGCTGAGTCATTTAGCGACGAGTCGTCCGTCTGTTCACCCCGCCGCCATGTCCTCGGCGCACTTCGAAATTTGCGAACGCGTGCTGGCCCGCTGCGTGACACGCACCCATACCCGCCCGACGATGTTGAGAGTGTCCGGACGGTTAAAAAAAAATTACGACGCGGCCGGGACCGCGCTCTAAAATACAATTCCCTGTCGGACGTAACATCGTTGCAACACGATCCGCGTGACCCTACAAATTCAAACCTGCTCCCCCCGCGCGCGACTGCCGTGACCCCGCGTGCTGCGCCCTGCGCTGCAAAAAAACAGTAGGATGCTAGTGAAGCGTAATTAAATTCTGCGGATGTACGTATATATGTATATGTATATAGACACACGTGTAAATATATGTATATGATACATAGGCGCGCGGTACATGGGTGCGCGCGTATACCACGCGTGTATATGTGCGTATGATACGAGTAACACGCGTTGATTCTCCAATTAATACGTGCTGCTCGCGGAGCAGCGTCGACTCGAGCAGCGGCAACACGAGCTGTTCCGTCGCGGCCATTCGCGTGTCCCGCTGTCGGAACGTACGAGCGAGAGATAGTTATTAATTAACAAGTAATGGCTGTTATGAGGGAAACGACAATTTATATCGCGCGAATTAATGACAACAGGCGAACGCGAGCCGGCCGAAAAGTTCGGCCGCTGATTAATCGTTCGCGTTTTAACTCGCGGGAGAACAAGCCGCGGGAGACGCCCGTTTAACGCATGCGCACGCGTGCGCGAATACGCGAGTACCGCGCCGCGGCGGGACTGCGGGAGTCAAGAAGTATTGGAAAGTGGATGCGCTATTGTGTTTCGGAAAGTGGATTATATTACGGCGAAAATGTCTCTCCCATCGCGACCGCCGTCGCCGTCGCCGAGTTCTCGTCTTCGTCTGAGAGGAATCGAATTTTCGCTAAGGCGGAAAGTTAATTCTGAATTTGTCCGCGGGGACGGAGGCGAGGACATTCCGATCCGTTCGAAGGTGTGCGCTGAGCCCTGAAGGACTTAGACCTGAAGGACTCAGATCACCAAAGTCCAACCGCCTGCCGCTTCTTGTCCTCGAGAGACGATAGTCTCTGATCCCGAGTTGATTGAGAGTTCAATTCCATTGAAAGATATCGTAGATATCGGGACCGTTCCCGTCTGTCGACTGACACGCTCGAATTAATCATTTATTCGCGCGGATCGCTCCATGCACGCATCTGAGGGATGAAACTTCCGCTGGCGAGGTAATAGCTGCCTTATATCGCCGGAACGGCCGAGCTGGCCAGGAGAAGCTGGCCCGACTCGGCTTCGGTAGTTGCGAAAAACTCGTTACGACGATAATTAAATCTGACGATTGTTCCAAGGGCGGCTGTAAAGAGTTAATAAAGTCAACGGCGACGACGTCGCAATTTCAGCACTCCGTTGACCGCGTCGTCGTCGTCGTCGTCGTCGGTCGTCGTCGTCGGTCGTCGTCGTCGTCGTCGTCGTCGTCGTCGTCGTCGTCGTCGTCGTCGTCGTCGTCGTCGTCGTCGTCGTCGTCGTCGTCGTTGTCGTCGTCGTCGTCGTCGTTGCCGATGCGACTCGCCTCTTGGCGCGATCCACGTTTAATGGACCATCGACCTCAGCACTCCCACTGTCGCTCTTGCCTCTCATGCGGATCGATCCGGGTACCGCGCCACATGCACCCTTCAAAAGCTAGCAGCAGGCTCGACAAACTTCCCCTAGATTACTATCGCAACTGCCGTTACCGCGCCGGAGGAAACTAAGGAACCGAACAGCGCACCGGCCGACCCTGTCAACCGCATCCTCAAAGCGCAGCGTCTACCTTATTATTATTATCATTATCATTATTATTATTATTATTATTGTTATTATTATTATTATTATTATTGTCCAGTTTTGTCTCTTCTCCCTGCTGGCCTCCTCGTTGGCCGGCCGCCGGCGCGCGCGCGCGCGCGCGCCATTGTTATTACTCGGTGTGTCAAGATCGATAAGGGGGATCGAGTGAAGCGGCAGCATTTTTCTCTCTCGCCGCGCAAATAAATATATGAGCCCTTCGGCCTCCAAAAGCGCCGTAACGGTGCCATGGTGCCTTTGAGAGTTCTGCCTGTGGAAACTTGCGAAATTTCTGCTGAAACTTGAAATTCTTTCGCAGGAGCTGCGGCGTTTCTGCTAAAACGGCGCTTTTCGGATTTAAAATCCAGACCACAGCCGCGCTAGAAGCCCGCTAGCTCGCAAACTAATTTACGAAAAGCCCGAGAGAGGGGCGCGCAGCCGCCGCGCGCTTCCGGCGCTCTCGTGTGAGAGGAGCGTCGAATGACGTCGCCATTTCGCGCGCCCTCGGAGCGCGCGAACGGTCTCTTGATGAAGACACCTCTCGCGCGATGCATCGTGGGAGATCATCCGTGAGTGAAATTTTCGGGCTGATCAGCCGTCGTCTCCGCCGGCGAGCCGAGCGAGTCCCGGACGCGGGCGCAGCTGTCCGCGCTTACAAATCGCGGCTGCGGCGGCCGGCCGGCGAGGCTCGTTGCATCACGCCGCCATTTGATGGCCATTTAACGTTGATTGATCGATCGACGTGACGCGACGGCGCGTTCAATCGCGTCGACGCTCGCTCGCTCGCTCGCTCGCTCGCTCGCTCGGTCGCTCGTCCGCTCGCTCGCGACCGATACATTATCTGCGTTCCAGCACGGAACGGTCGATGAATGGTTTATGGCTCTCTGCATGTTACACTTGCAAGGAGGACCGGCCGGGACCTCGGCAAGTCGCATAATTCATCCCGAGACGACGACGGCGGTGGCGGCGGCGGCGACGTCGACGATGACGACGACGACGACGACGACGACGACGAGACGACGGTGGCGACGACGACGACGTTCGCGTTAGCACGTGCCCGGCGATATTCCGCTTCCCGACGATTAGCTGTTCGTGCTATCGCCGTCATTCCGGGACGTGGCCGTCGGACGTCATGTGTCCGTTCGCAGAGCGCGCTTTTTCGCGCTTTTAACTGCGGCGTATGATAATGTCGCAGGCTGTGCTGTGTTTCGAGCGGAATTGCGGCCAATCTTGGGGGAATTGGTAAGGAAAAAGTGGATATAGGCTGTCGCAGCGTGGGCGACCACTTTCGTAGCGCAGCGTTCGAAGCGTTGAAGTGCGGGTAACGAAGGGGGATGAAAAACAAGAGAGGGGGAAAAAGTCGTGAAACGGAGTGATCCGCTAGGGCGCTAGCCGCGCTGGCTGTTGTTTCTTCGGAGTGAACGCGGAAGTTGTTGCTCCGCTCTTGGATAACAGTTTAGCACGCAAAATACACATACACACGCTCACGCTCACGCTCACGCACGCACACGGTGCAATGAGCCAGCGGGAAAAGATTTGGCAGATTTAACCGGACTGTAAGCCTGGCCGTTGGGCTGCATCGAGCTAAATCGTCGCGTCGAGTTATCGCGAATTACCAAAGTCGTGAATTGTCGCGACTCGGCGCGATTTGCATAAGAAGAGAGCTAATTTCTGCCTGATAGAGGTACGGTCAATTTTGTTTATCACCGGCGGAACTCTCCGTCCTAATTGAATCGCTGCGACTTCTCGCTGGCTCGCCCGACTCTTCTCGACAAAAGCGAGAGAGCCTTTCGCGTCTCAACTCAATTCGGCGGATTGGAGAATTTTCGCGAGTCGACGTCGTTACACCGTCGGTGCAGACACTTCACGCACGGATGAGTTAATCGGAAGACAAACAGATGTTTGCTCGCTGCCTCGATTATCGCTGAATATTTAACACGAGACACTTAAACTTTCCAATGAGTTAGTAATTACTGGTATCGCCGGACTGTGCCAGCGCACTCGCAGGCGTATCTCGTTGACGCTGTCATGGAGATAGAAATTCGTTATCCCAAATTGGAACTTATTTCGCGTCCTGGTGGCCCGCGCGCGAGCGTGTCCTATCCCGTAGATCCGCTAAAATAAATTAACGTCGGTCCAATTATCGTAACGAGTCGCCGGGACTCGCCCGCGTCCTGCTAGCTGTGCTGCTGTTCCCACCGATCCTTTTGCGATTCTTTCGCGACCATATTTCCAACGCGCGCTCTCCCAATTTTCGTTCTCCCAATGGCGCCTGTACGACCTGATTCTGTTATCCGTGTCGTATTGCCGCACATATAATTGCCGCCTATACATCCTCTTCCCTACCACAGCCCTCGAGATTTCAGCTCGCGACTTGATTAATTGTAATTTTTCTACTCCCACGAGAGAGATGAAAAGTATCTCCAAAGAGAGATCTGCGAGGAGAATGGTTGAGGAGATACCGACTCTTCTCAATAATTCCTCGTACACTCGCAGTTGTCTTGTCAGCGAAAAACTCCTCTGCCTATTCTTTAAGTGAAATATTTATGTGAAGAAGAAAGAAATGATCTCGGGATAAATTATAATCATCATACAAACGTTCTCTCTCTCTCACACACACACACACACACACACACACACACACACACACGCGCGCGCGCGCGCGTACACACCCTCAAAGCCCGTGATTAATTAATTGAATTTTTTCTGACGAAAGCGTCTCCGACTTGCAGAGGGTAGCTGAGACCCTTTCGTACTCCATTTGACACCCTTTATCAGTTGGTCGTACACAGTGAGAATCTCTCCGGGCGTTTGGAATGAAATATTTATGTACAAAGAAAGAAAATGATCTCGCGGTAAACTGCGAAAGAGATAGAAAATTGAGAGCGCACTTGAGGCATGGGGGAAGGCTCGAAGATCCTCCCCCAAATGTACAAGAACTGAGGGATCTGATGACCCAGGAATCCAATTACTGCGGGTCCCAGATATATCCGAGGATTCAAAGCGCAATTTGAAAAGCCACCTCCTCTCGTCTGTTCTCACGGGACGCTAGATCTGACTAGGAATTGGTTATCAATAATTCCGGCATTGCTTCGGGGACGTGACACTTACTAGAAACGCTGAGGTGGAGGATCGTTTGGACGAGTATCGAAACTTCGTCGTATCCCACGAGCATCTTTAATGTAGCTGCGACCAGAGTTCGTCGATATGATGCAGCAAAGCTATTGGATGATCTTTTCAATATTAAAGCGCTATTCAAACGTGTACGTGGCCGTCGCCGTAGCGAGCGCCGTTGCTTTGGAAACAGATTCTAGGATTTTGAAAATTTCAACCCGTTGATAATTGATTGGACGATTGTGCGCTGGGCGATTCGGCACAGAGTGTTTCTGAAATTCCTCCGTCTTCAAACATGTGAAAGACATTTGTACGCTTTCAAGAGAGAGAGAGAGAGAGAGAGAGAGAGAGAGAGAGACAGAGAGATACATTTTTTGGTACTTTACATAATTCTTGATCGATGTAAAAACTTTTACGAAGCCTCAGCCTTTCATCTCACGTGATTAAGAAGATAATTTGATGAGGGATTTCACAATCTGATTTAACGCTTTTCTGTGAGCCGAATGGCGAGCTTTAACCGCAGGGTTTTGTTCCGATTGGCAATTAAGAGTCTCAACTGTGATTCTAATTCCGCCGTTATACCGCGATACGTCCATGTGAAACATGACCATCGTGCACGTAGGTACTTTACTGCGGTTGTTACGCATTACAAAACCCGCACGTACGCGATTGTATAAAGCAGCCGGTGATATTAAGCTGCTACGTGATCGAAAAAATGTGTAATTTTTTTCCAATTTTTTTTTCACCAAGCGCTCGTTATTATTAATGCGACCCACGGCCGACGCCTCCATTCGTCTTGCTGCGGCTGCATGTGAAATTTCCAACGACAAACGCGTCGTATAATACGCAACGCGAATCTACCACGAGGTTGACCATAAAACGAACGAATTGCCAGAGTCGCGGTAGATTCGTGTTTCGAATTTACTTCATTCGCCGTCAGCGATATCGCGCGTGCGATTTACTTCCGCCGCATCGTTTTGCGCCGCCGATCGTACGCGGGATTGTCTTTATTGTCGAAAAAAAGCCCGCGTCTCATTCTCGTTCGAAAATTCGAGCGGACGCGGACGTGACGCTCAGCGCACAGGAATTTTAGTCCCATAAAACACAAGGCGGAAATTTCGATGCTGATTGAAGGGAAAAAAAAAGGGGGGAAGAGAAAAAGAGTAGAAAGGTCGATCAAAGATTGGTAGGCGATAAAAACAATTTGAAGCGTTATCAGGAACGATGGACGTTACAAAACAGAAATGAACGTTCGGTTTCGGAGTCTATCGATCCATTTCAGGCTATTTTCATCCCAGTAACTTTCGCTTGTTAAAAAAGAACTAATGGCGGTGTTTGTGTTCCTTCATTCAGATAAATTTATTTTCCGCTTCATTCAATATTTTGTTCCGGATATTATCCGCTTTTGCTTTCGTATATATAATGCTAAATGTTACACCGCAGCTTTCGAGGTATTAATAGCCAGATTCACAATTCAGAGCCACTCGGTACTTATCGATACCGTTTTCGCTAAAAATTATTTACCGCGCTCTAATCTTTAACTAAGGAGGATCCATATTGAGAGAACGTGTTGAATACATTATTCACGTTTAAATCTCTGGTAAATTTAAAAAGGAGCGAATATTCTTTAGGCCCTGTTAGAAAGTCAGCCAGCTTTCTGGGTGCATTAATGACTCGATTACATGGCCATTAAAGTATCTTTATTCGCCGTAAGAAATGACTTATGGATGTTAATAAAACTTCACCTACTTATTACGTGCTTAATGGTAAGAGTCCTCCCTTTATCATGACTATAAAAAAGCATCCCCCGACACGTAGGGGAAGACTCGTCTGAGTTGGAGTGTGAGGTTATCGTTCGAGCGGGGTGTGAAGATGGTCTGAGCCGCAAAAGTGAATGGACTTGATTCAGAGCGTGTACGAGAGCTGAGGATTTATGAAATCATCCGTGTGACTCGCCGATGGAGGAGAGCTCGCAACAAATTGAAATTCCGAACAAAACGATCAACTGTCAAGAGAAACGTTGTACCCCCATGAGATATCCAGAGATGCAAAGACGAGCTGAAAAATTCCAAAGGCGTCAGAGAGTCGGGCACTGAAAATCCCCCGAGGAATCGCACGGAGAGAAGTCGAGAGAGGGAAGCAGCTCTCCGAAGATCCAAAATTATAGTTCTTAGAAGAGAATCCCCGCGTGTGAGGAAGTTCGCACTTCGCGCGATGTAGAGTCCCAAAAATTCGCGCTCGTGCGGTAGCTCGGGGCCCGATGGCACATTAATGGACGGATCGCGGTGGTGTGCGAACACCGGGACTTAAAGTTGTGAGCGCATCATAACTACGCCTCCGGTGTCTCTTACAGAGGTTAATCGGACCGATGGGATGGGAAAATTTGGCGTCTTAGGTGAAGCCGCGTGGAAGCCTTAATTACCGCTAATTGGATTTTAGCTCGTCACGTTTCGTCAGACTCCTGTCAGCGTGGAGTTGTAGGGAAGCCGAGGCTCGCTATCGCGACGAACCTATCGGTATCTCGACGGGAACTTCTCGATGGCCCATATCCAATTAAACGAAAGTAACTTTCCGTTACCGTGCAGCCTCTACTTCCCGCCGCTCCCGTCTATCGCGGGGATCATGCGGGAATTACAGGACAGTCGGTGGTGTTTCTCGGCGGGGTGTGTAACTTGAGCATAATTATCGCGGCAGGCTTGGTCGAATTCCACACTCTTCAGATTTTTGCGTCTTACATGTTTATCCGGAAATCGAAAAATCTAGAAATCACACGACCGATATTTGGCTTTGCTAATGCGCGCGCGCGCACTCAGCCTCGCGAATTTGTCCGATTTGGAGTGCGTACTTTTGAGTACTTTCGGAATTACGTACTCGGCGCATCGCGCTATTGTCAGATGCTTGAATTTATGAAGCTTCGATTCCCCGGGAACTTGCAATTCCACGATCTTGAATTGTTAGTTCCTGAAGCGGCTCCTTCATAAACGCGACGATGCCGGCGGAATAAAAATAGGAAAGAGCGGGTAGCATTTATTCGCCCTCCCTGTGAAATATTTACAAGTGTAATTTCTCATGCCGCTTCCTATGTAAAGTGAATATCGAATACCGATAGCTATTCACGACGAGCGAGAGGAAAGACGATGACGCGTGCGCGCGCGCCCGATCGCGGACATTATTTTTATGGTCGCCGGGTGCAAAAGTGCGCGCGCGCACACGGCGCGGTAACGAGCTTTCATTGGATTCTGTGCATTAAGAAGCAAAAGTTTCCGGCAGGTTCAGTCAAATAGTTACCGACCCGCCGAGTTTTAGCCCCCGAGTACACCCCCGACGAGAGAGAAACTTCGTCTAGGTTGTTTCACCGATATCATCAATTACCGCGACTCTCCTTTTATTTTGCCGGCCGACATGCTCTATGGATTTCCCCGGGTAATTATCGGAAAATGTCGCGGTCGCGGCTAAGTGACATAATTAAGGGTATCGGATACTTTCTCCTGCAGACGTCCGCTTTAGAAAATATCATCGCCCCCGCGATGCCGCCGCCGTCTCCGCCCCTCTCCGTGAGCGCGCAAATATTTATGAAGACTGAAATCCCCGGCTCTGTCGTTTCTACCAACAGCGCTGCCGTGCTTTTAACGAAATAACAGTTGATTGCCGGCGATGGGAGTTGCAGGGGTGGAAGGGCAGTTGAAACGTGCCGCGGCGTGATATTTCAATATCTCGCGCATTCTTGTCAGCGCCCAGTACGCCGGTAGTTGCATAATGACGTGTATCACACGTGGCAGCGGCGGGTTTGAAGGATGTCTGGGTGTCCAAGGACGAGGCATCCGAGATCCGGAAATCTCGGGGAATCGAAAAGGGCTACTCGAACGCGCGGGGATCTCGGGATCTGGTAATATCGGTATCTAAGCGCCCGGGGGCCCTCCTGAATCCCGACATGCGGAGGATCGAATGAGTAAAAGCCGGGAGACGGTGGAAACGAAAAGAGAGACGAGGCCGACTGGGGTTGGGGGGATGAAAGACGAGGGCGGGTGCGGCCGTGCGAGTTGGCGGGGGGAGGGGGGCACGGGGATAGAGCGAGAGCGAAGGAGAATAGCGCGCTAAGGCAATATCACAGTCGACTAGCACGAGCCATCCCGGCATACTAAGCGGATGGGAGTGATTTTTAAAACAGAAGACGGGGCGCCCGCGGGAATCTTAAATAACCGGGGCGAAGCGCCGGGAAAGAAGGAATCGTGGCGCCGCGCCCACAATGTTGGCGAATCGGGGAAATATTCCGGGCGAACGCCCGCGAAGGGGAGAGTGACAGTCCGGGAAATTGGAAAATTGAACTCCTACTCCCGGCGAATCCGTCAACGGAGCGCCGCCACCGAGACTTCGTCTTCCCTCTTGCCTCGCTTGCAATTGGATGAGCGATGTCGTTCCCGATACGCACGAGCGATCTTCCTTTTACATCAATAGTGATGATACTTCCGAGGAAAATCGCTGGAAAACATCGCTCTTGTTGGGAATTACGCGACCGGCGAGAAAAGGGTCACGAGAGTGTGCGCGTATGAGAATTAAATTTGGAGGAGAAACGTGCATACGGGACGAATCAAACTTCGTGAAGATATGGAAAAGTCACGACGATAAGCTTGCCTCTCTCTCTCTCCCTCTTTCTCTCTCTCTCTCTCTCCTCTCCTCTCGCCTGCTCTCTCCTTCGCTCTTTGAACCTAGGAAATAATATTAATTCTTCGGGAGTTGCTCGATGCAGGCATACGGATGCATTATAATAGGAGTTACATCAAAGTTTACAGACACTTTCAAGATTTTCAACACGCGGTCTTTGCCGCAAAAGTGGAAAAGTTTGGGGTGACTAGTCGCGCGCGATGCATAAACTCTATTAAACTTTCCCTACGACAACATTCCAGATTCCCCGAGAAATATACAGCCCTTGCATCATATACATAATATATATACTAATATACATCTCTCCCCCTCTCTCTCCCTCCCCTCCCTCCCTCCTTCTCTCTCTCTCTCTCTCTCTATCTCTATCTCTCTCTCTCTCTCTCTCTCGCGCGCGCGCGCGCGCCGTAAAAAAGTGCAGGTGCATTATCTATATACGCGTGCATGGAGCTCTTTGAGTACATACCTCGGAAGCGATGCATTTCAGGACAATACATCCATCCTATCCGCGTAGGGAGCGAACCGGATGGCAGTCCCCTCCCCGCCCCGCCCCGCCCCACCCCACCAAACCCACTACCCCTTAAGCCGCTCTTGTACTACCATGAGTCTTTTGTGAAACTTGTTCCAAAGTTCGGGATAGTAACGTCCCTACGAACAAATTTCGCCGCCGAGGCGGACGAATTATGTTCCCCCGGGAATAACTCGTTGCGTCTCCTTCTGCGAATGCAAATCATTGTTAAAATTCGCGCGAGAAGAATCGCCGGGACGCGCGCGCGCGCGAGAAGATAATGGATATTGTCATACGCGCGTTAAACGCTCTCTTCATAGCGAGGAGCCGCGAAAGAGACCCGCGAAAATCGCAGCGAGAAACTGACAAACGCAGAGTTAAATTCTCGCTCGATAATGTCTCTCGTTTCTTCCTCAAGTGAGAAAAAAAAGAGAGAAAGAGAAAAAGGAGGAGAGAGAAAAAAGTCGAATGGTTCGCGGGAACGGCGGGTCGTGTGTTTTGTTCCGGATGCACTCGTCCGATCAATTGCGTATTTTAAGTACGGGAAGTGCGAGAGAGATTTTACGTTTCACGTGAACACAAGTGACATTTTCTTGAAATATACCAGTTGCCATTTTCTCGAATGATCAACATGCGCGAAAATAATTGATAAAATGATTGCATTCCGCTCCTTGTCTACCCATCTTTCGTCCCTTGACACATTTCGCGCAGATTCCAACTTCACGCGATGCGTGTTAATTAACGCGATGCCAAGTGAGAGTCCAATTAAATATTCCAAAAGGCCAGCGAAATATTACGTGTCTTTCTCTTCTGCTGCTTCTTACGGAAGGAAAAAAAGACACTTTGCGTGTCACCTGTTGATGCAAACAAGGAGAATTAATATTTCGAAACAAAGTGAATGATGATTTTTGCTCGAGCGCGCCGCCCTTCTCATTGTGCCGAGCCTTCTAAGGGGAACAAAGGCGTCTTCTGTGAACGCTGACGTCTCGCCATTTATTCGCCATTTGGATTAGCGGTAATTGAATGCGGATCAGCGGACACTGTGTACATCGTTTACCTTTGCTCGGCACGTGCATGTGCGAATTCGCAGCTCGTCGAATTATCGAGAGGCACTCCGCACACTCGTCGATTACCCCGAATACGTGTGTCGGTCGCGCGCGAGCCGGAGGTGTAACCAGAAATTTTCGTGATTTGCGCGTGGTATTACATCAAAACTCGATATTCCAATTGTTTTCCGCGTGACGCGCGCGCGCGTTTCAACCGCTCGTTGCGCTCGTTGCGTTCGCCAAGTGCGTGACTCTGCCGAGTCTCGTCGTTCTTTTGCTCACGGAAATTATCGCCACCGATTACGCGCGATCGGCGAGTTGGGGGATTCCTCCAGCGGGGGGAGGGGGGAGGGGTCTACAATAGGAGCCCTAAAATTCTAAAAGTCGCAAGGTCGTGAAAGAAAAATTTACCAGGCACGATTGGTCGTTCCTCGACCGCGACCGATAAATTTTCTTACGACCTTACGATTCTTTTAGGAGACCTTGTGGCTCTCATCTCTGGCATTTTGATACATTTTAATGGGGAGAATAACGTGCCTCTCGTACATGCGAGAATAAGAGCTTCGCCAAATAGAAAATGTTCGCAGGACGCTCGGGTCGCGCGCGCGGGAGGAAAACCCGAATACGATCGGAAGGTGAAGGTACGCAGTCCACACATGCTTCCGCGCTGCGATTTGATTTCGCTGATTCTCAGCACCGCAGAATCTCGTTATCGCGGAAGCACAAATCCTCGGCGGTGGTGAATCGTTGTTAGCGCGGATTCCCGATTCAACGATTCGGACACGCGCGTAAAGCCGCGATCTTCACGATTGATCTCTCACATCCTCTCGCATCCTTCGTTCCACGCAGCGGTGGCATGTAACTTAATCCCTGCCCTCTCATTTCGTACATACTTGCTGGCGCGGCGCTGATGTTCATGCATTTTTATATCGCGCAGCGCCTCGAAATTTCATTCACAAATTCCAGCCGACAGCCGGGCATAAAACTAGATTCAATATTCGTCCGTCATCGCGCGCACTATAGGAGTGATATATTGGAACCAGTTCACTTGAAATTCAATAAAAACACACAGGCGCGCACGCACACGCGCGTACCCCGACACGCTCGTGCACACGTCCCGAGCGCACATGCATGTATGTACTCATGCATACGCGCGCCAAACTATTTTGATCGAATTAAAACGAACGGCTGTGGGCTTCGAAGCGGGACAAACGGCGAGCATTAATTCCGAGCTTGTCGCCGATGAATATTTCTCGGTCGACAGGAAGTCGTAAGAAGGAAATGCGGTAACAAATAGCAACGCTGAAAGCGGTCGCTGTCGCCGTGGAATTTCCGCGCCATGTTTCTAACGAGCCCATGAATTTTCGGTTCAACGCTCCCGCGCTAATGCGCCGGCAGGAGGAGAAGAAAGAAGCGGTAACGAATGGGGGTGAGAATCGTGGGTGGGCCGGCGAGGGCAAGCGACGAGAAAGAGAAAGAGAGAGAGAGAGAGAGAGAGAGAGAGAGAGAGAGAGAGAAAGGGGATAGAGAGAGAGAGAGAGAGAGAGAGGGCGGGGGGGAAGAGAACTAGCCAGCCAGCTAGCGTAACGTGCACTCGGCGAATTTCACGTTTTTAATGTCATCCTAATAGCGTCGGAATTTATCGCGCTGTGGCGCGACCTCTGTCGACGCCGCCAGGAGGGCTGTGATGCAACACAGAAGAGATTGGCTTGCGAGCAGACCAAAACCGTCATGTTGATCGCATCGTAAATCGTACGCATTATTTCTCACCCCCGCTTCCTCTCTCTCTCTCTCTCTCTCATACACACACACACACACACACGTTCTCCTTTCTCTATCGATGTGTGTGGCAAACCGTCCGCTGGAAAGAGAGCCGTAAAAGGATACCCCAGGATTACCCGTAAACTTTGCGACAACATTGGTCGTGCGAGTCGATGGCAAGTGAAGTCCAAAAGTCCGAAAACGACGGGGCGCGTCTATGCGCAAGTGGGCACCACTGACGAGGAAACGGGAGGCGAGGGAGAGAAGAAGCCGCGACGACGGCGATATGGATGTTGTGAGAGTCGCGGACTGTCTACACGGTCGAAGAAGCCTGTCTGGAATGAAGTTAGAGACAACTTTTCCTCGACGAAAATCTAAGCGGCGAGATCCAGTTACGGGATTATTTAATATCGCGGAGTAAGAAGACGTCGCGGCACCTGCTGATGATGGACAAGTGGATCCGGAATCCGCTGTCGCGATTCTCGACAACGACGAATTGCCAACTCCGCCGGTGGGAAAACAAAGGTCTCGGATCGCATTCGCCCCCGACCGTGGATTTCTCTCTTTCTCTCTCTCTCTCTCTCTCTCTCTCTCTCTCTATTTTTTTGATTGGACCAGTCGAGTTTCCACCCTGTTCAACACGCGGCTCTTCCATACGATACGCTTCGTGCCCCTCTGCGCTGTTTCACACGACGTGCACCGGAAGTCGGAGCAAACGCACGTTGCTTTTCTCCCGGACATGTCTAAAAATAGTTTCCGGCACTTGCCGTTTGCGCAGAGGCGGAGAGACCGGAAGGTTCAGCACACCGACGTCGGTGCAGCGCGTTCACGCTCGTGCGCCAGTCAGAATAGGGTCTTCGTTTAAATTCAAATCCTAACCCAGTTCCTCGAAACTCTCCTGTGTGAAATTTACTCCCCAGCATGCGTACGGAACAAGCGTGGGAGCCGCGCGAGCGCGAGCTTACATCCGCTTGGAAAAATCCGTCGGGACGGGTCCTTGCGACGGTGACCGCGAGAACAGCGTAAACCAAGGTCGAGTTATCGACACTGACGTTTCAATTTCGTCAAACAACTTCGGACAGCTTCAACAGCTGCTCGGGAACTTGGAAACTCGCTCGCGTGATTGAACAATTACGATGCTAACGATTCGTTGTTTTAAGCAGCGGCTCTGTTTACCTTGGCACACACACACACATACCTCCACAGAACGGAAAATATTGACTCTCCACCTCCAACTCTTTAATATCGGGGATATCAATTCGTTAAGCCGGTCGTCGCGGTCTCCGCGACGAGATTCACTCGACTGATATTGCCCACGAAGATTCCGTCGCGTCACAAGATAGCGCGGGAGGACGTTAGCGCGCGGTGCCGCTAGGAAAATCATCGGGCACTCTCAGACTGATGCTAATGTCCTGATACGACATCTGCGCCCCTGGGACGTCACGTAGATACGTGGAGTATCTCTTGGACATTACCGTGCATATATGTATGCGGTAGAGACATTTCATGGTCTGCTGCGGTAAGAGAAACCGCAGCGTACGATGAGGATAAGCCGCGGCTAAGGAATACAGAATCCAGAAGTCGTCGACGTGCGTTGTAGCCTGTCGCGGAGATTACGACCGTGGGAGATCGTAGCGAGAAATCGAAGAGTCGAGAATCCAAATGGAGGGATTTGCTTCCGCAGATCACGTGATACGGGGAACGCGATGGATTAAAAGTCCCTTGATACGATACGCGGTTAACCGTCGCGATTTACCTCCGGCCGGGACGCGCTCGTTCGGGCTATTTCATTTCGCCGCAATCCCAGGCCGTAATTCCGCGCAGCCCCGCAAGGAAAATTAAGACGTTTCATCTGCGTCAGCTATTCCGAAACTATAGCATCAAGATCATTTCAATACGGCTCCCTAGCTCCGCCGGAGCCGAGTGAGACCCGGGGAAGTCACGCGAGCGAGGCTCGTCATTTCCACCCACTCGAGGCGGCTTGATATCCTCTCGAGCAAATTCCCACAGCATCACGTGACGGTAATATCAGAAATCGGCCTGATGTCGAAGGAAGCCCTTCGCGGTCGTCGAGCGCGCGTTCCAGGGGACGCGATGCTTCGAGACTTCCGCGAGAGCTCGAAGCGCCAAAGGAATCGCGCGCTTACGAGGAGGGCTTACGACGCGGCTCCTTAAGAAGCTCCGTTTGTTCGGGATCGATCACAAAGCTCGGGCATTCCTCAAGAAGTCGAGCTTCTCCTCCCCTCCCCTCCCCTCCCCTCCCCTCCCGAGGCCCGAAGGATCGAGGGCGCGCAGGTAGCGAAGTGGAACGAACGTTCGGCGGCTCGTCGGCCGAAAGAATTCGACGAGCGCATTTATTTGTCGATCGAACGGCGCTCCGGGTTAACGCTGGCGAGCAAGAAGCTACACGCCGGCTAGCGAGCGACTAACCGCGGGCTATGCGCTACGTGCTTCCGCCCAGATAATTCTAAACACAAAACCCTGTGTAGAGACGAGCCCGCAGTGTGCGTGCGCGTATGTGTGTAACTCGATGTTAAATTGTACCGTTTCGAGCGATTGCCGCGAATAACGTGGCGGCTAATAGGACATAGCCACGCGCGAAATTCGCGTAACGCTACAGTTTGCTTTGTGCTCCCTTCCCCTCAATAAGACACATCGATGGAGATACAGAGCCGGCGATTTCATGCGCATCGAATTGAGATCTGAACAATGCCGGCGGCCAATTAACGAATAAGCGCGCGAGCGATACGAACATACGCGCGCGCATACGGCGAAGAGCCACCAGGGGGTGTCCGCCCTTCGCTGGCGCCCGTTGCATCTCGCGCGGGTCAAGAGTTCCCGAGCAAGTTCGGGGCTTCATTTCGAGCGAGATTCGATCGAAGCGGAGGAGCGCGAGCGAAGGATCAGCCGCCATCACACGTGCTCCTCCTCGGCGGAGGAGCCGCCGATGTTTCCTCCCCTCTCGGCGGACTCGAACTTTTCCGGGATGATTCCGGGACTATTTCGAAGAGCGCGTCAACTTCACGGGAGCGGCCTGACGGCGAGGAGGAGGCGGTGGGGAGGGGGGGGAACAGACAGTTTTGGAGGACGGGGTTCCCACGTATTTGGTCAACACGTTTATCTGTTTACACAACTCGGCGTCAGTTTCGGCGATAAAATGTGAAACAGGTTCACGCCCGTTCTCTTTCCCTGCCCTCCTCCCCCCCCTCTCTCTCTCTCTCTCTCTCTCTCTCTCTCTCTCTCTCTCGGCCATTGCGGTTTTCATTGCGACCAGCTCGTGCATTATCGACTCCCGTTGTGTTTCGAGGGTTCGATAACGTTGGCAGCTGTCACCGCCGGCGAAAAATCGGGACGTATCGGCAGCGAGGCTTCGAAATACGAGGTGGGAGGAAAAAAAAGAGGATCATTAACAGCGAAAACCACGCGTTCAACGTAGCAGGATCCAAACGCGGAGTCCGCCTCCCCCGCGACGATTCACGCTCCTAATTTCGCGGGCGGATTTCCCCCGACAAAGTCAATTTTTCTCCCGTCTCTTTCTCTCTCACACGTACAGTGCGCGCACGCACTCGCGCGTATTTCGTGTCTGCCTGTTCTTAGCGAACGTGTCGAGACCGTTCATAATTTCCGGTTTCTTTTAGTTTTTCCCCTCCCCCCCTTTCCCCCGCCTTCGCACCCCCTTTGCAATTCTGTCTTGACGACGGAAGTTTCGCGTTCAACTTTATAATTGCTCGGGAAAATTCCACGCGACGCGGGAGCAACACGTACCGGCGCGAGGCTCGAGGCGAGGGCCGTTTGCGAAGTGCCCCTAATAAGCGCGAATTGCACAAATAGTTTGGAATTTTACATGGTGGGAATTCTTTTTCGCCCAAGCAAGCTCGCGCAACGATACGAGCCCGGGTCCGCGCACTTTGCGGTTCACCGTGTTTTAAATACTTTCCAATTAGCACGAAAGCTCGCGAACCCGCACGCTGGCCCGCCGAGAGAAACGGGCAGCTTAGATTCGCCGCGAGTATATCGTTTATTCCGCGTAGCGTGCCGCTGAAAATGCCGCTGCCGAAAGCGGCGCCCACTCGTCAGGAATCTGCGAGTCCATTCTTCGCCGGCGAACGCTTGCCGATCGACGTTCCTCGCGCGCTACGATACGTTATCTCGCGTTAAGCGCGGTGCCTTCGCTCCCCAAATTAGATGCCCGCGGTTAACGAACGCGATTTCGCATGTGAACTATTTCTCGGGGCGGCGACGGACGCGTGCGCGCAGTTAATTCGATAATTCGATAATAAAATCCAGCCTCGGAATCGGGAAGTTTAGCGGAATCAGCGGACTGATTCTTTAAGCGCGTTCGACGAAACATTCACTGAGCCGTGAAATGTTATCGAGCGCCCCGAAATGCAAAAATCCCCGATGGAGAGATGCGCCGTTTTCGTGATATTCGCGAAGCCCCCATTGCGCGCGGGATCGCCGCTGTTTGAGTCACTTCGACGAGAGTCGTATCTAGCGTGCTCTCATTAAAATGCACGTAAATGCCCGGACGTGACGTTGAACGGCGAGCGACGTTCTTTCGTTCTCCGCTCTTTTTCTTTTTTTTTTTTTGCTGCTTTTGCCTTTCGTCCACGCGCGCGACAGCTTGCCCCGCGCCGATGATGCGACATCGGAAATTGTAATTCTTCGGCCATCGGGCCGCCGGTGTCACGTTGCTGGATACATATGGTGCTGCTTAATAAATCCAGCAGATACAACCAGCCGCAATCTAGCCGCCAGACACGTAATCTCGCTTAACGTATGTATCCACTCGATTTTCTCGCTTTACCGCTCGCAACCCTTTCCCCTCGTCGCCCTCTTTCCACCCGTCCCTTTCCGCTTTCGGTCCTCTCCTTCCTCCCCCCTCTCTCTCTCTCTCTCTCTCTCTCTGTGTGTGTGTGTGTGTGTGTATGCGTGTCTCTCTCGCCGCCGCCTATCTATCTTTCGTGACTCGCGAGAGAAGGTGGAGGCAGCGACCACCGCTCTACGTACAGGATTTCTAGATATGAACTTGGCCGTAGATATAGGCCGCACGATGGATCGTTCTTGAAACTTAAAACGCGGGGCGAAGCGAGCGGTGGCGGCGGCGGAGAAAGAAAGAGGGGGAGAGAGAGAGAGAGAGAGAGAGAAAGAGAGAGCGGGCACGAATCAATTCCGTAAAATTGAACTCCGGATATTTCGGAGTGCTCCCGTCCGGCTCGCCTGTCGCTGACCCGAGTTACGGGACGAGTTTGAGTATTTGCATATTGTTGCTGTCAAGTGGTGGAACTATCAGGATCTGCGGATCCGTTTGTTTGCGCGTATCCGCCGCCGTGATCTCTGTTATCCTTGGATTTCCGCGAGTTTTTCGTCCGAGCAAAGCCAACGTGCGATCTTATGCGGAGAATATCCGCAGCCGAGCGCGCTGAAGGATTCGGTCTCGACAATCTTTGGATTCCAGCGGGATGCCAGGCTGCTTTTGGATACTCCTATATTGAAATTGTTGGAAATTACCGCCGCGTCGTAATTGAGGAGCGTCCTATTTGCGTTTGGTCGACGCGCTCCTGTCGACCGCGGGCACTACTTTCCGTTTTCTCGCGCGTTTCTAAAAATACACTCGGCCGTCTTGATATTCCCGAGCTAAGCCAACAGATTTTGTTGTGTTTTCATATTTCTTCCGAGGGAAATACCCCGAGGAAAGAGGGAGATTTTCGCTCCGATTTATATACTCCGCATCTTTAAATTCTAGAAAATCCGGCTATGAAAGGCATTACCCGGTTCGGAGAATCTTCTTGCGATTTCGTGACGGGGAAAATTCAGACGAGCAGACGACAATAAAAATTCGCGCTCCGGGCGAGCCGGAGTCGCCGCGCGGTTATAACGAACGTGTGGCGATGGAAATTGACCGGCTCCCTCTCGTAATTTCATGACTATTCATTAAAAGCGGGATCGTGAACTCGCGGCCGTAAATCATAAATTGGCGGTCCGAGTATTAACCGCGATTTCGTGCGCGAGGTATCAGCCCGCAGACGTGGGGTCGCTTTTTGGATTTGCAGTTGGATTTAAACAGAGCGCGCTCACGACAAGGTCGTAAAACGGCGGTGGATTTAAAAAAAAAAAAACAGACGACTCATAGGAGACCCTTCGCGTATGCAGACGATCCTCGGGAATTCTCGCGGGATCACAACCAGCCTCCGCTTCATCGGGATTTACGGCGTCTGCACGGAAGGACGAGGAGGACCGTCGGAATCGGCAGTCGGCCCGCGATCCTGACGCCTCGACCCTGAGTTTAACCTTACGTAACAGCCCCGACCTGTCATGGGACGATAAATCTTCGTAGAGGCATTAGCGAGCTCTGTTACCACGTATATGCACTCTATATTTGTATGTCTGAGAGGTTCTCAAAGCCTCCCTCACCCTCCTCACTCTCTTTTTCTTTTACGAGAAAAATGGGCATATGGAGGAGGACATAAAGCTTGATTATCCGCACTTGGCACGCCTATCGCCGACGACCTCGCGGTAAAGATTTCTTTTTCCTTTTTTGCAACAAAATATGTATTGCAATCTATCTTTGCGAGACATCCAGTAATAGATTCGTTAAAAAACTAATTATTGGCCTGAAGAATATTCTCCCAACAAAACACTCCTCTACAATTGAAATCGATCTGTTACTTGATCAGAGACCCTGGGATAATTTTCTCCGCGAGTCTGCGAGTCCTAAATCCTTTCGTAAGGTTTACAGCGTTAAGGCGTTAAGATGATTGTTATACGCTCTTAATATCGATTGAATACGGTCTTAATATCGAAGGCAGAGTCTTCTAATTTCTTCTTTAATTGTTAGAGTAATCGTTGGAGTATTCGAGTCGTGACGTGAGGTATTGTTTGTGACATATCACGATGATCCGAAGTACATATCTTGTCGAGGGAAGATGGAGCAATAAGTGAAGATTTCGATGGAGAGAGCGTCTCTTCTGGAAATCGTTATTCTTGTATCAATTATTCAGCATCGAAAGCAGTCGCTCCAGTTAGGCGTTGCTGCTCGAGCGAGCACGTTTCAGCGCAGCGTTTCAGCCGAGCAACTTTTAAGTTGAGCGACGTTTAGATTCGGCAACGTTCAAGTCGAGAATCGTTCAAGTTTATAGCGAGGCTCTCGAGTTTAGCTCGACGTGTTGGTTGAGACTGCAAATTGAGCGACGTGTCAGTCGAAACGATCGCCCGATGCAACGTGTCGCAAATACGGCGAACGAAGAGCACAAAACATGACGCGCGGGATCGCAGAATTATGGGCGCGCTTGCCAGTAAATAAGAGCCGCTGGCGGATAAAAACTCAGTGAATCTTGATTCACTAGGAAACTTTCAGCCGGGCAGATCATCGGCTCATTCGCGAAATCGAGCTATCCCAAACTCCCGCGATTGCCGGGGAGAACTTACAACGACCCGGCGCTACCGAAACAAGATTCGCGCGCGCGCGCGCGCCACCAAACTTTTTCTATAAATCAACCGCGGTCCCCGCTAAAGCTGCGAGAGGGACGAAGAGAGCCAGCCACTCAATCGAAGAGCCGTGAAGCGTTTACGTTCGGGCCAACTTTCGACCTTTGTCGCCGAGACAAATAACCGCGTGCATCGCCGTAGATAAATCGCTTCTGTTATTTCGCATATGCGTCGCCGCTGCCGCCGCTGTTCTCCGCGCGAATATTCACGCATCCGGGCATCGGGCCGAAAACGCATAATCGAGAGAGTCGTTTGAGAGACGGCAAAAAGAGGAAAGGGAAAAAATTACCGACCGTGACGAAACGCGCGATACTACGCGCGCGGCGAGAGCCCACCGGAGGGAATCCGCTTTTCCTGCTTTTTCGCCGCGATGCGAATCACGATATTAACACGTCCGCTGCCGCGCGTTTTAGGTTCTGGCAGAGGGCGCGTGTTAAGCGGCGAAATTGGCGTTCCCAACGTTCCCAACGACGAAAGCGAGATCACCGCAACACTCGACGAGTTCGGCGCGGCGGGTCGAAATTTCGCAGTGTCGCCGGCTAGCCGTGAAAAATGAAAGCAAGCAGAGCCGCCGCCGGGCTTTCGGCGGGATGGCTTCTCAAATGTGAGCCGCGTGATCGAACGGGCCGGTAACGGATTATCGAGCCGTCCCTGCCAAAACTCGCTCGATCGATGGCAGCGCGGGCGAAGTTGCCCCGCGATATGTTACTTAAACGACGATACCGAAACTACGGCGCAAAGCGAGGCATTTGTCACTCGCGCGGTGGTGCGCGCGCGCGCGCGCGCGCGCGAGCGAGCGCGAGCGAGCGCGAGCGAGCGCGAGCGAGATACGGCGCGTCATAGCGTGCACTTCGCATTTGGCCGGGTTCCACGCGCGTCCGCGGGATTCCCCTCTCGCAATTTTCGCCGAAATATAACACGCCGACATGGCGCGACGCTCGATCGTGTCGCCGAGCGTACGCCATGCGGACGGTAATAAACTGGTGTCCCCTAATTAATAGGATGACTAATAACCGCGTTAATAAACATTTCGCCCGCTGCTGCAAGACAGCGGTAGCGGTTGCAGCGTGCGTGCGGTCGATCGATGCGCGAAAAGTAATTTCGGTCCGTCGTCGTCTGTTGTCTCGCTTCACAGTGGATAAGGCGAGCTGGTGTTTTTACGCGGAGAAAGGAAAAGCCGCCGGAATTGTACGAATCGTTGAATCTCGAGGTCCTTTCCCGAAGTTGAAGAGACGAGATTAGGCAACGATGCGAAGGAGGACAGGACACGCGCTCACGGCTGAATCCGAAAGTTGCGTCTTTGTCAACGTCGGAAATGCGAGTCATTCAAAATATGTACAAAAAATTGTTGAATATAAAGATTTAATAACAGAAAACTGCGAGGATCCACGGGAACTACGGCGGACTGAATCTCGTCCGAAGAACTGAGGATTTAAAGGTCTTAAGATGCAATAAATCCTGTATACTTAAGTTCCTACAATGTCCAGGGAATTCGGAATTTAAGGATTCTCCTCCGAGATACGTTGAATCCGACGGATTTAAAACCCGACGTCTTAAAAATCTTCACCTCAAGGAACTTAGCATCCATACAGACTGAAATGCAGATTCTCTCTGAGGAACTTTCCGCAGGCTCGAAATTTACAAGTGATCCTCTGAGTGAAAAATAAAAGCCCGGCGTGTAGACAATCCGACAATTTGAAATTCAAGCAACTTTGAGGAACAATTTAATATCAAGGGAATTTACATTTCCACGCATTCTTTCCATTTTCAGACATCCCGCAATCCCATAATCCTTCCGACGTGCTGCGTCGCGAACCCTCTAATTGTCACAGTTTTTTTTATACATTTTCAAGCGGATCGCGATCGAGTCCTTGTAAATTCGCCGGTGAAGATTCTTATCGTCTAATTTCCTTCATTTTTTTTTTCTCGACGTTGCTGCACGTTTTCCAATTGATACTTCCGAGTAATTAGACTGAAGCGAGGCCGCTGGAAGCCAATTTACAAGAAGGAGAGGGCTGAGGGACGCGCGAATTACGGGTGTCGCTTCGCGAGCCGATTCAATTGCGCGCGCGCGGTCCATTCGGTCGAAAATGATCCGAAAGTGAATCGAAGCGTTCCGATCATTCGGTCGCTTAAATAAACTCGTATTGCGCGCCGACACCTGCATTTGGGCGCGCGGGCGCGCGCGCAGCCGCTCCCTTTCCGGCAAATTGATTCTAATTTCAGAATGGTTTGAAAGCTTTGATTTTTGAAGCGGTAAAATTCTATTCATGCCGGAAAGAAACTTCAGGGCGAAAGAGCGAGGGCGAGAAGGCGGAGTAATACGTCTGGCCGTGGAGACTGCCGAGCAGAGGCGAAGAAAGGCGAAGTTGGCTGAACTCTGATTATGGCGCGAAACGGGGACAACTCGAGATGAAGTCGAAGTAAAGTCAGCAAGAGAGAGAAAGAGAGAGAGAGAGAGAGAGAGAGAGAGAGAGAGGGAAAGAGACAGAGAGGGAAAGAGGAAGAGAGAAATCCGACGAAGGGATGAATCTCCCCTTCGCGCTGTCTCGACTCCCCGTCTCTCTTTCTCTCTCCCTCTCTCTCTCTCCCCCTCTCTCTCTCTCTCTCTCTCTCTCTCTCTCTCTCTCTCTCTCTCTCTCCCTGTGTCTCTCGTGCACGCGCACGCCTAACGGCAAACCGCAGAGCGTTACGTTGCGCGCACGCTTGCCTTCTTACATCGTCAACTGCAGCGGACAGAATGCATTTCATCAAAACTTGCGGCTTTCGTCTCGTCGCCGAGCGAATGCCCTATTCAGAGCGCCGTGTCCCGTGAATGAGCCCCTCAATCTCGGCTATCATATATCCGGAGACCTCGTCGTCGCGTCGTCGCGTCGCGGCGCGGCGCGTCGAGCGCCGGCCACATCAGCGCGCATCGACGAACTTATTTACGGCGCCGAATAACTTTCCAGCCGTCTCAACTAATCCCGCGCGAGCAGCGACATTTAGTGAAAGTTGCTCCGCGTCGAGTGATCCGGCCGCGAGCTCTCGCGAGAGATCGTGATGGGAAATCCACGCGTGTTGCAGAGAGGGTGGGGAGAGGGGGGAGGCAAAGAGGGTGAGTCGATACGCGCGAGATATCGAGAGCGTGCGAATCGGAACTGCAAGGACCCTCGCTGAGAGATCGGCGCGCACGTCGGTCGGGACGGCCCAAACCTCGCGTGTGTTTGGAATGTTGCGTCTGTATCGATCGCGCCTCGTCGCGCCGCCAACACGCTCTGTCCGTCTCGGGGGGGTGTATCGTTCGGGGCATCGGGGCGCGAGATATTAATGAAATATAATATATGTACATACAGGCAGGTGCCGCGGCCTGATTTACGGCGGTTATTCCCGGGGAATTAAGGCCGCTGTCGAATCTCGCCGCATATTTCTCAAGGAGGAAACGCCGAATGTACATATGCACGGCACGTAATCCGCGCTGCGCCCGCGCTGCGTCGGGCAAGATAAATCAGGCGTCTTATGTACGCAAGCAGAACAAATTTCATTCAATCGGAGTCGCGTGAGCGTGCGCGCGCGTGTGTACGTGTGTGTGTGTGTGTATGTATGTATGTGTGTGCGTGTCTGTTAGCCGGCCTGCATTTATCAATAAAACGCATTTGCATTCTCTCTTCGTGCCGATGCCGGCCCGGCGACGGCGGCGAGATTATTTTTCCAATACGCTACAAATACACGGGACGTGTTTTCGGAAGAAATATAGAATAGAAAATTGGAATGCGTGGTCCCCTTAGGAGGCGCGTTCGACTCGGCGGAGCCGCCCGCCCGCTGTATTGTCTTACTTACGGAACCGTGAAAACGTTCGCCGTGGAACGCGCGCAGAACTCGCGCAGAACTCGCTCGCACTCTACCGGGCGCCGGGCTTGTGCCAACTCAGCCTTACGACGCGAGAACGAAGGGAGAACGATGTCTCTTTGCCGTCGAGAGACCGACAGAGACTCACGCACATGTTTGTTATTATCGCACATTGCCGTCGCTATATCGTCGCGCAATATCCACGCGTTTCCTCAACGTCATTATCGTCACCGTCATTTCTGCTTACAGTCCAAAGTGCACTTGCAAACATCTCCGGGGATGTAATTGCATACGCGCGGACATATAATTACGTTCAGCTGCTCGGGGCAAAGCGAGAGAACGAGAGCGAGAGCGTGAGAGAGAAAGAGGGAAGGAGAGAGAGAGAGAGGGATCGCGCTCACGCGGGGCCACGCACTCGCCGAGGCTGAGCAACGTTACGTGCCTCGCGCAACCGCCAAAGCCAAAGATATATCGCGTCGAAGTTTATTCCAGAAGTGTCTGAAACTTCTCGCTGGGCGCGGCGCGGCGCAGCCCAGCATGCAGCTAACCGCGGGATCTTACAAAGGCATAATGAGCACGTAAATCGGCAGGTAACTTGTAATCTGCTTTGAAGTTGCCGCGCGAGAGCCAGCGCGAGCGCAAACGCGAGTGCGCAAGGATCGCGCGACATGGCGGTCGCGCGTAAATTCCGTCGACCATTTATGCAAATTATCGGCGAGCCACCGGGGTTAATACATTTTCGCGTGCACGTGTGCAGCGCTTCGCGATATATCTATAACGATTCGATAGCTCCGGCTCTCTACGGCTCTCTCTCTCTCTCTCTCTCTCTCTCTCTCTCTCTCTCTCTCTCTCTCTCTCTCTCTCTCTCTCTCTCTCTCTCTCTCTCTCTCTCTCCGGCTGCCGGTATATTTTCCAGCGAATTTACAGCATTTGCATACTTGGGGAATATTTAAACGCGGAAACCCCCGCGGCGGCTGGCTGCCGTTGGAAAAACAGGAATTTCACCGTAGAGCGAGGATGCCCGCCATGTTTCCGCGCGATGCGGAAGATCGGAACGATGGGGTCTCGATTAACCCCCGCGCGCCTCTCGATTCTCGACGCGGCTGCACCGAAATCGCGTTCCGTCCGTTTCGGCTCGTTAAACGTCGCCGATAATTGCGCCGCGGACAGACATTCCTGGTCGTTTCGGGCGAAATTTCGGGGCAACGCGCGACTGGCTAGAACCGTGTAACGCGATTCAGCGAGTCCGAGACGTCGCCTGAGACGTCGCTCGTCTTCGCCGAGGTTGTTTCGCGGATGCATTTTGCAAAGGGTCGAGCTTGTCATCGGCGAATATCCGCGCCGACGTTGCTCATACTGTGCGGAAGCGAGTTTGAAAATGAACAACTGTCGCGTTACAGGAAGTACACTCGAGAAAACGCACAAAGATATCTGCCTCGAGTCTGGGGGTGAGCTTCAAGTAGCAAAATCAGAGCGAGGGGTCCTCTCTTACTCATCCGCCAAGTGTAGCAGGTCGTCTAAATCGCGTTACGTTTCTCGTGGTATCGCGATGTCCGAGTCCGGCAATCGATAGTATTGATCGCGATAAGAAGGCGGACGCAGGCACTCGGCAAGTTACGGCGAGCAACTGAACGCTTGAGCTGAAAACTTGAGCAATCGCGTGCCTGCGTCCGCGGGGGGTACGGCTAATTCCGAGAGGGAACAGTTACGAAACACATCGCTGCCGCGTCTCGCGGGGCGTTCGCGAGGCGAGACTCGCGCTTAACGGCTGTCATGATTAGAGGCTCACCATTTGCGAACGGCGAACAGCAAGCAACTCCATTGAACGGGGCGGAGGGATGAAAACTGAGAGACGGAACTTCACGCACTGAACTCGCAGCACATTTCTCTCCGACGATCACTGCAAAACGCACACACAATCGCGAAACGCCAATCCCAGGTGCTGTCTCATGAAGCGAGACCTCGGCGCGGCGCGGCGCGGCGCGGCGCGGCGGGGCGGCCGAGAGAGTCCGGCGAGATTAACACGCGAATATCTGATTAATCCGCGAAACTGCTGCTGCGCACTGCACGTCGTTTTACGGCGTTTTAGGATCTTCTTTTATTGCTACATTCCCTCTCCCACCTGCAGCGGCTCTCTCCTCCAGCCGATTAATTCGTTCCACGTTGCTCCCGCGGCCGGGGGAAAAAATTTTCCCCAACAATCCGATATCACTGACACGTTGATTCGGCGCGTTCCCTCGTTAATCACACAAATGGAAACGGCTGCGTCGGCGAAAACACACGCTGTTTAAATCTCTCTTCCCTTTTTTCTCCCCCCGCCCTTATCGCTCGGCCTTTCCGGCCAGTTTCCGGTGTTTTCGCAAACGATCCTCTCTCTCTCTCTCTCTCTCTCTCTCTCTCTCTCTCTCCCTCTCTCTCTCTCTCTCTCTCTCTCTCTCCCCCTCTCCCTCTCCCTCTCTCTCTCTCTCTCTCGACGAAGATTCGCTCCCTCGATTAATTCTTACACATCTCGACACCCGTGAATTTATCTCTCTCGCTTCCTCGGCACGAGCAGCGACGGCGGAACGGAGCAGAATCCGCGATCATACCGCGGGCATTCTAATCGGCCGCTTCCTCAGCGCGGCTCGCCGACGTCGTCCTCGCCGTGCGACACCAAGCACATCACATCCCCGTCGGCCGTCGGACATTTAAATCGCGCGATCGGTGTCTTCCGGTGCGCGAGCGTCTGTCGGCAGCGGCTCCAAGGCTAGAGGAAGGAGCGCGTCAAAGCCACGCAGGACCGGCGATGAGATGTCCGCGCGCGTGCATTCCGCAACGCTGGCTGAACGCGCGGCGCGGCGCGGCGCGGCGCCGAGACGCGACGCGACGCGACGCTGGGATTATTCCGAGCCGGAGAAGACAGGCAAGCAGCCTCGCGCGAGGACAAGGACGCAGAGCGCGGGGATGCCACCCTAGGACGACGGAGGGTGGCGCGATAGCTGGCGCACGACGCGACGTATCCAACGTCGCCGCGAAGCTCGCGAGACGGACTACGGCACCGGAATGGAAAGCTCCGCAAGCTCTCGCGCAACGCGACGCCAGAGCCTCCACTATCGAGTCCGTCGAGCGCGCCACGGTCGATTCCACGGATTACACTTTGGGGTTGGATGCTGCGCGAAGGCCGCAGCCGCCGCCGCCGCCGCCGCCGCCGCCGCTGCCGTCAGCCGGGCGAACTTCGCTCGCGAACCTGCGAACGCTACGCGAGCTGGCACGGCTAGCTACACCTGTCAGGCGAGCTTAATAGTTCGTTCGCTTTGTGTCTGGATTACGGATCAGTCGGAGGGGTTTCCGGCGATTGACGCGGTGCTGCCGCGCGTCTCTCTGTCGGGCTTTAAGATTAATTTCCGCTAAATGATCAGTAATCCCGCGCAGCTCCGCGGAGCTCGAACAGCCTGCGATGGCAGCCGTGAGTTTTGTACGCGCGGACGGACCGGTACTGCTGCGCGACTACCGCGGCCTGCGAGTGAAACGCCGCTCTGAATCTGCGCTCGTAAAATCGCAGCTCGCGCGGCCGATCGATAGGGGAGCAGAGTTCGGGGCGCAGGGCGCGCATTTGTTTATCCGCGGCGAAATGTCGCTGATGTTACGGCGGGAATAGCATCGGGGTTCTATGATATCGGCAAATCGAGGTGTCGCCGAGCGTAAGCTGCCGTGTGCTCGCCGGCTGGAACGTCTGGAAAGAGCACGTCGAAGCGCGCCGCGCAGACTCGTGGGGACGCGCGAAGAAAAGGACAGTCGACTATCGATTCAGTTCTGCCAACGGAAGGACCCTTGTGCAGTGACTTCAGGGTCGTCTAGGGACCTGTCGAGGAGCGTGTCGCTCCTTACGAGGCGGCCGCCTCTCGCAGATCGATGTCCTCCTCTCGAAGGACGCGCGAACCCAAACGCTCCGAATAAACTCGCGTCGTCCGCAAGAGCTCGAGAGCTCGAGAGAGCCTTGCGCCGAGACCGCTAATTGGGTTGCTCAATTGCGCTCAATTGCGCCGGCTATTCCACACCATCTTCTGGCGCTCGAGATCCCGCGGGCTAATTAATCTTACGCGTGAATAGCGGCTTGGTTTATCCGAGCGGAAAGAGGCCGCGGAGATTTACACGTTGCGAGAAGTTTCGTGCCACCGCGCGCGTTGGAAATCCCCCGCTCGCTTACTTTACGGATCATCGTCGTCGTCGTCCTTCTCTCACCGAGAGAGAGAGAGAGAGAGAGAGAGAGAGAGAGAGAAAGAGAGAGAGAGAGAGAGAGAGAGAGATAAGAATTTCTCGATATTTCCGATTATTCGGCTGGACCGCGCCGGATTTGTGAGACATTCTCTCGCGCGCGCGCGTTCGCAGCTTTCTCGCGACGAGCTAGGAACGAGCGGTCGCGCGCGATGGTTCTCACAGACTCGTGAAGAGTGGCGGTGATTATCGCACCGAAGATTGGGAGACGCTGCATCGCGCGGTCGAGCGGGTCGAGCCAACGTCCGAATGCCGGGCAACTTTTTTGACGTATGGAAATTCGGTTGCGTCTGCAGCAGACAATGTTGTTTACAGCCGTTGATGTTGTTTCGGACGTCTGTAATGTTGCGGTCCGATGCGTTGCACGCGGCTCGATATCCGCGGGTTGACGCTGCAGGCGGGGTGTGAAAATTTAAGGGTGCGTCGGGACGATAAAAGAACGCGAGGGATCGGAAAGTAGTGCGCGCGCGAGGAGGCGAGTCTTAAAACATCCCGAGTATCGAGCGACGGGGGGTAAGGAATTTTGAGGAGTCTCGCGAACTTTTATATAAAGCGTAAAGTAGATACGCGGGGACGACTAAATTATGCTGTGGCTTCTTCGTGACTCAGGGACGCTCAGGGTCGAATCTCTGGCGTCTCTCGATTGTTCAAAGTCTCCTGAAATTATCCTCGGCTGTGTAATTCGAGTGTTTGAAGGTTCGACGATATAAGTCACGTGCCAGGGGTTCAATAGCTCCACATGATTTATCTTAAGGAACGCGTGCAAGTATCCGAAAAACGAGGCGTGAATCCGCCAAAATTCACCGACGCGGAGCTCGAGCCGTTTGCACGGCGGTTTCGAGCTCAATAATTTAATAGCCCAACGAGGTGCTAAAACCCGTCGCTTTAAACTGCCATTTAGTCCTATGATATTTCCGGCATCACGACCAGCTGTTTACAACCACGCAGCGATGACATTTTCTCCGATAATAAATACGCTATATCGCGACGTGAATTACAGCGGGAGAGCGCATTCCGATCATGCAATTTGCCAGAAGCAATCGCTAGCCGCATCCGTCAGGATTCAAATTGTTGCGAAAAAAGAAACGGGGAGAGGAAAGAGGGGGAAAAAGAAACAGAGGGAACGCGAACTCCGTCCGAAGGGACTACATGTCCCCAGGGCCGTAGCTACCTGCCGCGCACGGAGGATCTCCCCCGCGTCCGACATCGTACGTTGGTGCGTCGAGAGAGCCTGTAACTCACCCGGCCAGGTCAGGGTGAGACACAGGACGCCCCGCTCTTAGCGGATTTAGCACTCGCGCTCATTACGCGCAAAAGCGCCGCGCGCTCGGCGCGTAATTGAGCGGGTCGAAGCAGAGCAAACGGAGCGCGGGCTAAATGATACACCCGCGCTCCGCTGGCTCTTTTTCCGCGGCTTCTATTGTGATCCGCCGGCGTGGTAGTAGAAATTTGACGGGGCATATCGCAGGATCCCGCCTCACACGCAGGAGCATTCGCAACTTTTTCAGCGTGCATATAGAGCTCGGCGGGAAAGTTTCCCGCCGGCGCTACTGATTTCGTTAACGGCCGAGGGTCCGCGAGTTCTTTCGCGGACGTATAAAATTTTTATCCCGGGATCCGTGGGAGAATTCAGCCGGATGGAGACTTTTAGGTATCACGTCGCCGTGACGCATGTCGCATATACTATAGTACGCCGTTTATGGCAAAGTAGTAGCCGTTGCTCCGACGCTCGCTCGGCTCGGAACATACGAAGGAACATCGCGCGATTTTCCGATTAGAACGCACGAGGGTACCCCGAAGAGAATCCGGGAGGATGATTTCGGTCATGGCGAGCGAGGCGTCCGGAAGCGCCGAGACTCGATGACTCGACCGCCACCGACTCGGCAATTTAAAGGAATCCGGGGATCTTAAGAAGCCCGATCTTCCGCAGCTCCAATCCATTCCAGGTGCTTTCGGCGCGCTTTATCCCCTCGCCGCGGAAGATGAATCGCCCCGTTGGGTATCCCGAGGACAGGACGTAGACGTCAGTGGTGTCTAAGTGCATGAAAGAAAACGACTCACCGTGAATGGCGGCGTGTCTCGCCGCCGCCGGACCAGGCGGCCGTGCTCTTTGTCAACCGAAGAGTGGACAGCCGCTCAGTCGAGCCCGGTCTCAACTGCGGAAATGACTGAGAACGAAATTCAATTTGCTCGGCGCGACGCGATGCGACGCGACGCGACGCGACGCGACGCGGCGACGTTGAAGACAGGTCTGAAGAGGGCGGTTAACCGGAAAGCGTAGCTCGGTCGATGTTCTTAACGAGAAAATCCAGAATGTGCCGCGGGAGGAACTCGCCTGATCGCTTCGCGTAATCGGATCGCAGTGAATAATGGGAGCCTCCGAGGCCTACGGTAAGTGATCCCTCAATAGTTTAAACGAGGCCGGGTTTCCCGGCTCGCGAAAGGGTCGAGACGGAACTTCTCGGAAAGAGAGAGAGAGAGAGAGAGAGAGAGAGAGAGAGAGAGAGAGAGAGAGAGAGAGAGAGAGAGACGCTCGGATCGCGAAAACTTTTGGAACTTCAAAGACCGCGCGGCTCGCGCTGCAGTTAATAATATTTCGGGGACACAAAGTCGCGTAAATCAGCCGGATGAGTCCAAGATGGAAGCGCAAGGACGAACACTTCTGGAATACTTTGCGCGAAATCGGCAGGATTCGAGAATGAGACGTTGGACTGCGCCCGTGCACGCCTGAGAGGCTCTTTTGACGAATCAAGGAGAGGAAGAGCGCAGAGATCGGCGGATGCTAATGCACAATTTACACGTCGAGCAGTCGGGCAATCAACTTTGCAGTCACACGTCATCATCAAGCATGCTGAAAGGGTTGTCGCGGGAGCGGCCGATGTCGAAGGACTTTCGCTCTAACGAGCTGCGAACGCAACGGTGAAATCGCATTCACCTCTCGCAATAAGCAGCGGCGCCGAATTGCACTTCTCGCGCGCTGCCTTCCCTACTCTTGCCAAAGTGAAAATGGAATAAGGAAGCAGCGGAAGAGAAAAAATGGCAAAAGGACGCGAGCCGAGATTCGGTTTGCCGCGCGGGTAGAAATGAGGATCCACAAAGCCGTCCGGTGTGAAGCGCCGGAGAAGGGAAACTTGTTTGACAAGCTCGCTTCATGCCTCTCCCCGGTAATTGCGAGGATTGTTCCGCGATATGAAAATTACGAGATCGCTGCGATGCGTGTGTAAACTTCAGTCCAATCGCAGCGTATAAAACGGGAACAATTTGCGCGTTAAATGTAAAAATTCGACGCTCGAGAGACAGGAGAAAAATGTGGTTAGGTCGTCGGATTAACCGTTTGAGTCCCAAGCAGCGCGATCGCGCTGTTCAGATTTTATGTCGAGAAAACCCAGTACATTTCGATCATTGTGGACAACTGACGGTGCGTTACCGATTGTCGAAGTCGCGCGCTCAGATTTACTGAAGCAAGTATATCACACCGATCCTTTTAATGTAAATAGTACATTTTATAATAGGTAGAATAACACTATAATAATGCAATAATACATTACAAAATAAAAATTTTTATTTCATTGTTATCTTCTCAATAATTTTTATCGAACAAAACTTGAAATATTTATAAATTTACAGTACGCATATGTAATAATACAGATGTATTTTATAAAATAACGAATTACAAATTAACAATATTTTTGTGTTATAAACAAATAATTTAAATGGAGAGTAACAATTATAATTTGTAACATCGGTGTTTATCAAAACATGTTGGATGGATTCCTCTTGCTTCGTTGCTCCGTTGCTTCGTCTAATCATTTTGAAACACACAATTATTAACAATGAGAAACACTTACGCAAGAATACGTCCGATCGCTTTGCAAACTACAATAAATGTGACAGAGCGATGAGAAAAAGACGAGAATCGCGTTACCTAACAAATACAAGAAGCGGTATTGGTCCGATTGGGATTCATCGATGTAAAATAAACAAAGCGCTATCGCGCTGCTTGGTATTTCTCGACCTAAAATAAAACAAGCGCTATCGCGCTGCTTGGGTCTTTTCATACTCATTTATAGAAAGCGCGGTTGCGCTATTTGGGATTCTTCGACAGTGTTTTTTCAATACCCCCTGGGACTCAAACGGTTAAACAATTGATGCGGCAACGGTCGGAAAAGTTAGGGCGCGAACTTCACGTAACGGGACGCGACGGGACGTGAAGTGACGTGACGTGAATTTGACGTTTGAGGTTATATTTGATATTACGATCACCGTAACGTGCCGTAATAATGAATTCTGCTGTGAGGCATTATCAATTTGTAAATTTAATTTTGACCGGGTATTTGTGTCTTCAACTGTGGAAGAAGAAACGAATACGAACCATTGGTGTGAGAGATATTTCTCGAAGAAGAATTCAGTTTGGTGACGGTTCAGGTGACGGGTATAACCTGGCATAACGTTGATTGACTGAAAGTGTCACATGAACAGTCCGACTTGACGGAACGTAACATCTAAACTTGACATTCACAAGCAAGCTTCACGTCGCGTTAAGTTTCGATATTTCACGTCACGTTACGTAAAATCGATCGTAACTAGCCGCATATAAAACAATGTGTTTTAGGTCTTGTGTTCCTTCACGTCCCGTCGCGTCCCGTTACGTTAAGTTCATCGTAATCCCGGCCTTACACACAACGAGCACGTCGTCGAAAAGTTTATCCTTCGTTAACTCTTTGAAATTTTAGACTTATGAATTTTCTTCTCGCGAGTGTAAACGTTAGGATGAAATTTAGAAGCTTCGAAAGTATATGGATAGAGATCCAAGAATATTAAAATTGAAGTAAACAAAAAAACTCGAGGCAGGTGTAATATTAATTTAAGTTTAAGCATAACGCAAGGAATTGCGCCGTCAGACTGTAAAAATGCATGTCTTCTCTCGCGATATTATGCCGGACGTGCATCCTTTTTATTGGATTTGGTTTGTCGCAAGTTACCATTGAGTGTTGTCACGACGACGGACAATTTTCAACTTCGATCGCCCCTGGCGCCTGTCGAACAAGTACAAACATTAATGAAGTTATCCTTCGTAACTTTCTTAATAAGAAATTATTGAGCCTGTGTTGGTTCCCAGTTAGTTACGCTGGAAAACGTTGTCATCTTTTTAACCGCGTCGTGTAACTCGAATGGCAGTTCTTGGGAGAATTCTGAACAATCGATTCGATAACCGGCGTATTATTCCACCGAACGTTTCCATTTCCAGCCGTCAAGGTAGAATCGCAATTTCGCGAGTTTGAGAAAAAAGCGAATGGAAAATTCAAAGGCCCGACGTTTTCAGGGATTAATAGAAAACAAGTCTCGATGTGTCCCCGTGTCGAGTGTCTCTCCCCGAATATTGCCGCATCAATTATCTAGGCCGACCGACTTAACTGATTCTCGTCCGAGTGACGTGAAACGAAAGGAGCTAATTAAATACATTGAATGGGAGAGAAGAGACGGCGCAGAAAACGCGGAGAGCCATCTGATAAAAAACTTAATAAACGTCAGGCGGCCCTGCGTCAAACACGCGGCGAGGTGCAGACGTAGGAATTGTTTCCTCGTGGATCAGAAAGCCATTTCGAGGTGAGACAGATTAAGTTTCTATTTAGAGATGTCTTCTTTAGCCCTGTCTCTCTCTCTCTCTCTCTCTCTCTCTCTCTCTCTCTCTCGTCCACGTCTTCCTCGTTCACCTCTTTCTCGACTTCATTTTCTTCCTCGGACCTTTGAGTTTTCTTTCCTTCGGCTCTACCGGTCTCCGATTTTTCAACTTTCTGATACGTGATATCTTTCGGCCGTTGTATCTTTAATTATTCGACCTCCGGGATTCCTGTCACGGTGCTTGGACGTTTTTTTAATTTTTACCGCGGCCTCAATGGAGACACACGGAGACGTTTCTTCGAGCGCAGTTGCTCGCGAGTGTTCATTGCTGATGCATCGCTCGTTAGTGGGAAGTACAGTTACTTAGGGTCGCCCCTTGTACTCGTTTCGAAATCTAATTAATCCGACATTGCATTCAGTAACCACCTCTCGCGGGCAACACAATGTATTCTAACTGCCAAGTAGCTGGCATTGTCTTGGAAACAATGGCCGCCAGTGGAAATAGACGGAGCGACCTTGTCCCGCGGGCGGCCAGCCGGTGGAAATTTATTAATTGGTAGACACGAAAGACAAAATTATGCGCCTATGCATTCGCATCGCCTCCAACGCTATCCCGAGCATAATAATGAGGTTGCCCGTCGGGTTCGTGCTTAATCGCTGATTATCACTGCGATAATTATACATGTGTGCCGTAGATAATCACGACGGGAGAATTATCCCTCTCATCGACGCACGCGACTGATTGCGGACTTATGAAATTTAACCACGAGCTGGCTCAAGGCACCACGTTTCGTCCTTAACATCAGTTTTATTCGCATCGCACAGTCGACCTATCCGACGTACGCGGTGATTGCGGTAAAATCCAGCTCTCCCCGTGCGTCCAAATGACCGGCATTAACCGCATTTTATTGTTCATCGGTACTTTCGACGAACTCGAGCGGAACACTTTCGCCCGTCGATTAGCCGCGCTCGCTAAATTTAACATCGCTTCTCCCTCGATAACATCTTCTCGACGGGATAACCGAATGCCGCTGGCATCTCATACATTTTTTGCTCTCGATTTAGGAGCGGCCGTATCGAATTTTCTTTTTCGCTTTCTCTCTCTCTCTCTCTCTCTCTCTCTCTCTCTCACGAGATAAAGCCGCTGACCGCGAAAGCAATCCGTCATGCGACTTGCGTGACGAGATCCAGTCCTCGCGCTGAAAGTTCCGTTTCTGAGGAAATCCAGCGGAGCTGGGAATCCAGAGGAGCCGGAGGACTCTACAAAGGCGGAATCCGGCTTTTGTCTCTGCCTCCGTTACTTCTGATAGTACATTATACCGACAATGAGTCACGCGGCGCTACACACCTGCCTGTCACGCAGACGCGCGCCGAGGATTCCCCATTCGTCGTGCTCGGTGGATGACTATGTGTGCCGGTTACGCGCTGTCACATAAGGCAGGGGACAACACTGGCAGCTAAACGCTAACTTGGCGATACAGTCTCCAACTCCAAGGACACGACCGAGTTATCGTTGTCATATTGCACATGTCTTGCGCAGCTCAGCCCGCCGGCTTGATGGGCTTTTCCCACGTAAATTATGCACGCCCCGACCAAACTCCGCGATGTGTGTTGAACAGTTCGGTGCAGAGCGCGAGATCCTTGGCCGATGTGAGCGTCAATCGCGATGCGAGTGTTTTTCCCTCCTCCCCTCCCCTCCCCCCTTCTGATACACGAAGATGCGCATTCTATCAACATTACCGCGGAGTGACATCGATGTCAATTTGAGCGTCGCTGCATCGACCGATACATTGCTCCCGATACGGCAGTTTAACGTCAGCTTGTTATTTTAATACGCTAATTTATTATATTTAATATGCTAATTAATTATATTAATTATTCAGCAAAGGTCAGCAAAAAAGGGGAAAAGCCCGCGCGAGTTGACTCGTAATTAGCGTATGAAATGGAGAATCCTCTCCGCAACTTCGTATTTGCGTCACTGTTAACGCTTTGATATTGTCGCAAATACATAATGACGCGCTGCGTGTCCGTCGACGTGTCTCGCCGGAGGGCGCTCGAATTTCGCCAGGAAGCCGCGGAATGAAAATTCCATAAGCCATCAAAACACTCGTCCCATCTTTCTTCGCTCCCTCGGCCCTGATCAGAGCGGACGAGCCCGGCGCGATCGAGTCGGCTAACGTAGAACGAGATGAAACGAAAACACAAGGAGGGAAGAACGATAGAGATGGAGGGAAGGATATAGCGGCAGACTGATTGGAACGTGAGGGAGAGGAAGAGAGAGAGAGAGAGAAAGAAGGGCTGGAGTAAAAATGGCCTCTTCTCCTCTCCGCGCGGCGGCCGCGGCGGTTACAGACGAAGAGAATCCCATTACCGCGCGAACTTTGAGAATCAATTCGATCCGCCGGTAATATAAGTGAGAACTCGCCGACCACTTTGTCCTGATCCCCCCTCCCGCCCTTTGCCGTTGCGCACTGCACCTGCACGACTTGCAGAGTCCGCGCGCGCTTCGCTTAATAATAAAGTTTACGCAGAACACGTGTAACGTCGCGGGATATAAGATATGGCATTTATATATGGAGGGAGGGAGGGAGGGAGGGAGGGGGGGAAGGATAAAGACGGGTAGGAGAGATGTGATGAATTGCGGATGAGAGATGAGATCATTCCGAATTCTCTGGTGGAAAAGTATGAAAAACGTTTATTCTCATCTTCGTATAAAGATACACGCGTAGAAAAAGCGCACAGGTGCCGTTTAGAAATCATCGGCTTCTAGTCGGTTAACATTTTAACTGATCGTGTCTACTAATATCTAAAATCGTGCAAGAGCAATCGACGCGACGCGACGCTCGCGAGAGCGAACTTAACAGTCGACGAACAGGCGATATGGTTTGCCTTAATTCGCCCTTAATTAACGAGATGTGATGTGACTCTTCAAGGTGTCTCGGACAATAACGGTTATTGCTATTTACATCACGTATAATAGCTACGTTGTACTCGTGTAGTCTTAATTAGTCGTGGAAAAATAGAGTATAACGTAATCGCGATAAAAATCACGATGAAAGTTTTGCGTACGGACAATTTTCAGCGCATGTCATTACAACGTACATCTAAAAGAGACAATAATAAATAACGCTAACTCTACGGAGGGTAGTTTCGTCGCTTGACGGGCTCTACGCCATCTGAATAAGGACAGATTTACGTAAGAAGGGAGAATTTCTCCTTTACGTTCATGAAGGATTTTTCATTGCGTCGGCGCGCGATTGCAGCGGCGAGCTCCTCGTGAGGGGGGAAATAATTTACAGCGAAATCCTTGAAACATCGAAATTCGTTCCGCTCCGTTCCCTCGTGAGCTCCGAATGAAGTAGCATTCAAATGTTACCTCGACAGGTCATGTGCACCATTATCGTAAATAACAATACCGTAATTATATACATCAACTCTTGCCGCCACGTGTACAAAAGTGTACGGTCGAAATGCACTGCACGGCGCCACAATCCGCAATCAGGGAAAATAATATTTCATTTACTGACAAGATTGTACCCCCGAGCAGCCGTGCTTTCCCAGAATTCGACGAAAGGCTATCGATTTCGCGAAGCACACAGCGCGAGACTCGTATCGATGCTTGGCCAGGAGACACAGCAAGGAGACACGGTCGAGCGTCTCTGGCCGTGTACATTCGCAAAACAGGACGAAACGTAAGATGCGAGCCGAGCCAATTATTTCTTATTCGCCGGCTTGCGCTTGATCGTGCCGGTATTGGAGTTGTTGGAATTCCCGTTGCTGGTGGACGAGGAGTCCGTGCTGGCAGACTTCTCGCTCTTCGGCAGCGTCGGTGTCGTCGTTGTCGTCGTCGTCGTCGTCGTCGTCGTCGTCGTCGTCGTCGACGTCGTCGTCGTCGTCGACATCGTCGTCATCGTCGTCGTTGTCGCTGCCGCCGCCGCCGCCGCCGCCGCCGCCGCCACCGTCGTTGGCGTCGGTATGCCCGACTTGGCATCGGATGTCGATGGCGTGTTCGTGATTTTACTGGGCACCGCCTCCACTCTCTGCACGATTTCCGTCTTCTCTACGTACGATGGCTTTTCAATCCCGGACTCCTCCCTCCTGCGCGAAAACGACGGGATCCTCGTAACCCTCGGCTTCTCCCTCAGGAGCGGCTTCTCCCTCAGCTCCAGCGCCCGGTCCCGCTCGCTGTTCTGGCAATTCTGCTGTTCCGGCGATGGTATGGCTGACACCTTCGGTATATTCCTCTGATCCCTGTTCCTCGACAGACTCGCCGTCGGCTTTATGATGATCTTCGGCTGTTTCAGACTGCTCGCCGGGGCGCAGTTCTTCGGTTCCCGCGCCGTGATGATGATCCGCGGTTCCCTCCTCTCCGTCTCCCTGGCGGACGAGCCGCCGCCGCAACTGTCCAAGCCCTCCGACGATCCCTCATTCCGTCTTGGCTCAGTGACCGCCTTTGCCTCGTGGTCGATCTTGTCGTCGGAGCGCGCTGATAGACTCGGCTTCTGAGTGGCCTGACATGGATTAAGTATTCTCGGTGTGATGACGATCCTCGGCTCCATCGTCAGCAGCCCGGCTTCCGGTGCCACCAGCTGCAGCCTGTCGTCTCGGCTGATTACGATTTGCGGCTCCGACGCGACCGACACCATCGCCACGATTGGCGATTCGGTCACGACCGGTTTGTACCAATTGGGGTTGCCCGCCTCGAGCAGGCCGGCAGGTTTGCCGATGTCCTTGTCGACGCTCTGCGACGTCGGCGAGAAGGGATATTGACCGTGAAGCGGACACTTGGGGTTAGCGTAAATGGTGTCCACGCTTCCGCCGGCCTGGACAGCTCTGCTTCCTTCTAGAGAATCTATTATGCTCGGGTCGGAATTGTTCTTGGCGGAGTCTTGTCTTCTCAGTAAGGGCCCCACGTGCAAGTTCGTCGTAATGGGCTCGCCTTCGCACTGGCTCTCACTCTCTTCGGCCAAGAAGGCGCCTTTCTCAAGGCTCTTGGATGGCCCGAATATTCGCGGAGGTGGTAACGGTGGTTGGCTTGAGGACAAGTTGACTCGATTGCCGCTCTTGTAGTCCCTTAACAAGCTCGCGTGCTGCTTCGGCACGAAGAGGCTGCTCGGTGCTGGCAGTGATCGTCTCTTCTCGATGTCCGGCAAGACCTTCGGATAATTTCGACGTTTGATGGTCTTTAGGGCCTCCTCCGGACTGATGCACTCTCTCTCCGCGGTCGGCTCCCGACACGTGACGTTCACGTCGCCCGTCCCAAAGGTCGTTAGGATCGTCCCGGTCTTCATGTAGATTTCCTCGTCGAGCGGGTTTTCATATTTGGCTTGCTCTGCCAACGGCACTTCCGCGCTTGTCCCTAGACCGGGACGAGGTAGACGAGACTTCAACTTCGGGTTGATCTTGGCGTACAAGCTGCTCGCGCTGCCCGAGTCAGACTCATAAATCCTGGGAGTGGAGAAGTTCGGCTTCACCGTCTTCAGGACACTTTCCATCGGCAGAGGATCGCTCCTGGAGTGATGATGCTCGATCACGACCACTTGGGGAGCCATCCGCTGATCCTGGCTGAAGGTCTGCTCGTATTCGTTCACCGCCTCGATGCTTTTCGTCAGCTCGATGGGCACTTGGTTCAGAACAGACTCTGTCCTGGTCGCTGGCGTGGCGTCGATCGCCACGGACACTTTTGGCAGCTTGGACTTTTTTCCAGGGCGCACCACCAGCGCCGGGCTCTCGTCGTAGATCGGCTCGTCCTTCCTTTCTTTCAGGGCCTCTTGCTCCATGCGTTGTTTCTCTTCCTGCTGCTGCTTGCTCAGCTTCTCCTGATGCTCCTTCTGCAAAGTCTCCCGCGTCTTGCGCAGGAACCTCGGCGAGCACCTATACGAGCAGGGCGAAATTGAGAGATGAAGTGCTGAGATCGATCTCGACCGAGAGAACTTTGCACAAAGGGAACTTCGATCGCGCACGCATTTTTTGCAGATTGATATCGTGAGGCGACCTTTTGTTTGCGCATTTCGCGTTGATATCGTAGCTTTGCGTTAAATGATACCATCGTGAGTAAAATTCGGAAATGGACATCATTAATATTGTCAATATATGATCATAATGACCGGCCGGCCGGCTGTCGCTCAGCCAGCTTGCTGTTTTACGCATTTCACGAATGAAAGATGTATATTAATTTCGCGACTCAATAACGGTCGGCGGGGGGTTTCATTGCAGTCGCACTTTTACCACCGACTCGCGGGCTAATTAATCACTTGGGATCTCCCACGCTGTGCTCCGGCGAGGGAAAAAATATGATCATAGCAAATGCATTCGTTTAATGAGTGTGCACGTTTATCTATTTACATGATATTCATAATACATACGTATAATTAAACAAACTTGGCGTTTATGACTTTATGATGCGCCATAACGCGTTATAGCCGCGCATAAAGAGACCGTCGAATAATGCATATCGCGGTGCACGCGCGCGTGTATCGCGATGAGGTGAAAAAACGAATACAGGCCATTTAATAATATTTCGGAGGGAGGTTTTCGCCTGGAAATTTCAAGATAAATGGTAACGTTTCCGAGAAAAGAGAAATTGAACGCACCGTTTGTGCGAATAACAAATTTCGAGTCGGGGGCGTTCGTTATCGCGCGAATCGCATGAAATTGTTGAATTGCACTTTGCAGTTTACCGTTCTTCTTCCATCCACGGGCCGACGCATGCACGATCAATTTTCTTATCCGCGACAGGCATATTTCTCGCTAAACGACAGGGGGTGAAGTCGCGCTCTAACGAGTTCAATTAATTTGGCGGCGCGGCACTTACTAACCTCTTCCGTGAGTCAATACACCTAACGAAATATTCGAGGGCGAAAGAGAAAAAGGGAACTCAATTCTCTGATTTGAGTGATACGGGCCACGTCTCAAAGCAACCACTCTTTAAGCGGAACCCCTAATTGGATTACTCGGTCGCCCTTCCAACCCTCGCCGCTCGCGATCGACAAATTTGCGAAGGTAAGCGTTCTCCGAGTATCTTCAGTTCTTCGTAATTAGGAAAGACGTAGAAATAAAGTCGGGAAAACGTTGACCACCGCGGCGCACAATAAAATAGCGTCAGAGAATAAGACAATACTTTGTAAAAATATTCGCAAAGCGCGTTCAGGCCCTTTGTTTCCTCCGAAACTCGCGGACGTGTCCTGTGTCATTCGAACACAGAAACCTAATTGTCGTTACAACCTTTGGCATCTTTGACACGCATGCGTGATAGGTATTTTTTATTTCAATATCCAACAAAAAATTGGGAAAAATGCGCGTGCCTCCGGGTAATAATAAATTACCTAAAATGAAGAAATTGCATCAAACGTGGAACGGACGGGAATCTGCGATTAAAGAGTTTGGTTATAATTCCAATCTATAAATAAAACATGTCGATTTTCAATTTGCATTATCGACAGTTTTACAATATTTATTCGCATTTAATAAATCATGCATAATTTAATTCGGCGGGAAAACGCGCGGGGAAATCGAAACTCGAGCAAGAATATCGCGCTCTCAGCCAACTTTATCTCACGCTGGCCGGGGGAAATTCCGCGAGTCGAAAGTGGCATTGAAGTTAACTTATCACGCTGAATATTGTCCGAGATTTTACTGACCTATGCACAATCTCCTGTTGGATCCATTCTCTAACTTTGATGTGAGTGTCGATGGTCGAGCTGGAGTTCTGTCGCGACAGCTTCGACCTTCGGCCAAAGTTGGAGTTATTGTCGTAAGCCTTGTCGTTCTTTATCACGTCGTTCAAATCGGGCTTGCTGTCGCTCTTGTAGCCTATCTGGCCGCAATTGTCGTGTTTGTCGGTTTTCGACCTCCTGGCCGAGTCGTCCTTCTTCTCGCTGAATCGCCGCTTCAGCGACTTCTCCTTCTCCCTCATGCTCTGCCTCTTGTGGTAGATGTACAGTGAGACAACGGTGACGTTTATCAGTATGAACACCACGACGAAGGTGAACACCATGATCATTAGCGAGGCGTTCAGCGTGCTCGGCTCCACCGTGGCCACCTCCTCCTCCTCCGCGAGAGTGCCACCGACGCTCGTTGTCGCCACGATGGGGAATGGTGATTTTTCCGTGTTCGAGTCCGTCACGCTCGACGGGACGGTGTATCTGTTGGAAGAGCGTTTTGAACAAGGCGCGCAATCAATGGCGAACACGAACGGCAGGGAGCGCTGTACAATCGCAAATACAGTCGGTAATAAAATACGGCTCTACCGATGTAACGTAACGTGATCCCCGAGCACGCGGAGTCAAGTGAATTAGCATATAAGCTGAAAGCTGAAATATCTTGGGCAAATGCACCGGTCCAAGTTGCTCGAAGATAATTTTCCCGGCCCGCGCTTAACATAAATCTATACGTATTCCGAAGCATCCTGCCCGCTTTGCGTTGCCGGGAGCCCCGGCTACGACAAAGTGCGGCGGCGCCGGGCATTGATAACAATGTATCGCGCAAGCGAGTTTTCGACTGCTCTCACGTAAAATATGAAATTTGAGTTAGCCTCGTTCTCGTTACCGACCTGCCGCTCCCGTAAGTTGCGTACTTCCGACTGCCGCTCCCGTTAGCATATTTGCCAATCCCATCGGCGAAGTCAAGAATCTGCGGTCGTGGCCCTCTCGGTCGGGACGGGCCCGAAATCTCTTTATTCGGGTGCCTGAGTAGATTGGGTAGGTCCTCATTCCAGAACTGCATATCCGCCGAACGGTAATGCGCACCTGTGTTGGGCGGTATCGCTGTATGCAAGGGAAGACGTTGCTTCCAAGTAAACCGCAGGTCATGTAATTTCTCGCGTATATGAAGCGACTTCTCCCCGAGACTAAAGCGAGACGATAGTGATTCGCTGCTTTTTTCGACGACTCGATCATTTTCTCACAGCGCGGCGATTCATTCAGTCGACCGTCAATCAGACGCGCGAGATTCGACTTTGTCGAAGGTGGGGTATCCTTTCAAATTAAAGCAACGCTTGATATATTCAATATTTCTAATTTGAGGGTTAATTAGTGACTTTCTTTGCATCTCACGTCATTTGCAGCGCCGTCGCAATTATTTCAAACGTCGCAGCAAGGGAAGCGGCGACGCTTCCAGCGAGGCTCATTATGTCAGGTGCGAATTTCTCTTGGTTTTATCGCTAGAAGCTATACCGAAGCTATACCGAAGCGAAATTCTTGCGGACTTACTCAAGTTGAAGTATGTCTGATTGACGTCATCGTACTCTGGCCACTCGATCTCGTACTGACCCGATTCCTTGGACCTGTCAGTCAAGTAGGGATATCGCTTCGCGACGTTGGGGTTCCTGGGGGATTCGAGTGTTTTCTTTAGCGAGTAATCGCGAATGATTAATGTAGCAGTGGAGAAACGCCCGCGATATCTTTTGTTAGGCGCTACAAGGCGGCTTGGGATTAATGCCGTCGGGAAATTGGAATGATATGGAGGAAGGAGATACCGGATGCCTCGGAATTGGGGATTACCGGATGCCTTTTTTTCATCCCGCCGTTTTGTTGCGGATTGTTGCACGATTGTGTCTTCGACTTTCTCTTCTCTGTCGGCGGTATCGGAACCGCTTGGCCCAAAATTTGGAATTCCACGGACATTTAGGCTTATCGGCGAGCGGCATTCTGTTCCTCGCGTAATTAAGATTCAGATCTTCGTGCGAACTGACTGGGATCTCGGTTCAACTTCGCGTATTAATCTAATATACCAGACCTTAATATTGTAATCAGGCAAGCATACATACATACACACACACACACACACACACACACACATTCTCTCTCGAATTAATCAGGCTCGAGAAACTTTTGCCAATTTTGAAAGTACCATTTGTCTTTATTCATCGGTGATTTCAACACGCGGGGAAAATGATTTTTTAACGACGAGTTGGACGAACACGACAGATTCGATCGATCTAGCGCGGTGGCGGAGTTCACGCAGCGTACGAAAAAAGAGACCGAATGAGAGAGAGAGAGAGAGAGAGAGAAAGAGAGAGAGAGAGAGAGCGAGAAAGGGAGAGGGGGGAGAGGGAGAGGAGTAGTAAAAAGAGGGAAAAAACGTTCCTCTCGTGTTCCATCATTCGTTATCACCGATCGTGCTCTGGTACAGATGCTGTGTGTCGTTCATCCCGGGCGAAGAGAGAGAGAGAGAGAGAGAGGGGGGGGGGAGGGGGAAGAGGGAGAGAGAGGGAGAGAGACGCGCCCTTACAGTGGATACGGTAACGCACAAAATATCGATCGGCTGTGCGGCGCTTACAAACGCATGACATTTACCGCTAAATACCTTTGTTTTGCTTAATTGCGCCGACCCAGTTCTCTCTGAGTTCTGTCGTCCTGTAGTGATGCATATGCATGTCCTAGTCGTACCATATGCATCGATGGGATCGATCTAGTCTCAAAGTCTCGATATCTGACCAAAAAATTGCGAGACCACGTTGCAAAATGTAGTCCCGCGCCCGGCAATACCGTAATGAATTTTTAATACAACCGGGAATCTAAAAAATTTTCTACCATTTTTTCAGGAAAATTTAACGAACCGAACGTAGTAAGTAATATTTTAGTGCACTCTCAAATCTGCAAATTTTTAAGGTATTGAAAATTTAACGATTCAGGGTCAACAAACATCGCACAAGGTTAAATATTATAAAATAATATTTTTATATATTTAATATTTTTCTAAAATACAAAATACAAAAATACAAAAATTATTGAATAGACGTTGTTCTGGCGGGAATTGAACTGGTTTGTTGAAATGAATAATCTTTTATGCTCTAAACGAACATGTGACATCCTAATATTACTGTGTTGCAAATTGATAGAAGGTGCAAATATTTCTGATTTAGGCGGGTAGAAAAAAGTTCAAAGGCCGCTATCGACGTGCTGCAAATAGGTTTCGATATCAATTTATAATATAATTATAAATTCGATCTTCTTTGAAACTAAACGTGGTTTTATAGCGCGGGAACATTGAGCTTATCCAGCCGTATAAAATGAAATATTTTGCCGGCTGAAATGAAATGTCGAAATAATTCGGGGCGGGTTGGTAATCTGCTTTCATCGCGTAAATTAAAACGGCCGATTCGCCGGATCGTTAATTCGACAATATCGAGCATCAGCATAACAAGCATCAAATTGCGTCGAGTTAATTCAAGACTGAAAGCCGAGTACGCGGCCGAGTGTGCGCGCGCGCGCACACATTCACACACACACACACACACACACACACACACACAAACTGAGGGATAAAAAATGTGGCAACTTATTTTAACGAGAATTTATGATAAACTATCTAGCGGCTATCTACGCTAGATAGTCATAAATTCTGCGCTTTCCTGTTTATTTATGGTAAAGAATGAAATTATGTTATAGTCAGCAAATGTAGTCTTTTGTAGTTTTTCCGGCATTATTATGTTTAATTATTAAAACGCACCACTCTAGTGTTTAGGATAACAACGCCCGGTCTTTGCCCCGGTTAAAAGCAGCGTAATGTGTCGTTTTTAAATAGTGTTGCGAATTCGTCTGCATTTAAATTTACTTTTCCGCGCTCACTCGTTTTTTATGCTTCAAATTGTAATTTATTTTGAATGAATAGCACAAATTGATTTTAACCATTACGCGCAAATTTATGTTGTGTTTTTTGTTAATTTTGCGCGCTTTTTGCATGAAAAGATACTGTTTAAATATGTACATGCAGTACGTATAATTATGCATATAACTACATAATTATGCACTATATAATTATGCACATAAATATTTCTTCTGGAATGTTATTTTTAATTCCACTTCCGAATTGATTTATCTGCCCACACTAGTTTATTTCGAAAAACGAAAGATTCATTTGGAACATACATTTTTTAATTGACGTGTTTATTAAGCCTAGTTGCGTTTGTGTGCAACAAACAAAAATGGTACATTACCATTGTGTTTGATGAAACACCTGGACGTTTAGTTAATTGAAAATCACGTTTACGCGGATACGCGCGTTCCCAGTACGTCACTCCGTCGCAGAGTCTGCCGCAACTTTCGTAACTGTGAATTTTCGCGTCAATGCCCAACAACAATTGTTTGCCACTTGTTTATTAAATGCGATTGTTTCTACGCAGTTGCCGCCACTCATGCTGCCGCCCGCTTTTTCTATCAACTTTAACTCAACTTTAATATGTGATGCGAGTGTTATATTTTCAAATATTTATTTGTTTATTTATACGGTTTTTCTTGTCAGGCTCTCAATTACCAGCGATTCCGAATGTAAATTTTATTTATATATCACAATTAACAAGCTGTTTTTTACATCGTTTAAAACCCGGAATGTGAAAATAAAAACAACGCGAGGAAGAAGCCCGTCTTTAAATAAATTCCCCGCTTGTCAAGTTCCAAATAGATCTTCAAATTAAGAAAGTTTCTTAATTTACGTTGTTATTTATATCCATAATAAGGTTGCAATTTTCGTTGTATCAAGGTAGAAAGTCAATTTCTCGAGAGTTAATGGGGAAATACAATTTTCTTTTAGCCACTCGTATAAATCTCGGGAACGAATTAAAGAACTCTCAGTTTTAATTACGAAAGCTTGATTTAAAGTTTCTCAGAGACTGTCCCAGCCTCAGTATTCAATCGCTTTTCTGTATTGAGCTCTTTTGTATTTTAGATTTTTCCCACAATTTAAAATCGTCGGGTCAGTGCATAAAGCATGATAAAGCGGAGAGTCGCTAAGAACCTCTTTTTTTAACAACTCACCCGATGTAGGCAAAGCTGCACCACCAGTTCATAATCGCTTCCGAAAATAGTGTCTCACTCATGCTATATCGACCTCGCAAGTCGTCCAATGGGACACCCAGTATGTAGGGTAGCTCTTCGCCGTGCACGGTACGCAGATGTTGTTGCTGCAACATAACGAGATTGCTGGATGTGCTTTTATACCGATGCGCGGATTTTATCGACACTTTGGTACCATTTGCATAACTCGAGAATATCGAAACTCGGGTTGTTACCCCCTTTCATCGCCTCCATCCCCCGTACACACTCGTGCTCCGGCCTCTAACGTCATTATTCTAATATTTCTTGTCAACATCGTCTGCTACTGGAGCTTATTTCATACGTATGTGTATAGGTTCTTGCGACTTCTTGATCGACATATTTGTTACAAATTCTAACTTTAATATGCAATTATATATCATCCACTTGTATTATCGAGTTAAAATATTTGCGTACTTTTAATGAGAACAAAAAGTGAATTGTCTCGAGTTCATTTCCAGACACAAAGACCTGCGTTCTTAATTATGAGATGACTACAGATTTCCATCTATTTCAAATTATTTTACAATTGTATTTTTGTTCTCGTTAGACTGAATTTGATTTGTAGTTTAATTGCAAGCAGGCCTCCCCCTTCGTCAAATCCATCGAACGTTTACGAGCGAATTTTGCTGTGAGCGCCAATTTCTCGGATTTATCACGGCCATAATTATTTTTAGCGCGATAAACCGAGTGTATTTACAAACGTGTCAATTTGTGAATTTCAATAAAGGTTGGAATTTACGAGGGCGGGAACTGAAATTAACATTCATCGGAACCGCGTACGCGCGCGCTCCGAACGAGAGAAAGAGGAAACGAGAAAGAGCAAGGGGAAGGCAGGGGGGCGAGAGAGACGAGAGAGACGAGAGAGAGAGAGAGAGAGAGAGTGGAAGACCCCCAAGTTGACGTGAAAATGATGTACACTGGCAGAATCGCCATTTGCAGATTTCGAATCTAATATTCTTGTTGACACGGCGACGGCGTCGCACGCGGGGTTGCATTCAATTTAGCGATATTCTCGGTTACTGCGCAACGAGCTCCGCCGGCGTGCGCACGCAATGGCGATAAAAATAGTTGGCCGAAATCCAAATGGGTTCGCAGCCTGGATTTTTCTCCCGGCGACTGTGGGTGAAAACAATGGCCCGTACTGGGTCACAACTCGTCTCTCCTGACCTAAGAAACCGAGGGTTACAGACAGATATATGCCGCTAACTATGCAAGGCTAACCGAAAAATCCCACCGTGTTCTTTCGCACGGCAGTTTGTTAATCTACTTTCCTATTGGGAGCTTTAATTAGGCTGTTGTCACTGTATATCTGTACGCCGCGTTTCGGCATAGATAAAGATCTCGCCTGTGCGGCTGAAATTTCAGCGAATTTAAAATTAGCAGAGTGAAAACCCAACGCGGGCTCTCTCTCCGTCTTCCCCCGCGCGGCTCGCGAGTGAAAACAAGCGGATTTCCTAGTCCGAGATACAAAGCGCGGCTATTAAAAATGCGTTCGTTCCGTTCGGAAGCAACGCTCCGGGATCAGAGAATAACAACAACGTTGCACGAATGCAACACAAAGTGGAGAGGCATTGAAAGGAGAGCGCGCTTTAACTCATCATGCCCGCCCGCTTCTTTTCCTTCTTCTTCCTCCTCCTCCTCCTCCTCCTCCTCCTCCTCCTTCTCTTTCTCTTTTTCTTCCTCTTCTTCTTCTTCTTCTTCTTCTTCTTTATACCCTTCCCCGTCTATTGACGCGCCGCGCAACATTTTTCTCGTGCCATGTCGGGTTCCGCTTTGTCGAGAGGCGTCTGAGTCGCGCGATAATCGATCTTCGTTGTATCGGAGACCTACTTACGCCAGAATAGTCTTGCATAGCTTTCGGATGCGAGAAGACGTACATGTAGCTCTTCGGGTTCGCCCTTGAATGCAAATTGGCAGTCATTATTAACGGCGCCACGGTGCCGCTGTCGGATAGCGCCTCCAGCACCATGTCCCGATTCTTCGTGGCGTACTCGTCGGTGAATCCGCTCGAAAAATCGCCGTATTGCTCCAGCACTTTCGACAGTATCAGGTCCGGCTCCAGTTCGTGCGTCGCCTGAGGACACGTTCTCGATACAGAAAAATGTCGTCGTGCGGAAATTCAGAGTCACTGTAGGTGCAAAAACGTTCCGAGCTCTGACAGTACAAGCTCTTAGTTCGCCCCTTTAATTAGGGTGCGACTATCGCAGTGTTCGTTATTATTAAACATAATTGGAATTGAAGACAAGAATTACAAGCGGTGAGTGGGGGGAGAGGAGTTGTTGAAGCAATCTCCAAAGAACCGGAACTGGAGCGTAGGCAGATGGGAAGATAAATCGAAGGTAAAGATATAAGAACGAGAGGATTCTCCGCGGGGTCGATAGAGGATGGGAGGGGGGAGAAGCGCAATTCGCAAGATAAGGAAATTTACTTTGGCATGGTCTCGCAAGATTTCGTCCCTCTGTCCGTCAAGCATACCGTGCAACAAAGCAACTGGTGGCAGGATGTGAAATTTCTCGGATTCTGTCACACCGTACATCAGATCGAACCTTGAAAGAAAAGGAAACAGCTCATATGTATGTGTGTGTGTGTGTGTGTGTGTGTGTGTGTATGCGTGCGCGTGTGCGAACAATTACGCGCTCACAACTCGTTAAGTCTAACAGGAGCACACGTCGGAGCGTACGTCCCGACGCGGATTCCTCGACGTGCAAATTACCACGTATGCGAGTCGCTTTCGCGCAATTCAGCGCAACACGCCCTCGGCAAACGCCGTTCGAGATTGGAAAGACTATACGGGATCGGGCCGAGCGACATTGTCTGCGAGCGCGCGGCAGAGGAAGCTCCAAATCGTACCTGCCAAAGAGTTTGACGTCCTCCATTAAATTGAACGGCTTGTCCGGGATAACGGCGCGGTCGATTAGCGGCGCGTAAGCCGGCACGTATTTCGGCTTGTGGATTTTCACGCGTAGCAACGTGTCTACGTCCTGGTTGCGCAAGCATCCAGCCAGCTCACTGTCGCTGGTGGTGGGACAGTTGAGAGCGTGCGCCACCTGAAAAACGACCCTCGCCATTGCTCACGAGCGCAATGAACGCGGCCAACCCTCAACCCCCCCCCTCCCCCTCGCCCGCCCACTCGCTCGCGAGCCTCATTCCACCACGGCATCGATGTAACTGTGTAACGTTCCTTCGCCGTGACGAGCAACGATATTTCTTTCCGTCGAATTCAAATTGCAAGCAGCGCAGAAACACGACGCCGCCGTTTGTGAAACATACGTCGCCGCGTAGGAAATAAAAAGCGTGATAAACGCTGGGCTTCCCGTTATAACGAAACTCGCGGAATTCGCCGTAAATGTGGATATATGGGAATTCCGACGGACATTGGAAATTTAAACAGCCGTAAAATCGAAGCTTTCCGAATGCGACATTCGATGAAAATGTGAACGCATTTGGAGATCGAGAGTTGGAACGACAAAATATGAGGAAAGAGGCAAATCTATGAGGCAATCTACGGATCTGCATGAATTCAGAAAGCCGAAATTACATTTCGGAAAAATACATATCCGAAAACTTTGCAATTTATAATTTTGGAGTTTATAAATATGGAATCTGTCGCTCCTCGTAATGGAGAGTGAGACTGACGCTTTGAAAATCCGTAATTCAAATAGGAAATATCGGCAAATCTGGACCCGAAGAGATCCGGAGTTTTGAGACACTGAGTGTGTAGACAAAGCAAAAATCAAAAATAAATAAAATACGCGAAAAGCGAGGATCAACTGCGGGATTAATAGTAATAGATGCCGCAGTGATTCAATTGTCATTCGGCGAAACGAGAATTCAAACGCATCAATCCTCATCTCACGTTTTTATTCGCGACTATTATCACGCAATGGCGCCTTCTTTTACCTGTTTGGTTATCTGCAAGGGCGCCTTACCGATGGCATCTGCGCTCATCGCCGACCCGGACATCAGGATAGCTCGTTGGAACAAACCTGCGCCAACAAAATGGGGGTGCGACAGGTGATTAATAACTTAGCTATTCGATACGGTCCAGCAGTTCTCAAACTTTCTCGAGCGATAAGGGACAAAGGACCTGCGAGTTAAAATTGATCGCCTTCGCGTTGCCTGGTGCATGAATAAAAAATGTCTGCGCCTGTGTAATTATAAATTTGAGATAATCCTTAAATTGCGCTCGAGTTAAGATTTGAAAAATCGATGAAACGTTCTTGAGAGGAACGTACGATTCATCACGGCGAGAGCGTTTCCTTGATAACGGAAAATATTGTATTGGCCATTTCCTAATCCCGATTGCAACGGACGCAGGAGAAGCGCGGCTCCATTGGCGCAAATATAAAATGGCACCGGTGCTTGAGAACCTCCGCATGGCATGGGCAGGCACCTGTCTCGACGTGTAAAATATTAAGTCCGGTTATTTTTCATTGCACAATATAATTATTGGCCGGACGCGGCGGCATTGTGCGCTCGGCCGGAAGAGAAAAGCTCCTTTTCCCGGCCGCCATTGCGGGCCGACCGGGTGAAAAATGGTCGACGTCTTCTTTCTTGCTTTCGCCCGTTCTCACTGCCCCTGCCGGAGCGCCAGCGGATACCCGAGAGTGCTTGAGTGCTCACGGTCGATGTGTGCACACACCGTGGAACACGTGTAGACTAGTGATTCTTAACCCCTTGTCAAACTCGAAAATATCACAATGCAGGCGCTCGCGATTCGACCGAGGAAAAATTTGAAAGGAATGATTGAAGCTCAGACAGATGGGGCCATTCGGTGGCGACGATGTGACAATCCAATAATTGCCGAAACGCGGCTATAGAGAACGGCTATAGAGAATCTTGAACTTGTTGTAATTTTATCATCACGTGAGAGAATGCTCTCTCTCTCTCTCTCTCTCTCTCTCTCTCTCTCTCTCTCTCTCTCTCTCTCTCTCTCTCTCTCTCTCTCTCTCTCTCTCTCTTTCGTGACCTGATCGCTATCATCAATCCGTTTACTTAAAGAAAAAAAAAAAGGGAAAAAGGAAAAAAGCAGAAACGTTTCCAACTGAGCAAATTAAATTAACTACCCAATCTCAGGCATTTGACAATTTTTCTCTGTTGAAAGTTCCACGACTGAAACTTTCTTCTCACGAATTGAAATAAGACATTTCAGCGCGGGATTAAAAGTTGTGGGAAGAAGCAGCGGGCTAATTTCCCGCTTGCGGGCTAATTCCAGGAGTTCTTCAAGGACCAATGAATCATAGGTTCAAGAGCACACTGTACATTGTCACCACCGTGCAACAGTGGTGCATTGCGTTTGATGCAAATGCGCATATGCCTATCTCTCTCGCCCTGATTCGTTCAATTAATCCCACGATTATCTCCCGCCGCCTCGGAAATCGTGATCTCTGCATGCGATCGCTGTTCACCCTCTCACATAACTGCGGATAATGTTTCCAATTACAGTAAGCGGAAGGATTAGCCTGGATTATGCGCCGTCTTTCGATTCTTCCGGCCGAATATGAAAAATCGTCCCGAATAGTAGACGTTCGTGTTTCGGAAAGATCCTGCTTTTTTTTTCTTTCCTCTTTCTAAAACGACCGACAGGAATGAACAGGCAAGCCGATTACCGATAACGCAGAGAATGGGGAATGAATCGTGCGAAATGCTGGCTCGCTCTTGGGACAGGTTACGTCGAATTGGATTGTACATGTGTGTGTATGTGTGCTCTTTACCTTTTTTATTGGCGACTGGGCTGATTAAGAGTAGATTAGCGAAGATGGCCCCAGTCCCGTGGCTGACCAAAGTGACACTGTTAGGGTCGCCCCCGAACTCCGCAATGTTTTCTTTTAGCCAAAGCAAAGCCGCTATTTGATCCAACAGTCCAAAGTTGCTCGCTGCGTCGTCCCTAATCCCAGGTCTCAGGAAGCCTGAGCGACAAGAGCGACAAGTTTTCATTATTAAACAAACACGGTATCTAAAGCAATTACGTACTCTCGGCGTTAAATACAATTCGGGAAAACTCAAGACTCTGCAGAAAACTCAGAACTTAATAAAAGGGATCTTGAAACTTGGTCGTTTCTCGTTCGTTCCTTCGTTCCCTCCCCCCTTCTCACTCTCTCTCTCTCTCTCTCTCTCTCTCTCTCTCTCTCTCTCTCTCTCTCTCTCTCTCTCTCTCTCTCTCTCTCTCTCTCCCTCTCTCTCTCTCTCTCCCTCTCTCTCTCTCCCTCTCTCTCTCCGACAATTTGAGAACACGAGAAGTGAGGTGAACGTCAAGTTCGGGCGCATTCTGATCGGCAAAAATTCCGAAAGTTCAAGTAGTTTCGAACCGGCGTGTTCGGGAGAATCCAGCAGTTCTTCGAGAGTATGTGAGCAAGAAGTAAACCCTAATTCAAGGATGACAACTTCACGGCAGTCGCTCGCGAAACTAAAAGTACCGAGGCGGGTCTTCCTCGCGCGTTTCTTTCTTACCGAGCAGCCCGGAACACAACCGGGGATTCCCCACGATCAGCGGGGACTCGTGCGTGCGTATTCGATGTCTCTATTAATGAGCTCCGCGGAGATGCGAAATTTCTCCCCTCGTGCTTAAGCATGAAGTACTTTCTCGTGCGCGGTAACGCGATCGGCGTTGTTCTTTTCGCTCGGCAGCCGCTTCGCGCTCGGGACTATATTTCTGCCTTGTTTTGCACAGGGCAGACATGGCGGCGGCGGCGGCGGCGGTGGCGGCGGCGGCAGGATGAGTTGGAGTTACCCGCGGACTCTTCACGGGCTAACTCTGGCCGCCTAGAGCGGGTCGGGGTTACTAAGCGCTTCCCCAGCACTTTAACCTAATTTATGATTATGGTTTCGCGTCCGCCTCCTTTTTTTCCCCCGCGAACCACTCCACTTATCAGATATACCGAGTGTACCCCGCAGCCGCGCCGACGCGCGCGCGGCATGTCGTCCATTTGCATCGCGCGTCGTTGTCATCTCGCGAGAAAGGATTGCCGGAATTTCGCTGTTAGCCTCTTTAGGACAACCACTGTGCACAGCAATTTCGGATTGCAGTTGCCGCGGCCGCGACACGCTACTAAATGGCAGTTTTAAGCAGACTTTCTGAGTAATGACGTTCTCGCATGTGGCCACTGCGCCGATGAAATATGTCTTATTACCGCGTCGGTCGCATTTTTATCCGGCGATGAGAAAGGTGTACGCGCGATTCGCGGGACGGTATTTGGCCCTTTTCTTTTTTTTTTCATAGCAAATAGCCGGGATCTCTCTCCGACGCGCGCGGCCTCATTGTTGTTAAATCGCCCGTATGACTATTTTTTACATGTAGAACGTTGCAGTAGCAACGAGTGCCCTCTTAACTAACGAGGTACAGAGAGAGCTCCACGCTGTTCCACAGCGGTTACAACAAAGAGGAGGCAATTTTCTCTAAGATCGCCGAATGAACAACGGCCGAGTCGGAAGTACAATTGAATATCCTGCATTCAGGCGATCCGAGCAATTGCGAATTGGGTCACAGTCTTATCTTCTCTTTGAACTTTGCCGGGAATGTGCGTTTCTTCGAAGCGCAAAATAATTTGCGTTCGAGCTGAGACAGCAGAGGGCGCCGCTTACACTTCCGCCGGCGTACTAAGTCGACCGCCTTGTATCGTTCGGCTTCGGCGAGCATTCTTCGAAGGCGAAGTTCAATATTGAAAAGCGCTCGGGGCGATAAAAATTTAGATAAGAAGCTTGCGGGGCAGCCTTGCAAAACGACGAGCCGTAACGAAGTTATTTATACGGGGCCGCAGTAAAACCGTATTAAACGTTAGTACTTTTCTGCATGATAGATCGATCGATAACGCTCGCCCTCCGCTCGTCCTCCTGAGAATGTGGGCTTAGAGGGACGATAAAAGGAACGCGACGTCGATGCTGCGGCGATTTTCTTATCTCTCCGAGACCGTGAAAAGTCGGTCGGAAATCGATCAAGCGTGTGTTTCTTACCCAAAATGCCGAGTCGAAAATTAATCGTGACGAAGACAACGTTGCCGTAAGCCGCCAGTATGGTGCCGTCGTAAAGATTGCCGCTATTCCACACGTAACTCTCGCCGTGAATGAACACCATGACTGGATGCCTCTGTAGATTCTTTTGACCTGGAATAGGAAACGAATTCTACTGATCATCATATCGCAAAGAGATTTGTTCGCCCCTCCCTCCCTATGCCGTTTTTGATCATTTGGCTTCATCATCATTTTCTGCGAAAACTCTATCGCACCGATTGCAAACTGAGAGTAAACGGTAAAATTTCCATTCGAGCGTGACTATTTGGCGATATCTCACCGTCCGCGGCGATGGTAATTTTTTAATTGCATTTAAGGAGCTTTTTTCGGGTGCTGGTGGAGAGAGTACCCTTCGAGGATCTCTGATTTACATCGGCGGAAAAATTGTCGCCGGAGTTTGTTCGCGAGAAGCGGGAGCGCGGGATTAGCCCCGGAATTTATATCACCCCCCTCTGCCCGCTCCCTCCTCTTGCAAACTATTCACACAGTTAGTTTTCGATATTAGAGTAACTATAAATTCTCCGCACTCGCAACCTTCCGCGCTCACCCTTCAAACGACGTAATTTCCTTTTAGCATGCGATCTGCAAATTAGATCGAAGCGAAAGCTCGGGAGCCGACTTATCGATAAATTCGTCCCCCGCCGAACTTTCTGCTGACAGCTGAATATCGCCCGTGTCACGGATCGCGTGAATACATCATTTCAAATACAATCGCCTGCGTATAATTGCGCCGTCGACTGATAATTACGCACAAAGTCAAGCAGTGATATGACTGCCGACACAGAAAGAAGGATCACGCTGCAAGTTTCCTCTTACAACTTGCCTTTACGAAATACGTGACAATCGGAGTCTGGACAGGGAGTCTGTTAGAATTTCCTAAATTTCCAAAGTCCCAAAATTCCATAAGATAAAATTTAAGATCATAAAGACTCGAGGATTTCACGATGCGAACATCGTACGTATCACATTAGGAAAACGACAGGAAGAACAACATCACGAAAATTTTATCCTCTCGCGATTTCTAAAAACTCATTTAGCCGCGAAGCTTACCCTAAGATTTCATTAACGGTTTCAATTATCAGTGACGGCCGCTCGCCGAACTAACGTATCCTCCTATTTCCTTCGAAACGTCCCATAGAACGTCTGTACTCGATATATTTCGATAAATCAAGACACTCGGTCGTGACGTTGGATTTTCTTGCTTCGCTTCAGCGAACGATAACTCGCCCCACATTTTCCGCGGCAGGATATCGACTCATTACTACCGCTTTCTAAACCTGCGGCCGACTAATTCGATTATTATCGATTATTATCCAGAGTGTACGAGGATGAGAACAATTTAGGGAACGCAGGAAAAATTTTCGAAACAACCACGAATGCTTCGTTGCATAAAGAGTCCGTCGCAGTTGGGCTCCATGATATTTGCAGAACATAAACGAAATGGTGACAGACAAATATTCTATCTCACTTGTCCTTCGCGAGAGATACAGCGCGACGGTTGCTACACAATCGCATCGATGCTCGCGTTGTCCGTCCGTTGGGTCCTATACATCATAGCGATCTCGAGCTGGAACAAGCGTCGGGAGAACAAGAGAAAGCGACAGGGACACGTGATCGCCGCGAAATTTACATGAAAATTGAAAGGCGAATCGATCGATGCGTTCTGCATAAAATTGATGTATCGCGAATCATGCGCGGGGATATTTTCATCCTGCGTCACGTGAGCGCGCGCCAGCAACGGAACCGCCGCCGTCATAAATCACCTCGCGTGAATCTATATCCTAATAAAAGGAAGACCATTCCTACGCCCGAGCGATGGCGTATTTTGCGCTATAAAAAAGGCACGCTCGTAACTCGCGCGAAACGTCTGAGCTCGCCGATGCGAAATGCATTTTCATTTATCTGGAAAAAAAGGAAGAGAGAAACACCATGTTATCGTGAGAACTTGTTCAAAAATTTTCAAACCTACTGCATATAATAAGTTTGCATTATGTTTATGAGAAAGATTCGTGTCAAATGACGAGCTTAACGAAAGCAAGACGATTTTGTTTTACCCTATATTATTTTAAAAATACGGAGGGAAATATATATATTTGTTTGATTTTTTTCATAAAAGCAAAATTGAACTTATTGATAGATTTTATCTCAGAAAAGCTCGTAAAATCTCTTACTAAAATATAAACACTCTATAAAGCAACGTAATTTACAAATATCAAGAATATATGTTGTATAATATAGATTACTCCCTTTCGGTATCTCCTTTAATTTGCATCAATCTCGTCATTGTTGCAGTAAACGAGACAAACAAAGGAATCTTTAAACGATTTCAGCGCGAATGAAAGGCTATGTGTTGCTCCTCCAGGCATGCTTGTCGTGCTTTCATCAGTCACAACGCTCGATTCTGCCAAATTAACGATAAAACAGCGGCATAGCCGCGTACGAGAACGCGTGACAAAGAGTTTTCTTTTTGTTTCACATCGCTACGTCGACTCATTAGCGAGTTACAGTCATTTAAAGCCGTGGCGCTGACAGGTTTCGATTCGCCGCACAGTGTTGCGAAATCTCCAAATAGTGGTCATAAATTAATTGTCGCTATAATGTACTATAGTTGAATGAAAAGCATACTATATTGTAAATAATAGTACTTTATCACTAAAATAACATGTTTTCTAATTTTATTATTTTATTTTTAACTTTTTGGTTTTTTTATTTTTTTGTTTTTTTATTTTTTGTTTTTATTTTCTTTTTTAGTTTTTATCCTCTGCTTTTTACTTCATATAACTAAACAAAATATTTAATGTAACTATTCATCGCCCGAAACTATATTTGCTACAATTGGATTTGCAAGCAATTCAATAACTTCTTTAGGGAAGGGATCGGCCTTTTTATCTGAAACTTTTTTTAAAGACAAAATGATGGGATCTGAGGAAAGAAGTTTTTTAAATAAATCTTCATTCGTCGCAATTCTCGAGTTTTTTCTTGTATGATACTCTCTCATAACTCTACAGTCTTTATTTTTACTATTGTTTACTACATTATTTAATTAGAGCTTAAACATTATCGTTAATTATTATATTTGTAGTTAACATTAGCAAAATTAACTAGAATAAAGAATTTTGATAGAGGATATAATTTTTGTGTTGAACAATATTATCTGCAATAGACAGCGTCTGACCGTAAGCGCACTGAATGTCAAACTCTGCTCATAAATTTATCATATTTTTGTAAGCGCTGGATATCGCTCTTTCTATAATTTGCATAAGAATAAATAGAAAGAATTAATAGATATTTTATCTTTATTTTCACAAAGTTACAACATGGTGCGAATGATGCATTTTTTATATATCACGATATAAGTGATTAATTGTATATTAAAACATATAAACATTATCGTTAATTATTATATTTGTAGTTAACATTAGCAAAATTAACTAGAATAAAGAATTTTGATAGAGGATATAATTTTTGTGTTGAACAATATTATCTGCAATAGACAGCGTCTGACCGTAAGCGCACTGAATGTCAAACTCTGCTCATAAATTTATCATATTTTTGTAAGCGCTGGATATCGCTCTTTCTATAATTTGCATAAGAATAAATAGAAAGAATTAATAGATATTTTATCTTTATTTTCACAAAGTTACAACATGGTGCGAATGATGCATTTTTTATATATCACGATATAAGTGATTAATTGTATATTAAAAGTGAGTCTTGTAAATCTAATTTTTATTGTATATACTTATAACTTTCTAATATACTCTTTATTGGAAATAAAACTACACAGATAAGATATTAGACAGGGAACATCATTTTCATGATAAAAAATTGTTTCAACGCAAAATCAGTTATATCATTTGGAGGTATAACCCAGTTATTCTGTACTTCGCATCACGTGTACATTTGAATTCACTTATCTTCATGATACAATTGGATTTCATCAAAATGTTACTACAACTTATTAATTTGGACCTTTTAGAAAATAAATTAGAAACTAAAATTAAAAATATATTAAAAACGGGAGCCGAAAATTTCGCTTTTTATTTTTTCTTATTTTGGCCACGTTTAGCGATTTCTGCAACACTGTGCGCCGAGCCGAGCGCTGCCGCTTACTCTCGTACATGCTAGCGCGCTGTGTTTTCATCCTGCACTTGTCGCTCTCAGTGACGCGGCAGCCATGCTCGTCTGGGCCGCAAAGTGGGGACAAGGTCGCGGAATGGGGCAAGGCCGCGCTCGCTGTATGCCGCATGCTGCAGCATGCCGTCACGTACAATGCGAAAATGGCTTCTGAGAAACTAGCCTGCGGAATGCGACTATTGTTTTACATCCAAATGCGCGCCGCGCCTGATCTACCCCACAGCGGCACGCCGCCGCGCCGATCGAGAGCGCGGATCGATGCACGCGTCGATAACTCCGCTTCCAGACGTCGTAGCGACTTGAAACAAAAACCGTTGGAAAGGAAAAATAATCGCGTTTCGGATGGACGTGAAATTGTTCCTCTGTGAAATAAGAAGCAATTAGCATGATTGTGTAAATGGGAAAGACATTGGGCCTTGTATTGGCGTTAAGGTGGAAGATGATCTACGTTTCGGTTGGAATACAAATTAAAGTTTATAATTTAATTAATATTTAAAATTATCACACAATATTCTTGTTTATGGACAGAGGACGATTGTTCACGAATTGGAATATTTTCTTCTTTCCTCGGTTCGTCGTTCCCGAACCGTAGTAATTTATCGGACATTCTGTTAAATTGTTAAACATTGTTTAAATAATTGCGGCCACGAATGCAATGTAATCAAGTGAGTAAATGTACAACCTCAACGCTCACAGAGCGTTTTATTATACAGTGCGTATTTTAGTCGTTCGATTACCGATGAGAAATGTCACCGTACCGTAAAAGCTGATAGTGCGAAATTATTATTTGGAATAAATTAAAAATTAATAACGAGCGATACCGCGCGTCGAATATAATATATTTTAAAAGTTAAGTTGAAAAATACGGAATAATTAAAAGTGCGAAATAATCAGAATAATAAATTTACGCTGACATAATTATTATTGCGTGATATGCTGTAACGAGAGATTTAACAGCACATATATTATACATAGCGTGCGTCAACGGACCAACCGATAGCATCATATTGATTCAAAGCGGGGGTGCTCGAACCCGGCTTAGCACTGGTAAAGGCCACTAGAAAAAATCAATTCCCGGTGTACAGCAGTTTTTATCGCGAGGCGTAATCATTTTTATCGGCGTGTCGCTTTTGCCTGGCGCGAGATAAATATTTACGGGGCACGGTGCGCAGACAACGCCGACCTCGTAACTCACGTTGCCCCGAAGAGCCGACCTTCTTCCAATCGGTTCGCGTGCTCGTATAAATAATGGATTTACAGCCCTTTTACGGCGTCTCGATATGCCTGGAGAAGCTGGTTGACGCGCGAGCGAGCGTCGCACCGATAATGGCGCAGTAAATCAACGAAAATCTCCCTAAAGATCGACTGACGTTCTCTCTCTCCTTTACTCCTTTTCCTTCCCCCACTTGCAACACGAAAACAGCTTCTTTTGCGAGCGAACAGGGGTGGATAAAGCCACCTTGGGGCGGAAAACGCGCCAGGCTCCGCCATCTGATGGAAACTGCTGGAAACTCCTGACAGCACTGTTTGCCGCACCCCCGTATAGATGTCGGCACGAATATTACTTTGCTCGGGGGTAGAAAAGGTGTCATTTGTAAGACTGTCGCACGTGGCTTTCTGCTAATCGATATATCTAAACCTATATCGGGTTGAGTCCGCCATTTTCAACCGTCTCTTATGATTTTATGAAATTGTTTAATATTTTCATTCTTTGTTTATATATATATATTTTTTTTTTTTGTTTATATGTATATATAACCGACGAAATATTCACATGGCCCCCTAAGCATCGACAATTTGCATCCTTATTTTTAAAATGAATGGAAATTGGATAGTTTTACTTTAATGAGAAATTCACGTTGGCTGATGTAAGTGGAACGAGAAGTTTAAAGCCGATCAAGGCAGTAGTACGAAATAATTCGAGAATTTTAGCAAACTCGATGGGAAAGCAACGTACGTTGCGAAGCCGAGGATTAGTTTAACGTTAAACGTTTCTACGTGTAAAACCATTGGCCCATCCGAGCGACAGTTTTTTCGTGACTCGATACTCCGGCTTCTCGGCGGCATCTCCGGCTGGTGTCGCGGCCATTTTTGGATACGAGCAACGAGGATTCCCGCAGTTCCGCGTAACGGACATATCCGTCTCGCTCGGGCAAAGTGCGGACTCGTGTCGGCCGTTTTTTGCGAAATCGCGCGAGCTACCGGCTGAACGCCAGGAATCGAAGGAACGATAGAACGTGTACCGACCGCGACCCACTCCGCTTTCTCTCGTTTTATCCCGGGGCAAAGCCGAGATGCAAGCTTCTTAGATACCGCTCGGTTGCACTTGATTTCGAAGTACCTCAATCCTTCACTTGTACGATTAAAACGTTTCTAAGGAGACGCTGATATTATCGAAACCGGAACTTAACCCGAACCTGAAATCTGATTTGGAATTCGTTACTTTCATAAGCGAGATACTCGACTAAATTTCACTCACACGAAAAAATTGAATCTGGTGACATGAAAATTATAGAGAAGCGAATTAAAACGTTCCACCGTTCAAAGAAAAAGAAATTGATACGCGGTAATATCGTTCAATGCAATTACATATCGGAACTTTATAAGCCAAATTTACACTTTTATTCTCATTTCGTCTCATAAATTAGGTACTTTCCAAATACCGACCAAAAAGACTAAATTTCATTTATACAAAAGAATCAAATCTGGCAATATGCAGAAAATTACGGGACCAAGCCAATTGGAACAAAATACCAAAGACAATTTTTCTTACACATTATTTGACACCTCCTCAAGAATTAAGGAGAGTAACTCAATAATAATTTCGGACATAGCGTAGAAGAAGCAACCTCGTCTCTCGGTTGGCAGATTTCTACCGGTATATATCGCCACGAAATATCGCGCATCTGATTATCTTCGATCTTATTTCTGTATCTTCGCGAGAGCGAAGAAAACCGAAACGCAGCCTCGGGTCCAAGCCTACACCGTCACGTCTGATCCGCCAAAGATTCGTGCGGATTGAATTCCGCGACTCGTCCGTTCTCTTCGAGGACGGCCGCGGCAGCGTGAGAGATCCGGGCGCTCGGTGCCGATAGATGCAGTGTTGTACATATACGGTTTGGCAAAGCCTTCCATTATCACGGACGACGCTGTTCAATCCGCGCTACATGTATTCCAATGCACACGCGAGGCGTCTCGACCAGATAGGGCGACGGAACGCGATGAGCCCCCCTCGCGTGCGCCGCCGCTAGCAGCACCTATAAACGCGCGCGCGCGTTTATCGACCGCTCGTAATGCATTCGACTCGAAAATTTGTGCATTCCACCAACGCTTTTTGCCACTCACCCCGTTGCGCCCCCTCTCCCTTTCCTCCCCTTCTGCCTCCCATTCTGCCACCCTTCACCCCCTGGTGCATCATCGCGCGCGCGACAGTGGCCTTCCCGAAATTACATCCCTCGTCGTTATCTGACGCTCGGCAAAGGAGAGACGTAAATTTTACGACGTCGGTTTTACGACGAATTACTGATAAGAAGATGAGGCGACAATCAATACCGTCCACGCGGGGTCGTCCGACGTCACTACCGGCGGTCGGAGATGTTTTCGCGGGGCGGTCGGCCGATCGGTGTCAGCTGCTGAATATCCTGTATTTTGCGCAGTCGTAACCCGCGGACTTGTTTGCGCGACCGAGACATTCCGCCTACAGCGGCCTTGAGACGAGATTTACTGGCTGCCTGAGCGATCGCGGCACACTCGCTGCATGCGACATCACGCGGCGAATAATGGCGCGCTGATGGAAAAATAAGCAGGAGAAATATTTACGGACGCGCGGCCGAAAGACGCCGCGAAAGAGGAGGAAGAGGATGAGAAAAGGATGAGCACGATATCAGTGCATTTCTTTCATCCATCAGCCCCTCGCCTCTTTGTCCCACCCTCTGCCACTCCGTCTCCCTCTGTCGCCTCTTCTTTTCCTCTCGACCTCCCCTATCTTTATTCTGTCATGCCCTCGTTCCGGGATTCTACACTGCGGACAATATAGCCGCTTATTTCAGCCGCGAACATCTCCCACTGTCGCCGTCAGATGCAATTTTTGCAACTGCATGCAAGGAACAAACAGCCTGAGACACAACGGCTACCTGGGCTCCTCTTTTTAGCGCGTGTATGATTACTTGGCGAACTCGGCGATGTGTACGTATTTCCGATTCGAGGGAATTCCCAAAGCGGCGCCTGCCGGGGATAAATTAATCATGACTGCTGTAATTGCAATTACACGAGACGTCAAAGTTTCCGCTGCTAATTCGATTAGGCTACAATCTAATTACAGAGCCCTTGAAGAATTTCGCGAGACAACAGCCGGCGAGGGAGAGAGGCCGATGACAGAAGAGGCCGGACGGATTGGTCGATTGATCGGTGCGGGCGGATGAATTGTTATGCGTGGCTACCGGCGCGTATCAGCCACCGTTTAAGGCGCAAACGAGCGGTGCGCGTAACTTGAGGTGCGAAGAGGAAAGAAATCTAGGGGCATTTCCACGCCGCATTAGTATTCGCTTGAAGTCGCGGTCACGCCGCGCCGCGTCGCGCCGCGACTTTTTCTCTTCCGCTCTCTCGGGTCAGCAAGCTTTTAAGCCCCGCTTTAAAAAGAACAGTCCGGTTATCGTGGCGCGCGTAAATATGTCGAGACGCGAAGTAGAACCTGCCCGTTTCCTGCCCGTTTCCTGCCCGGCCTGCCGGAGCACACGGGATAAGCTGCGCGAGTCCTGGCGGCGGGGTTTCGCGAGGATAAGTCCTGACCGAGTCCTACGCCTCATGCATTTAAACGCGTCCGCTAGAGAAGTTTAACGTTTACAATTAATAACGTGCTACCGCGATGACTCGCGCCGGTCGTGCGCTTAATTCTTATTCGTTATCGGTCGGAAAGACTCTCTTGAGATTGCGACGATTTACTTTCCCCCTCCGAGTGCGAGACGTGCCACTCGCCTCGGCGGAAGTTCCTTTTGACGAGAAACTTGTTTCCCAATTAAAACGTTCTCGCGTGCGCAACGTTGACTTTTCTTGCTCGTGCGAGAAACGCTAAGGATCTGCAGGAGACGCACGGAGATATGAGAAGGGAAATTTTTAATGACTTTGAATTTGAACGAACGGGATGTCGAAAAACGGCGATCTGTAGCAGCTCTCTAGGCCGACCTGACCCATTCAGCTTCGATCGAATACATGTCTGCGGATCGGGAGTCTTCTAACGATGAAAATTGCGAGCGAAAAGCGAGAGTGAATACGATGAAGTCGCGCGTTAACTCGTATGTGACTATCCTCAAGATAGAAAAATGTCGACGTCTCCAGAAATATTGCAATTCCGGTCAGCAACGGGCATGAAGTGTGAGCCCGCATTCGCTTCGTCGCATTACGATCTAATTTTACGATAATGATAAAGCTCCCGAGGAACGGTTACAATCTTCATTTGCAATAATCATGAAGCTTCTCGCCGAATCAAACAAGTTCGGCCGGGGAGCGCAGCCGCCCAAATCCAACTTCTCCGATCGTTACTGCATACCTGCCACAGGTCGCAGTTTACCCCCACGGTCCACGCACATAATTTATCGCGGAGAAACCAGCGAGGGGATGACGGGAGTGCGACCGGAGGGCTGGCAATTCGAAACGGGAGAGAGAGCTTGTGTAGTACTCCCATGTCCCCGCTGTTTGTATTTCTACTGCGGCGAGTGTAGCATAGCCTCGAGCGTCGTTTTCCAAAATTACGACACGATACCGTTACATCCGCTCGTGCGCGATGTACCGCGCCACGGCACGTCAATCGTTATACATTCTCCGCTATAATCGATCGACCTCACTTCCGGCCAAATACATCACTCGTCTAGACGCCACGAAAGCAACCGCCGTGAATCCGCTGCGGTTTTTGATAACGATCGGCCATGTGTGAAAATTTATGTTTCCCCGAGACTGGGTGCCGTGTCGCGATTGCTTTGTTTTTTTTTTCTCTTTTCTCTTTCCTCTCTCTCTCTCTCTCTCTCTCTCTCTCTCTCTCTCTCTCTCTTTTTTCCTTTTTTCTCGGGGCCCGTGCATTTAGAATATTGGCGTTCCCGAACGTGCAACTTCTTTTTTTATCGACAGCGCGCCGACTTTCTAAGTCACTGACTGTTTACAGGCCGTTCCGCAGCCGGCCGATATCGAACTCCCGATGAACGTTCTTCTCGTCTGCGTCGTGTTGTTTCGCAAAGAGTTCATCAAGACTGTTGCTCTGGAAAATCACGCCTCCGACATTTCACAGGGGATTTCTGAGGCACCGTATACTCGGAATATCAGCGTCAGGCGCAAAGTATCAAGCATTTAGTATTTGAAAGCATCCGATTCCAACATTTATCAATATCTAACTGTGCGAGCCACTCTCTCTCTCTCTTTCTCTCTCATTCTTCCAGCGTGATTTAAAGCCAAATTGCTGATATTCCGCACTTTGGCCAAGATTAATCACTAAAAAGACTGTCATTTCCGTGCATTACAGTTTACATTTAATGCTACGCATAATTCCCGAATTGCATCTCGTATATGCATATTGCTGTATCCCGAGGCATTCCGTAGAGATTCCTCGCACTCGAGGCTCGTCACGGGTATCGCGCGCGCATTCCTCCCACAAAAGTCGTTACATCGTTACGCCCTTGCATTCAGCTTCGCGTATTCCCCTTTTTCCCTCTCTCTCTCTCTCTCTCTCTCTCTCTCTCTCGACCCCTTCCCTCCCTCTCACACCCCTTATACCGCGTTTCCCTCCGGCCATTTACGTTTACTCATAGTTGAGTTGCGCGCTCGAGCGTGCCAACTCAACGATACGTGCGGGCCACACTAAAAGAGAATGAGAGAGAAAGAGGAGGGGGGAGGGGAGGAGGGAGGAGAGAGACATTCGTATCTCCGGATCTTTGGACCTTCTCCGGTTTTTGGGTGGTGTCGAAACTTTCAGCCTCTCTCGCGGGTCCTGGAATTCTTCCCGGAGCCGGAACATCCCCAGCAGCTTTCTCGTAGCGCTGGTCTGCGCTCGAAACTCGAAACTCGTTTTTCGGACAAGCCCCATCGGACTTTTGGAAATTTTTTTTTCCTGCGGAAGAGAGGAATAGGGATACATTTTTTGCGCGACGAGTTCTCCTCGGACCATCTATCTTCGTCGGTTCTTCGGCCGGCTGCGGTGTTGCATAACCGTGCCTTCGGTAGCTACAGCACTCGAAATAATTGCAGCTCTAGTGGAATTGTGGAATTTGAGATGTAGCTGTAACACAATATAACTCGACGTAATCCAACTCCGGGGCGCGTTTATGAGTCAGCTTGTTGCCCCATGATCGCCCCGTTTGCGTGGCAAACTGTCATGATGTACGCGAAAAACGCGCGCATCGATTGGTCGCACGGTTAGATTGTCTCGCCCGGGCCGCTAAATCGGGTCATTATGATTTTTTACCGCGCCCCGCGCCGCCGAGTTTCCAGATTCCGACAATTATATCTCAAAATGCCTCATCGAAACGTATGAAATATCGCGCGGATACCACAGCGGCGGCGATCAATGGCCCCGTGGCAAAAGGCGCCGCGATATATCACGCAAAATATGTTAAACCGTCGTACGCCACGTATTGTGTCCATGCTCCATTCATCAGGAATGACCGCGATGAAAAATTCCGAAACGTAAATCCCGACCGACTATTATCATTTACCGCACCGTGACCCGACGTGCCCGCGATCCTGAAATTTTGCTCTGCACGCGCGATATTGTCCCCATGGAATAGCGCGTATCGATTGTGCCGAAACCGCATTAATGCGGACAGCACTTTGTTAAGCCGAAACAAATGTATCCTAGAAATTCGCAAAGCGCAAACATTTGGAAATGATAATAATATGCCCTCTCCCTCTTCCCCCCCATGGCGACACGGAAAGGTGCGCAATGAGTCACTTTTCTTTCCCAAAGCGTCGTCGCTCGTAATTTTCTCTCCCTTTCTCCGTCCTCTTTCTCTCGCTGTCGTTCGGCCACGTTATAAATAATTTGCCCGTCGTTTAAACAGAACGATGCATTATTTTCCTCGCGAGCACGGTCGACCTCTCGAATGACTCATGCAATTACTATGAGGCACGAGAAACGCGATATCGAAAATGCAATTTTCTCTAAAATAGCACGAGAGCTCACAGCGAGAGAGCGGCAGGCCGGTGAATGCCGAATTTACAGTACAATGCGCGAGACGCGGCTATTTTCCAAAGTTAAATGCACCCTCGAAGCAAACATATTCGTAAGTTGCCCGTGCAGCCTCGGAAGCTCGGACGGAGACGCGCGCTGTGTGTGTGTGTGTGTGTGAGAGAGAGAGAGAGAGAGAGAGAGAGAGAGAGAGGCAAGTCCCCTCTCTCGGTTGAGGAGTCGGTGACTTCATCGCCCTCGCTGGATAATTGAACGTTGAGGTGAGAGACGCGTGCTGAAAAAGAATAGGAGGCTTTCCTTTTGTGCCCGGGAAAAGCGAGGGTTGCAGGTGTCTGTGAGCCATGCTTCCTCTATCTTTGCCAGCGCGCCGCCTCTTCAGGATGCGGTGGCGGCCAACTTAATTTACAGATGGATCCAGAGCGCCGTGAGATATTGAACCGGGAGAAAATAATTAAATAACAAGTGGATACTTTCTTTCTCTCTCTCTCTCTCTCTCTCTCTCTCTCTCTTCCCCCCTCCCCTTTCCCTTTCTCTCTTTTTCTTCTTCTCCTCTTGCAAATACTCCTCGAGAAACGAATACCAGCCGGCGCGATCAATGCACCGTGCTGATAATTACAGTTGTTTACTTTTACCTTGCTAGTGCTATGATCGGAATTAAGTCTATCTCGCGGTCTTCTACAATATTCAACGCTTATTCCTTCGCTAATTTATTATCGGAGCAATGAGAGTGGAAACTTCAATGCGGAATCCGATGAGAGTCGTTATACATGTCGGGATTGAGACGACCGAGGTAATTGTGATAATTTTTGCTATTATCTGTGTAATCACATAGAGATTGTAATTAATATACAAATGATTTACGCAACAACCGCGGAGAGATGATTATATCATATTTGAGCATCCTTCTTGTTTAAGTTACATTTGTGTATAATGGCTACTTAATTACAACGATGAAGTCTCCATAATTATTAATAATAACCTACGCCCTCGCAAAGAGAGAGAGAGAGAGAGAGAGAGAGAGAGAGAGAGAAAGAGAGAGAGAGAGAGAGGCGTTATATGTGTTTTTTGTTAATTACCTTCGTTACCGGTGGCAGTTTGTCTTTTTTAAGCTGCGTGCCGTGTTCATGATGACAGAGGAATGTCGGAATAATATGTGGAAAATGATAAAAAAGAGCTGGGTCCGTTTGGCGGGCGGTAGTTTAGGATGTGATTTGTTCTGGGGAAAATGTGAAACTGCGGACAGTTTCTGCGGCGAAGTGCGATTGCTTTCATCCATCTTTATAATCCGAACGAGCAGCACCATCGAGAAGCCAATCCCATTCTGGTCCATTATCTCTATTTAACTATTTCGACCGCGTCATATCATGGACGTATAGATGAGCGCTCGGCATTTTTACGATAGCAAACTACCCGTCACATTGGCGTCGTCCCGGCATCCGCTCCGCCCGGAAGTTTAGATATTTAGAACGCCGGACCTTCGCGCGTGCAACTTCCAGTCGTTAGAACTTTCGAACTTTGGAACTTGGAATCTTCGGAAATTTCAATCTGCGAGACTTTGATACTTCGGATAGTTGGAATTGTTAACCTTTAGCGGAATTTATGGGAGCTTGGACATCTGCTATCTGAAACCTTATGTCTTACTCAATCCCTCAGTGTGACTTGAGGATGGAAAAGATTCACCATCGCGCATGCTCCGCTAAACAAGCCTTTTCCTTGCACACGGCATTTTTAATGTCGCGGGTTTTCGGCATTTTCTACGACTTTTCTCTCTCATCATCCTCGAGCTTCCATCTTCGAAATCTGCGGTCGCGATTTCGTACTTTCTGTTCCCGTCAATTCTTTAATCGCGTCAAGCTCTCATTGGTTCATGCCTCTTATCCGCAGCATCGTTGATTTCTCATCTATTATCCGGAGAAAAAGTCAGAGAGTCAATCCCAGGTTTCGCAATTTCAAGTCGCCCAACGGTTCTAATTGGATTCCGAAGTGTTAGTTTCCACTGTCGCGACAACAAATTAGCAAAAAAGCGACGGTCGTATATCGCGTCGAGTTCCTCCTCCTCTTCCCCTCTCCCCTCCTCTCTCTCTCTCTCTCTCTCTCTAATGCACTTTTCCGTCGATCCTTTGAAATCCCAGGCTGGGAGAGGCTCGAAATTGTCGGTGTCATACATTAGTCACAGGCCAGACCGTCGGCGCGTAGCGATGACAATGTGCTCTTAAACTGCTCGTAAATGAAGTTATTTACTCGGGCTACGCCAATGGTTGGCTTAGGCGTTCTCGACGAGCGCCATCGCTAGTGTCTGCGCCATTCGAGGATGATACTACTGCCGTTGTGCGGCATATCTGACTGCACTTCAGTTGGCTGCAATCTGCTGAGTGGCATGCACATGTAACATTCATCCCACGGTCGGCTCTCGCTGCGCCGCCCGCGTGGTATTATGGAACTGACCCGGTCATAGAAACACACACAGGCCTTGCTCACCGCCATTGTGCGACTCGTGTTAAGAGGACTTACGACGTCCTGTTACATGCCAGAAGCTACCACCGCGAGTACCTGCGATTATCTCCGCCGTCTCCATCGATTGGGCACGCGCGCGGTCTTTGTTACACCGGTGGGGAGAGGGGGATGGGGGGGTGGGAGAGGAAGGGTTGTAAGGCGGTCGCGGCTCGGACTCGGTGGGAACTCGCAGCAGCAAGTATCCCGGGAATCTCGGAAACTTTGAATTCTTCGGGCCTCTTTCAATCTCCTGCGTGGGAAACGAGTGCTCACGATCCCCGGAGTGGCCGCGGCCGCGGCTGCCGCGATAAACGGAGCGGCGGCACCATATTCCTCCGCAGCCCCATATCCGGCTCAGTCGGTCTGCGCTGGCGCGTTGATTGGCCGACGTCGAAAACTGCAGATTGGGAATTCCGCGATTTCTATATCCTGTCAAGGACCGTGAGCTCTCAGACGATAATTACCACGTCGGTGATAACGACGACGACGACGATGACGATGACGACGACGACGACGTGTCTAGAGTTATAGTCGTGATACAACAGTTTAAAGCGACCCAGCGCGCACCGTTGGAAGGAATTCCAGCCGCGATTCATGTCCGCCGGTCGTTTGACAATTCCTGTTATCTCGACGTGTAATCCCGGCGAGAGGAAGGGGCTTTCGGCCCTCGGAAGATTAAGGGGCGCGGACGTCCTTTACAAGTTACGTTGAAACGCGTGATTTAGCGCGAGTTAAGTGAGGATCAACGGTAATCCGCTAGCGATGCGGTTAATGCCGGCTATGGTCAACCGGAAAGGATTCGCGCGAGCTAATTGAAGGTAACACGGCGACGGGTCTCCGAACGGGTATCCGGCACGTTGCCGTGCTTGCGTAGCGGCGCGCGTCAACCGAGCCTCGTGCGTTTGCATCGATTAAATTTCCAGCAGCTCTATTTCGACGCGGAAGGTAAATATTTTAACGATATCCCGCTGGCTCTTACGACGAATGAAATATGAACGCGCTCGCTGCGCCACCGGACACAAAAGAGAAGAATCGGATTAAACGCGGCGGAGCCGCGTCGCGTTGGCTTGCTGTCACCTAAAAGCTGCTTTCGACGTGACATTCAATATCGCAGCGTTTGCCGCTATTACGCTACGGTGTTAAAAAGGTTTTATAACAGAAACACGGGGGCTCGAGTCCAATTATAATAAGAACAATCGCGACGCGATCGATACGCCTCGAGTTCGCCCCACTTCGTGCACGTGGCAGGAATCGACGGGACGGGATGTTTATACAAGAAACAGTTTACAGTTACAGGAAAAGTTTAGAGGGAACGGGAGAAAGATGGCGCGCAAGATGTTGGAGAGGAGAGGAATGAAACGCGAAGGAATCGGTGATGTGTCTCGGGGCAGCCACGCTGCGGTGCCAAAAATTCGGGACTCTGGCGGTTCCGGCGGCCGCAAGTTTCGCGAATTTAAAGATTCGAGAAAGCGCAGCTTTCACGCGCGCAAAAGTGCGAGCATCGCGGCTAACGCTCGGCGGCGAGAATCGGCGGACGGAGCGAAGCCGCTCCCGGCGAAATCGACGAGATACCAGCGGCAGGCAGACTCCGCGGAGTTAATTGGATTCGTTAATTCCCCTATCTGCGATTTTTGCTGCGCTCTCGAACGACGCGATCTTGAACGCGCGCGCTGTGCACACCTAGCCTCTCCCCCCTCCCCGTCTATCGGAATTTCGTCAAAATAAACGAGAGGGCGTGGCCGTAACGCGTGGCAGGGCGCGTATCGATTCTCAGCGAGCGGTACGTTCCGTTCGTGCGTGTTAAACAAGCACTTCTAGAATACGATAAATAAAATTTGCGGAGCCGCGCGGGGAAGATTTTATCGAGCCGGCAAGCGGGCGAGTTCATATCGAGTGAGCGCGAAGCACTCGACCGCCATCGCCGCCGCCACCACCGCAGCCGCTGCCGCCGCCGCGCGCGGGGGATGGGATCCACGGGGGGGAGGGAGGGGGTAACGGGAGATGAAAGGGATAGTTAGAGAGGTTAGAGGAGAAACAGCGGGGCACAGGCGGGGAGAAGGCGAAGGTGGAGGAGGCGCTGTTAGTAAAATAATAGGAACTTTATCTGGAAGTCTAGGAGTTCGCTCGGAAACAATTATACGGAGGGAGGAGGCTGCGGGAGAGCCGAGCGAGGCTGGCAGCGGCTCCAGGGCGGAGCGAGAGGGCGATATTTATATTCATTAGAAAGTAAGAAGTCGGGCAGGGCGCGCAGTTAGTCGGGTCTACCTTGCAGCTCGGAGAGATGCTTAATGGGAGTTGCGCCCGCTGCGCGCGATACCCATTGCGGCCATCTTGCAACTGGAAAAGTGTTCGCTTCTGTTTACGAGCGCGTTCATAATTCCTGATGCGCCGTCGCGATAAATTACCTCTCGGCGACCTTATTAGGAATCGGCCGTCTTCGCCGCCCGCCGGGAAACGCCCCGGGTGTTTCGCCTTCCGCTCGGCTCGAGCCGAATTAAATCGGCGCGGCGCGGCGGCGGCGGCGAGTCGTCGAGTTCGCCGGGCGGCGAAAAAGTGCAGCGACAACTCGCATGACGCTTCGCGGATCGCGAAGAGCAACGTGGCTCGCGCAAGACATCCATCCGGAGATCCTTCCGGTCGGTATGCGGCGAAACATGATCAATCAGAAGCTGCGACACTACGACGATGTCGAATGCTCGAGTTACTCACCGCCCCTCGCGTATCGGCAAGGACGCGCGTATCGACTTTTGCCTTCCGGCGTTTCTCGAAAACTAATAACGTCGCTGTATATTATTAGTTTCGGGGACGTTTCGAGGGAAAGCCGATATGTTAACATTCGCCAATCTGTTGACGAAACTTGGGGAATGCATTTTAAAGCGTTTCGATAACTTTCCTCCATTATGCAGACGCGCGAATGGCGCAGCTTCGGCGGCCCTTCGGCCGTATCACGGCGGCTTGGCAGTTGGCCTTATAATGCGTGCGCGTGTACTCGCAAGTTTGCCGAAACTTGCCGCGCCGTCACGTTAATCTCGCGAAAGAACACACCAGCGCCGTCGCTTTCAAGATAACTCTCTTCCGTTAAGACGCGTCTAACGCTCCGTTGACGATACCCTGTCAATTCAAGTTCGGGCCAACGTGGTGAATGTTATCAGACGGAGGAACGCGGAAAAGCATCGCGGAACTGGCCACACACGTAATTGGCGTCCCCGGTGACGGGAATACGATACGTAATATAATATGACAGTGACGTCATTAAGGGAGAGAATGGAGGTATACGAACGAAATGGAGTAATATTTAAAACTCTCTCCGCGGACGTTCGGAAATAAATCTTTCTCGAGTCGATCCGAGAGAGAGAGAGAGAGAGAGGGGATGACGATTGCGACATTATTATTCTCTCGTGGAAAGAATTATTCGCAACCATTATCCCGGCTCTGTGAAACATTTGGCTTGAAAACATTTATCTTAGACACGTAGCCATCGCTTGAAAAAATTAGCTACTCGGAGACTTGTAAAACGAATTGATGGCACGTTCGATCGGACATTTTTAGATTCCAATGCCGGGTAATGGACGACATTAACGTCGATCTGCGCGCATTTTGGGAATATTCCTCGTATTTTGCGGTCTCCCTCTCCCCCGTGACCCCTCCCCGAAACTTGCGAAATTCCATTAAATCTTTCGCGGAATATTAACGATTCACGAAAACCCATCTCGCGGAAAAGCGACTCCGCCCAGGACATCTCGCGCTACGCTACAACCGCATCGTTTCTGCCTCGTCGGAGGAAAACTTAGCAGCTGCGCGAAACGCGCGACAACGGCGTGGGTGGCAACGGGAGGGCGATCGGTATTCGGGAAGGCGACAGGACGGAGGGGATAGAAGGGGGACAAACGTACGATAGTTTACAAATCGCAGCGAATCGGCAGGGATCGCTTTGTAACGCGCTATTTCATGAAACGATCGAGCAGCTCATCCGCTGTAAATTCATGAAGCATCGATTCGTACCTCCGATGAGAAGGAGAGAGAGAGAGAGTGAGAGGGGGAGGGAGAAGAGAGAGGTGGAGAGCGTCGCGCAATGGTTGCTTCGTGTTTTCGTGACCGCGCGAACATACGTACAAAGATAGTCGAGAGTTTCCCTCCCTCTCTCCCTCTCTCTTCGCGCGAAATATCGCGTAAAGATCGACGAAGTTGCGTTTCTTCGCGCGATTTTCCGCTGGAGTGATTTACGCGCGGAGCGATCACGGCGGGCGGTATCTTTCGACGAGCGAAGCTCGTTGTCCGATGATGAATCGTATATTATTCCAGAATTAAACGCGGCTACATGGAATTGCGTCCGATACATCGCGCGATTCTAATTTACAATTAATGGCAAACCGGTATAAATATGAATGAGCGACAAATGAGATATGAATAGCGCGGAGGGGAACATCGGCGGACACAATTCGAAATTTCAACGGCGATGAGGCGAAACTCGGCGACGGGAAACAATTCCACGAAGTTGCTCCTTTTTTCCTTCCGAGAATCCATGATTATCGCCGGCGAATGGCTTTCGTTTATTAGCGTCGTAGCCGATTCCCGGATCCTAGGAACTCGTCCAATTAAAGCCTCTAACACCTCTAACAAGCAAAAGCATTACAATCGTTCCAATTAACTTCCTTGATACCTCTAACGAGCTCCCTCATTTCCGGCCAAGTTGAAACAAATAAATCCCCGCTGTCTCGATGATCATTCCGGAGTGCTCCGTGATATCATCGGCCAGTTCTTCTCACGTGTCCACATGAGCGGCACCAGTCGAGCGAGCAACGGATCGGGCGTGTTTGAAGCTTTAGCTTCAACGAAGTCTTACGTGAGACATTATACGCCGCGTTTCCGCACGTTCTCGCGGAATCTTGGACGGACGCCTCGTCGAGCGTTACGTCGGACGTACAAAGAAAAGTCGGGGAGGGTTGTTTATCTCCCACGAACGGTGATTTCAACTTCGTAACTCCCATTCTCGAGCTGATAATTACGAACTTCATCCATCAAGTTATTCTACTTACGTGGAGGGTTTCTTTAAGATCGGAATTTCCTGCCTCAAAACGCGCCTTGTTAGCGCGCGCTCGTGAGTTTCGCCCGAAATACAATAAATTTCTCACCGCTGTAGGAAATTTATGATGGAGATAGGCAAGGAAACGAATTACTCCCTTCAATATGTAAACAATTATAATATCTTTAGTCAAATTACTTCACAAACGTGAAATGTGAACGCGTATACAAAAAAAAAAAATAAACTGCTTGACCTAAATGCGGAAATACTAAATGCCTGCGGAACAAGCGTAGCTGCTCAAATACGCTAACGAATTGTTTAATGTTTGCTAAACGATCAAAGATTCTTACACGTAACGAGTCGGAGCCAAAAAGCCCCTATCCTTTTGTCCTCTCATTCTTTTATTAGAGATTTCTCTCCATCCGACTCTTGGTTTCTTTGTTTGTCTCTATTTTCTTTCTTTGTTTACCCGCTTCTTAGAGCTGCCGATAAACCTATCTGTCATGCTTGTTTCGCTGTTTTGCCACGCGTTTACTGCATGATAGTTAAATATTTCTTACACCGCTCTCCGCGCCCGCTCTCCCTCGCGCGCGCCTTCCGCTTCTCCTTTCCCTCCATTTCCGCCGGGTGTTCTGTGCTAGAACGACGTGAAGGAAGAGAGAAAGATCGAAGGACACGTGCAAGCAGAAGAGGAACGAAATCGAGCGGGGGGGAGGGAGGGTAGATTTTCGATATTAGCGGCCGACACTAATCGAGTCGGGGGTTTTCCGTCGTGACTGAGTCCTCTCGCGAGCATCCGGCGAAGTCAGTCGTGAATGCCTCACTGCATCCTGGACCCCGCAGCTTGGCCACTTAATATGGAAGGAAAGCGATGCGCCATGCGCCGTTTGCTCATACCCTATCTACTTGCGAGCAGGCGCCATCGAAGCGGACAGTAACATATCGGCAGAGCATGCCACGGATTTCGGTCCATCATTATGTAAGTCTCGAATCGCACGGCCACCCCCGCGACCCTCGTTGCTCAAGAACCTTCCGGCGACCTGCATGAATATCCGTCTATTCAGCCGATTATGTTTAGCCGCGGCTCGGCTAGATACCGCGTGAGGAATCGAACGTGATCCACGTGTTAATGAGCCGGCCAATCAAGCCTCCCTTATGCTTGGCTCGCGCAACGTCGGACCGCGAAGTCAGGAGCCGTTTAATTTTTCACTTTGTCCGGGAAATTCCATCGGCGGAGAACGGACTCGGATCTGCAAACGTGCATGGATCGACTAACGCGCTCTGGTCGGTGACGACGACGACGACGACGTGACGATTGAAGAGGGTCGCACGGCGAAGATCGCAAAGTAAAAAGAGACGGCGTGACCGCGGCGCGAAGAATCGACATGAAACTTGTTAGCAGACAGTTGCTACGCTTATTGGGCAGTTCCCGGCAAGTTTTTATCGCTGGGGGCAATCCTACGGTCAGGCGGAATTATTTGCTTCCATAAAGAAACTTTCTTCAGCCGAGATGCTGGTAGCTGCTCAGTTATTGTGTACGGGAGAAGCAGAGAGATAATATTCTCGCATCCCTGAGAACGTGTCGAAATGTCGATTATTGCTGCGGGATGAAAAGCAATAACCAGCAGGCGGCAAAAACGAACGACTTTTCCGGCGCTATATATAAAATTTGTCTAATGGTTTGGAGCGACCGCCATTCCTCCACCTTCCTCTATTTCCACTGTGATACCTCCACTCTCTCGCTCTTAGTCACCTTTTCTCTCTCCTTCCTTCCCTTTTTTACTCCCTCCCTCCCCCCTCTCTCTCTCTCTCTCTCTCTCTTTCTCTTTCTTCCTTTATATCTTCTTCCCATCGTCCAGCGTTCATTCCTTTCAACCCGCGCGGTCGTCGTTTCCTTTCGGCGGAGAGTTTGAAAGAACTTAAAATAAACGACGAGCTCTCACACACACACACGCGCACACACACATACACACATACACACACAGTGACGGCTGCAACTTTCTCTCTGGACGATACTTTCCTCTGTTTCTCGTCATTGTGTTGCCGGTAACTCGGATCTTTGTTTCCCGCGCGCTGAAGGACCTGTCGGGCCTGCGCTGCCGGTTTACTTATGCGATTTTAATAAACCTCGTCGGGGTGATGAGGACAAGTCGTAGAAGCGGACAATGGATCGACTGTTACATCCGAAATTTTAACGACTGATCGATAAATGTCGACTCTTTTTCGTGACGCGATGACGCTTAAGCGGAAGTAGTGTGAAAGAGAAAGGGAAAAAAAGAAAAGGGGGATGGAAGGGTTAGCAAGAGACAGACAAGGACAACTTTCGCGACACGAGCCATTAGACGCAGCCTTTGAGGAAGACGAGCATGTATTTCGCGGAACTCGAGAACATGGCGGAAACGCATGGTTTCCGCTTCTGACGTAACAAAGCCAATTTCTTTGGGGCGTTCCTCGCGAAGTCGCTAACAGCTCGGACTTTCACGGTGATTTAAACTTTTTTCTTCAACATCCACCATCATTGACGAGCTTTCTCTCGCGGGCTCGCGAAATAATTTACCCAAGTTCCCTAATCAACTTTCTTCATCGGCGACGTGACGATACACGTTTTATCAATCGGGAACTTCGACATCGGCGCTAATAAAAATGACGGCCGCGACCGCGCCGGCTTATCGAGTGCGACGGATTAAAGCGATCAATCGAGAAGCGATTGTCACGCTTCGGACACGTATATTGCGTGACGACGTGGCACAACCCAGCCGAAAACGCTCCATTTTCGTTAATGGACCACGAATGAATTTTATTCCGATTGACTCGCGTGATAATCGAGTATCGCCGAGTCGTTGGCGCCATTATCGAGCGGCTGTCGTCGTTCTCGGTTTCCAAATTAAACAAGGATGTCAGAGTGAGCTTAGGGGCTGTTTCGTTCCGTCGATAGCATCTCGCTCGCCGGAGCTGCAGGAGAGCGGAGGATCTGAGGGAAAAAGGAGGATATTCTCGGCCAGAAAGTTTTAAAGGAAACTGTGCCGTGTAAGCAGCTACCGAGCTCTCTGAGAGAACCGATTAAGACCTCCCGCCATCTCCTATCAGACATTTTCGGCTTGTCTGATGTTCCGCGAGCTTCTTATTCCCCAAGTATACAGTTTCTCGGTCTAACTAAGCGCGACTTCTTTTTGGGCTACTTAAACTTATGAAATACACAGGTAAAGCCAAATAACGTAATTCGCCAATTCAAGTTGCACGACCCTGGCGGAAGACTTTGGATTGGCGTATTCCTCGAGTTACGCGAGTTACCTTCGCGATATTTAATGCAGATTGTCAGTGCGAGTTGCCGCGCTTTCACGCTATGATAGCCGCTGGCATCCGCGTAGCTTTCTTCAGCCATCGCCTCATGCAGAAATATTTTGATCGATAACAATCTATAATTGTAACGTTATAGGGGAGTCGTGGAAAGATAGATTTATAGATTCACCTGTTTTTGTATAATGCTTGTAATGAAGAAGGACATTCGTCTCTCTGCAAATACACAAGCGAGCTCTCTAGATCCGCCAACGACAATTTTTCGCCGCGACGAGTGCGGTCGTCAAAACGGTGCAACTGACTGTTGCGGAGTGAAGTTACTGTCAAGCGAAATCGATTGAAGCATTAAGGGACGCGGGAATGCAAAACGCCAAAACAGCCGAATAACCGAAATCGACATCCACCGTTATGGCTGGCCGTTATGATGGCCGCCTTCACGCCGCCCCGTATCTTCGCCCACGGCGACACGCCTTTGTCACTTCGCGGCTCGCTCGATATTGTGACAGATACGACGCTGCTAATTATCCCTCATTTATTTCCCCTCCCGTTCGGTCTTCATAAACGCCGAAGGAAGCCATCGAGCGACTCGCTTGCTCGCGCGCGCTCGCCCAGCCATTACCCGGGATTTATGGTTCCTTCACCGTGAGAGGCGGAAAAATCGCACCGACGTTTTAATTTGAGACCGCTCGCGGCGCGGCTGGTAAACAAAACTTATTCCGACGCGTTTCGGTCAGCGAGCACGCGAAAAGCCGCGGCCGAGCGATGAAAGATGCGCCGTTGCTGCGAATAAATCGAAACTGGTCTGGTCGCGAGCTTAAAGGGGTTGCTCCGCGTAAAATACGTTCGCGCGTTTGAATATCGAAACTGTGCGGAGATGTGTGCACGTGAAGGTACGTTTCCTCCGGAACGAAGGAAACATCCACTGGGAGAATCGCGGAGAATCGCATTTCAACGATCGGCATAGCAAATAACTCTTGATGTGCTGTTGTTTGATTGACAGGGAAAAATGGCAAACGGATTACGATAAATATGTTTGGCCGTCAGATATTTAATCACTGAGAAATAATTTCCCCATTAAGGAGCGTTAAGATATTCAATCAATCACTGAGAAATAATCCTTCGCCAATGAGAGCCGCGAATAGTAGCTTTTCGTGGGAGGACAATACGTTGACAAAATACCTGGTCAAGAAGTCTTTCCTTTTCTCCAACTCGACGATAAATTATTCCATTTAGTCCGGTTATGTGAAATTATCGTCTACTTTAATTCGTTAACTCGTGAAACTGTGTCACCGAATTATAATAGATAATAAATTTCTCTGCGATGAGTTAATCGGGACTGAATTAAGTCGCGTAAACTTTGGTTACTCACCGCGATTGTTTTCTATAATTAGATGATTGTTGTGCACAGAATATGGTTGGTTTGTAGTACAAGCACATCCCCTTTGCTCCGTGATCCCATCGCCCGTGGATATGTGCGTACATGGAGGGAAGAGACGCGAGACGGGATAAAGGCGAAAAGTACGAGGTAGAAAGGGAGAAGGAGTTGGCTTTCAGCGATCGCAACCCCCGCGGCATCGTAAAATATCGGAAAATTCATTAATGCTCGATCTACGGGGCATAGTTGAATAAATCTCACTCTCTGGCAAGATTTACAGTGGCGGAAGAAAGCGATATGACGACGTATCGAATATGTGCGGTCGAACGTAAGGAGGATCTCGAGCGCCGACTTTTCCGCATTAATATTCGGATTCGACGTCTCGGATAATCCGAGAGAAAACGCAGGGACAGAAATCATGAGGGGGAGGGGGGGAGAACTCCGTATAATTGCGGGTCAATTTGACACGGAAGACACAGAGAATCGCAAATTCGCCGAGCGATTTAACTGATATCTGATCTACGTCCGGATATACGGACTGGAGAGGCGGTTCCGAGAGAATTAAATATTAATTATCGTGATCTCAAAGGACGGCTATTTGCTTTTCATTAATCTCAGCTCAAAGAGACATCATACGAATATCTTATAGAGTTTCGTTCGCCTGAGAAGCGAATTTCTGTAGCCCCTGCAGAATAAATATTTTTTTACGCTTTTCCTCGATTTGCGCATCTCGATTCGCAGCGATATTCGCTTACGTTACAGCAGATGCATAGGTCATGTCCCTCAGGGGAGGGGGGACTCCCTCGCGAGTTACTTAGCAATAAATATCCTTTCCGCTCTCCCTTTATTGTCCCTCGCGTCTCTTTGATCCAACGGAAAGCCGCCTAAGAATCGTCCGGTATTCGCTTAATTAAAACGCACTAATTCAAATGAGAAAAGAGAAATCAGTTTTAATCCGTCGCAAATGCTCGAACGAGCCAACCGTCTCCCGTTTCTGTCTCCACGGTGATATATAACGGAGCTTCCCTTGATCTCATCGTAATGACGGAATCGCACGCTCGTGAAGCACATTCAGCGACGGCAAAAAAAGAAATCTCGACTTAGGTAAAAACCCTAACAAGCGAGAATCACTTCGTACTCGGCCGTAAAGTACGTGTGTATGAATGCATCGTCAATATAATTATACGTAGTTTTGCGAGGCACTGAGCACAAAGTGCTGTGAGCGCCCGTCCCCGCCCTCCCCGCCCTCCCTCTCTTTCTCTCTCTCTCTCTCTTTCTCTCTCTCTCTCTCTCTCTCTTTCTCTCTCTCTCTCTCTCTCTCTCTCTCTCTCTCTCCCTCCTTCCCTCTCTCTGTCACTCTTTCTCTCTCCCTCCCACTCACCCTTTCCCTTTTCGGATAAAGCGCGGTAGAAGAGAAATTGGTCTCGTTGGAACCGTAGAACGATAAGGCGGCACAAAGGCTATGTTGGCTCCGGCGACTTTCTCGAGCACCACTCGTGCACACGTTTTCCTCTCCGGCTGCACTCAGCCCCAAAGCAGAATTCCTCCGGGAAGGAAGGTAGTCATCAGCGCACTTTTTACTTTAAATTCGATGCGTCTTTGGCAGTAATAGTAATTCCGCGACGCGCGTAACGCGTTTTGCACGTAGCTCCTGGTAATGCGTTCGCTGATAACACGCCGAGAGTTCATTTCACGTTCACGTGAGAGAAGCAAGATTTAAAAGATACTTCCGTGCCCGAGAAAGAAGCGACACACATCGGAGCGAGTTGGACTCAGTGCCCGGACATTGCGAGGATATTCCGCGCTGGGAACAAGAGGTGATTATCGGAACGGTCGTTTCTCTCTCTCTCTCTCTCTCTCTCTCTCTCTCTCTCTCTCTCTCTCTCTCTCTCTCATGCCAAAATGAGAGCTCGCGCGCGGACTCTGCGATTCTTTCTGCATCCTCAGTTTCGGGAATGTAGAAATTCGCAGATCCGAAGCCCTGCCGAAGCTACGCTAAATTTAAGAAATCCATCGGATGAGACTGGTCTGCGTAAAGAAATAGAAAATAGGCGGGAACGTAATGGGGGGAGAACGTAATGGCCGCGCGGGAAGGCCGGTGGCTCAAAATCGTGTTTTTGTCGTCCGCGATGATGATTCGCCATCTGAATATCTCCGTAAACAGCGAAATCGCCGCAATCGCGGTAATTTCGGCGGCTCTCTTATAACGAGCTTGTTCTGCGGAAGTAATGTCTGCCCGCAGGAAACGCCGCGCCGCCGCGGATATCCCGCGCAGCTTATCTTGTTTATCAGAGCAGATAAGGAGCGCTCTCGAAAGAGCGATTAAAAGATTAATCTATTCTTATATTAGCGGCAGGACGTGCACATGAAGAAGATACGTCACACTCTCGTCGCGTTCACGGCGGATTAAATTATTCGCGCGCGATGTGAGATGAATTCAGCAGTTGCGCGAAATTAACAGTATATATATAATATATATATATATGTGTGTATGTGTATGTATGTGTGTGTGTGTGTGTGTGTGTGCATGCATATACATGTGCGCGTGCACATGTGTGTTGACACTTTCTTTTTTCCCATAAATTTTCCGAAATACGTCGCAATAAAGCGAGGACGGGGATCTCCCGGATGAATGCAAGAGAGAGAGAGAGAGAGGCGGCGTTTGATTTGGAATCACATTCGTTTGCGCGGTAGAGCGATATTAAAGAAAAAAAATGCGAAAATCTACGGGCTCATGGCGGACGTATCGCCGCGTGAAACGAGCGAGCTCACATAGCGCAATGGTGCGGTTTTGCGAGCGATATCTCACGGTAGCTACGTCGAAAGCCCCGGCCGATCAATTCGATTTGGAATTCTTGCAGATATTTCCATACGCTCGTAAATGGCACGGCGACGCGAGTTTAACCCACTCAGGCCGCCGGTATTGTAAAATGGCGAATACGCGCACATCGGCTGGTGCGATCGACCGACCGACCGACCGACCGACCGACCGACCGACCGACCAACCGACCGACCGACCGACCGACCGGCCGACCGGCCGACTCCGGCTGGTGGAATGAATATATACGCGACGAATGAATTTATAACGCGCGCGCGAAAGCTGAATCCCACGTGATCGTTCCTTCCACCATGACGCCGGTCCGTAAATCGACGGCAGCTGTTTTACGCAGTTGACCGTGTGGAAAAACTCGTTGCAGAGTCGAATGCACCCGCATAATCGCGAGCCGGCCGATCGAGATCGAACGGCCGATCTGATCCCTCTTTTTTTGGCAGATTGGATATTCCGCGTGTCGCGTCCTGTTCCGAGGGAAATCCGAGGAAGTTTCAATTCAACGCCAGAGATATTTTCGTCGTATCATCGCCGGATTATCATTCGGTAGCTCGCTCGAGTCTCGTGTATGAGGATTATCGTGCTCGCGGATTGTAGAAGACTCTTCTTGGCCGGTGTATGCATGTATCCCTCGTGCTTCCTGTGGAAAACTCATTAGGATATTGTTCCATTTCCAGTGATTGGCAACTGGAGATCTGCCGACATACTTCACTTCCCAATTAAAAAAGCTTGGGGGCTCCGTTAGAAATTATTTGCTTAAAATAAAACTAGCCCCTAAATGGTGCCGTCGATATAATCGGGGTAGTTTTTTTTATAACCATTCGGGTCTAGTGCCCGGATAGTGTTTCGATATTACTACTAGAGTATTTAGCGCTCAGGATAATAGCCGAGAATCCGAGTATCTTTGCGGATACCGACAACGTCCAGCTCCTGGAAGTGGATTTTCAGTCGAACCCGTGGAAATTATAAGTTAACTTGGCGCTGAAAACGGATAAGCGAAAGTCAACTCCTGATGAATCCACGCGCTACAAACTCGATCCTGTTTAGAACAGAATACGCCATCCATGTCTCATAGATTGAATCTGATACTGGTATCGAAGTCGACAACTCCCGCAACACCATCACCCACTACTACTGCTGCTGCTGCTGCTGCTGCTGCTGCTGTTGCCGTTACTACCACCACTGTTAATAATGAGTCCCTATTTGTGTGATCACTCGCACTCACCTTCGGGCTGATGAGGAGCATAGATGTTGAGATAGAGACAGTCCTCGCTCTGGTTCCTCAGGGAAGGCAAGTGTCTCTCCAAGTACTCGTACCTGCCCGGCTTTACCTCCTCTTGCAGATTTGGCAAGACTTGCGGGCAAACTGGGGCAAATTCCAGCGCCTGCCGCACCCCTCTCCACGGTCGCGGCGATCGCGGCGGTGAAAACCTGAAGGGTCCCATCGGAGGTTCCGCATAAGGGATTCCTACGGCACACACGAGAGCCGATTACGCTTCAGATACAGGCTGTTAATTGTCCCCGCGGGGCGATACTTAGCGAATTCATCGCGCCCAAGTGTTTATCACGAGGGCTAAATTTGCCTGAAGGGATTAACTTCTCTCCGCGCGGCGGCGATTAACTCCGCCGGCGGAAAGAAACGGCCGGAATTAATCCCATCCGCGACGACGGCCACTGGTCACCGCTGATCCCGTCCCGGATTGATCCGAACGATCCATGTCGGCCGCCACGCTCGTGTCGCGATTACAATTAAACTCTACTTCATCTCACAGTCAACGCAATTCCGCTTCGATTCTGATTCAATCCCGGAACGCCACTTCGATTCAATCCCGATCTCTCGATGCCACTTTCGAAAGCGGCTTTTGCTTCGTTATCGAGGCGCTTTAATGCGCTCCCCCGTCGTTTACGAGGTTAATATATCTCCGGGAGCGAAACGAAGCAGTCCGTCGGGCGTGTTCACTTCGGACAATCATCAAAATGTAAGTGATGTAAACTCAGCTCTGAGTATACAAAGCCATGCGCACACGAGTGCAGTCCGATGCGTGACGCCTGCGACTTCGCGGACGCACAGCGACAAGTCGAGCAAAGACGGAGAAAGGCAGAGGGTGTGAGGCGCGGGGGAATATCTGTTCCCGAAATACACGGGCGCACAGGCACGCGCTCCTCGTTTTCGTCGATCCTTTGACGTATCGGGACTTTCAAAGCGCGGATATACAACTGCCAGGAAACTTTTGCTCACTGACCGGAGCCAAGCTCTCTCCCTCTTCCCCCGTTCTCTCTCACTCTCTCTCTCTCTCTCTCTCTCTCTCTCTCTCTCTCTTGATGTATCGAACGTTATCGAGCCGCCGTTATAGTAGGATGTTGCATATGAAACGTCGGCTTTGCGTCAACCAGCTTCGCATCAGCAGCGGATTAAATGTATTCAATCGATATAAATAGCTCCACTCGATTTCCGCGTATCGCTCCTCCGAAGAAACAGCGAGTCTTTCGCTGTTTCCGTTTCTCTAACGGGAATGCACGTTTTCGCGAATACACAGACGCTGTCACGACTACTTGATCGCGATAAATTCGACATTGAGTGTAACGCGAACGAAGGAGAATCAAATAACGAAACGCGCGAAGAACGGAAGGTAATGTTCCCTTTGCACTCCGTTACTTGTGTCGAAAGCGAGTGTTAGTCCCGGAGAGTAATTCCTGATAGTAACGGCCTAAGTAACTCACCTCGAAAAACGTCGACCATCTGCAAACTGTGAATGGTTCTCGGTTGGACCACTTTACCGCGCAATCGACCCTCCTTCACGTGGATTTCCCTCGTCATTCTTTCCTTCTGGAACCGCGACTGGTAGCCGTACTGGTTTCGCGACTCGTGAAAGTCGCGGTGCTCCGTGAGAATCTGCGTGCAGGCCAGCAGCAGAAGAACCAGCAGTTCCAATCGCAGCATTTCGAGAGTACTCGCTTCGCGCTCGTTGATCACACAACACCAAATTCAGTTCATCCTCTTAAAGTTCGTCACCAAAGAGTGTCGACACTCTGGGCAAATTTCAATCGAGTCCTAGTGTCCCATTGTGCATTATCAACTCGTTGTTTCGCCGGAAGCAAATCGGTGCTTTACAACGTGTCGTCAAACTTGGGCCGTAATTCCCCGAATATCTCAACGGACAATATTTGCCGAGAAAGATGGCGTTGTCGGTGTAAAGCGAATAGTTTTTAGTTACTTCAAGTATCTACTCGGCGCTCAAATTTGTAGGTTCGGCCCAAATGTGCAGATACCGCTCGAAATCCTTCGTTAATTAATTCTTTCGTCAACTGCGATACACTCGATAGGCTTGAATAGCGTCGATTAGCGTCGAAGTATATCCGGAGATCTCGGCGTCACTGAGAGAAATAATTTCATAATTGATGCTTCATCATTTTTGCGACGTGGAACAAAGAAAGCGTAACGTGCAGCGAAAGAAGAGAACATAGCAGAACGCAATCTCCAAGACTCTCCCAGCGGTGAGCCCGAGGCAGCGCGTGCGACAGCCGCTGCCGCAACGAAGCGCACACTCGCGCGGTTGAAGTAAAAATAATTTTTCGACCCTTGCTCCTGGTTAGACCCAGCGCGAAGGGAGCAACCGCTCCGTTGAACGTCGCTCGAAACTTTTCACTTCCGCTGCCACACGAGTTTTTGTGGGGGCCAACTACTTCTCCACACGTGGAGTTCGCATTTTCGTGGCAGTCGATCTATTTCGAGGGCGATTTTATCCGAGATTATAGTGCACACCGACAAGTTCACGCGATATCTATACCACTTCTGGATATGTTTTTTTTTTTATCAATTCCAAATCGACCGGGCGGGATTTTGCCTATCAAGCAGCGTGTATTTCATATTCAACACAATCCAAAATATAATTCCGTTCGTGTGTTTGAATAAAATTTTCCCTTATCGATTAACTCTTTGCAGCGAGATTAAATTTCATACTGCTATTCACCCTGAAGACTGTGAAGCGATTTCCCCCGTTGGAATCCGATTAATATATTCCGATAGTAATTGTCTCGCATTGTCGTACAATTCTGCCGGTAAAGTCGCAGGAATTAAGATTCAATTAGTTTGTAGGCGAGCGATATCCCTTTTGTTGTCGCTATTTAAATTTCCGCCGCGACTGCTTTAGCGAATAACGGCATTCCGGCCGGAGGAGGACGCGAGCGGAGGAATCTTTACGTGAGGGAAAGCGAGCTCCGTGCCCGTGCGATGCCCGATCGAAAGCCACGAGAAAGCGAAGTTTACCAACAGGCGGCGCGTTCTATTTGGGGCGAAAATAGAGTACGTGCAGTCGCGCGCGAGCCACCGCTCTCTCTTCGTACGTGCGTTCACCCTTGTTTGTCCCGCCAAGAATATCGTCTCTGGAGGACATCGCCGTGCGACGCCGCGTATGGACCTTCCGACTTACAACGTTACCCGTCCAAAAATTAAACACTGCAATCCAAAATTATCCACGTTGAACAAATATCCGGAATTTGGTGGGAATTGATTCGAGCGAAAAATTTCCTGATCTTGGATGTTTCCCTCTCCTTTTCTTTCCTTTTCTTTTGATTCTAGGTTTACTCCGACTTTTTCTAGCGTCAGCTCTATTGGCTATTTTTAAACAGAGAAAAGTGGTCAAATTTTATCGTCGAATATATAAAAATATTTGAAACACGTTCTCGTGTTATTTGGAGAATTTTCAATGACTCACTCGGCTTGATTTATTTAACGCTTCGATTTAATGCTTCGAAGATCTACAAATGCACGAGCATTCTCCCCGATTATGATTTTATCGATGCATCGGTGGCTCTCTTCGAAAAATTACCATTTTCAGTAGAATCCAATTTACATGAGACGGCCCTGTAAATTTCTATTTTTATTTTTCCCGACATAATCAGCGCGCGCACAGAGTTAGCCCTAGATTCGAGATACTTTATGGTGTTGCGAGGAAAAGTTTCGCACATGAGAGCGTCGTAATATCTTTGCATGGGCACGAAACGTCGACATAAAAAACTTGCTAAAGCGGCGATTCGCACGTTACCGTCGAGCGACAAGTCGCATTTGCGCAAATTCGATCGCGTGACGAGCTGAAGTGCACGCTCCCGACAACATCGCGATAATGGTTCGCTCGCAGTTTTGCAATATACGCGAACGTCTCGTAATTCCGGCATAATTTACGTCAGACAAATGACGTCGAGTTCGAGAGCGACTCGGCGAAAGCACAAGAGAGCGCGGCCAACTAAATCCGACAGTTGCGACGTTTACGGTAGACGAACTTTTGAGGACCCGGAGCACGCTACGCAATTTTCAGGCCGTATCAGATCTACTTGTCAGCCCTGTGCAGTCTACAGCAGCATATGTATCCCTTTCAACGTGATATTTTAACCATGAACCTCCGGAGACACTAACAACAATTGCTCCGCTTGGCTGTAGCGCAAATTTGTTGATTAACGTGAACGCTATTAAGATACTTAAGAGAACAAACATTTGCATCTCGCGGAAGTTCCGCCCGCGCGGCCGCGTAGACGATACGATACGATGCAAGACGATGCTTATCCCGAGGAATTTTTCACGGGCTGGTGCTGAAGTACACCGGCACTGTTGTTAATGGCAAGCAGAACAACAGAATGGAGCAACTTTTACACCTGCGTTCGTGTGTTCCTTAAATTATACGAAATGCTTCCCCTCATTTTGGTATTTACCTCACTCCCACCTCGGCCTTTCTTCTATTTTTGGAGCAGAATTATATTTGAAGAGAAGAAATTCTCATAGTGAACGGAGAGAACAGAATTGGAATTAATAACGCAAAGAAGCTTGGCAGCGCATATTGACGAGAACGCACTCGTAATGAGATTACCGGCTTTCGTGGAAAATGTTTGCAAGGTGTTTCGCTCATTGTAAAAAGTCGTGGTCGTTATTTCAGACGACGTCGACGACGACGACGACGACGACGACGACGACGACGATGATGATGACAACTGAGGTCTCCTCTCGTCGAGCAAAGCCGAATTGCACATTTTCGCGTCAACGAGCTCTTTCCCCAGGGCGAGAAATCGCAATGCGAGGGTGATGCGCTCGATATCGTTGCCATCGAATGTTACGTTTTTATTTATATACCCCACGAGCGAGGAAACATTTGCACTAGAGCATTTTTTGTCTTGTTAGGCAGCCTTCCCTGCTGCGAAATAGCAGTATTAAAACTTTCATGAGGCAACGGACGAGAAAATGTTTGAATTCCGTTAAAATTTTCACACGACCCTTTAGAGTCTTGTTAAATTAACAATTTTGTACGTTCCTACTGAGAAGGAGAGAGATGAAACATTATCGATTAAAATACATATTTTATAGGATTCCTTGATATATGTAGCGCGCGTGATTTTATACTTCCTTATTTTTATATTTTTATAATTTTCTTGTAAAGAGAATATAATTTTTATAAAATTCTCATCTTTTTTTGTAAAATCCTCTATATTCGCTTGCATCTTCATTTATATTTTTGATGTTTAATTTGATATTTTATCTAAATATATATATTCCAACAAATATATATCCATAACAAATACATATCCAACAAACATATATCTTCCAACAAAACGCGCAATATGAAAAATAAATATTTTTGACAATTTCTCTCTTTACGGGATGAGGAGTTGAACGGGAGGACGTAAGCGATTATTGTGGTAAATCCTATTTCGTCGACCGCTTGTTGCGGATAAGCTTGCAGGGATTTACCACATCCATCATTAATTCTTCTTTTTACTATCGTCGATGTTTACGATAGATTTTCGAGAGGTGAGAAAATCCCGTCGCGCTATCACACCTCCATTGTATCTTTGGTGAAAAAATATCTTATTCGACAAACTTTGCGAAAAATTTTCTCTTGACAAAAGCACATCTAGATCATCGCTGATTACATTATATATATTATATTATATTATACTATATATATATATATATATTATAGTGACAAATTTCTATATCCTCTTATATTCCATATATATTCTCGTCGCAAAATAATCAAATATTGATCTTTTACCCTTTCCAGTGTATATTCCGGTTCGAAAATTCCCAGTGGCACAATAAATTCAGTTTCCACAACTATACGTTCCTTTTTCGAGGGTAAAAAAAATGTAACTCCAACAATTACACCTCACGGTCATCTGGCACGTTGTAACAATTCGACCGAGCGAGAAGTACTGAGAATTCAACGTATCGAAAAATCGGAAGTTCAAAGCACGAAGCTCGAGCGGCCGGTTGTTAGGTAATTACGCACTTGTGATCTTTCCGGTCGCCACAAAAGCACGTGTCGAAAACTTTCCGTTTCGTCCCGACGAATCTCGCGAGCGGACTGAGCGCGCACGCGAGAAGCGCTTCTAAAATTAAACCGCGAGTTCTCGAACGAAGCGCCGCCGGGCAAGGCGAGTTCCAAGCGGGGAACTTTTATTTTCGGTGAAACCTCGGCCCTGTCGTACAAATTCTTTCCGCGAATATGCACCCGCTCGACGGCTGCCTACATGTGGAGGAGTATCGACGGGAGAGGAGGATACTCTTGTACTCCGAATACTTGTTTGCCCACTGATCCGCGAGAACAGGAGTCGCGAAAAGCACGAGTTTTCGTCCTCGCAGTCGAAGAGACACGCTTCCGCGAGCAGCTTGATAAATAGCGTCACGATATTGTGCTCGTCAATCTCTTGGTGAGTTTCTCAAGCAGAAAAGACGTTCACATTAGAACCGTTTAGATAACGGCGGAATTTGGCGCCGGAAGGTTTTAACGTCACTTGCATCACCGACAGCTTCTCCTTGCACTGTTCTATGTCCCCGTTCTTTAACGGATTTTTAATAGAAATTTGATGTTCGCAAAAATGTAGCGAGTCGTAATGCTAAGCGTGTTACACATATTGGAAAATTAAAAATGATAAAATATATTTGTGCAAGGTAAACATGATAAAATGTTACTTTCGATTCGCAAAATCTCTCGCGGTGATAAAGCCTACTTGTGGAAAATCTGTCGTCTCGATGACGTCGTTGGTTTTGCAGTTGATTAATCATTAATTCTGTTTGTATCCAAATTAAACCAGAATCGCGGCGCATTTAAAGTTGAGAAAGAAATGAAAAGCTGAATTGTAATTATTAGTTATTATTACATACAATATACAATACAATACAATGTTGTTATATTAAAACTATAATTGAAAGTTGAAATAAATTTTTTTGGGGATACGCGCGTTATACGTATTTAGTATTGAATGCGCTTTCAGATCGGTCTTGGTTCGACTCGAATTCAATTTCTGCTCGATTCAACGATCTTCCGCTAATTTGAATTATGATTCGCTTTCGAGCTGAATGCGCTTCTTTCAGCGCATAATTCGGATTTTGTTGGATAAATGCGAGGATTCGGCGTGAATCGACGGCGAGCTTAATGCGCGTAAGGAGTTCGCGAAATTAGTTTTGTATCCGAATTATCTGCTTCGCGCCTACGCACATGTATTCACAGCGTATTCACGGAACGTAACGACGTGTTAAATCTACGATAAGAAGGCTTTGAGACGAACCCTTTAGGGCGAGGGGGTGGGTTCCGCGACGAGAGTAGCTCCTCTTCAGAAACATCTCATTTACGTTAATGAACTTACCTCGTCTCCCAGACATAAAGAGGATGAGGAAAGGATAGGTGTGCTGCCTAGGATCCTCGTCTAGATCAATTTTATAACTCCTAGAACTTCAGCTACTTAGACTCTAAAGGCTCTGCAGGCTGCAACGCCTTGAATTTTTAAATCTTGTAATATCCCTTTTTCTCGTTTCGAAAGCCCCGATATTGGATCCAGAAATTCTCCCGCTCTCTTCTCTTTTTCTCTCTTTTTTTTTTTGTTTTTATGTCACTCAAATTTTAGTTTCCCGAGCTTTTATAACAGAGCCATTGTAGTCCCGGCGGACGGAGTAATCCTCGTTCTAGTTTTGCATGTAACAGCGAACAATTATTATTATTTCAACAAATCGTCATTTTACCAACTCGCAATTTCTCGCAATTGTGTCGCGCGCGTTACTTCAGAACGCGGATCCCGTCGAAATATGTAATTGTCCGACCACATGGTCAGCCAAGACGCAATATTTCGTCCTTTCGTCCCTCTACTTTATAATACGCGGATTTGCCGCGACGTTCACCCTCAAAGCCTCTTCATAAGTTTGATATATTATTCAGAATAAGCCGAATCTCAGGCGTACTTATTTTACCGGCCAAGTTGATAGCAAGAAGGATCATAAAGATCTTCGCCATATTCGCCGTTCCATAATGCACGGCGCGACGATGTTTTCGCCACAGGATTACACCAAACGACGAAATGTCATACCTTTTTTATCCCCGCAAGGGCCATTGGCCCTAATCGCATTCATTACTCTGAATTCAACTATTACGCATCGCGGTTATGTGATATTATCAGAATAAAATATTATCAGAATTATCACTATTGTCGTCTATCATTGTTATATCGTTAGAAAGTTGCTGTTTGCTGCAAACCTTGCTGATTATAATCAGCTTGATGTCTATTGTATTATTTAACAATGTTAAAGCAACGTGATACATAATAACGATGAATATAATATCATTAAAAATATACATCAAGAAACAATGTCTCACTTTGCTCGTGTTTCCCCGAGACAATATTTAAACGTGTTCTCTCGAGTATTTTCTGCGTACGCGTGGTTGGAATGGAAGATAGTTGAATTACTTGTTTCTCAGTCTAATATTAACACCTGAGATAATTAAATTCACTTTCAGCCGTTTCGCTCTTTATTTCTACTTCCTGTTGTAAAACGGAGGACGACACAGCGCGCGCGCGCGCGTGTGTGCGTGTGTGTGTGTGTGTGTGTGTGTGTGTATGTGGTGCAGATAAGTTTCTTTAGCTCAGATGTTAAACATACACAGTGGCGTTGTTATTTGCAGGAGCAGAAGTTTATTTTCGTTCGGTCTTTCTCGCCGAACGAGAAGTTATTTGAACGTAAAACTGGCTGCTTCCGCGAATATGGCGGAATTCTCCGTGGCGAAACGGTTATTGGAAACGAAACCTATGGCGTTGCCGCTACCTATTGGCGACAAGGGAAGCCGGGTCATTGCCGTTATAGTTCAGAGTACCGAAGGAATTTCGGATTTCGCGCTACACGCGGCAAATCTTCCTCTGGTCCGCGAGTATTATTTCTCAGTATGACCATTTTCTTTTGTATCTTGCTCTCCAACGAACATCGAGAATCGTTTTATCCCTTTTTACAGTTTCCTCAAGTTGGAAAAGGTGCGAAGCGAGACCATCGGTCAGCCTTGAACATTCTCCGAATGTCGGGATCTCTTTGGTGTCTAGATTATCCTCGGATTGCCGGATACTTGAACTCGAGATTCCCTCGACTTTTATCCTTCCATATTTTAGATTTCACAGATTTTCAGATTTATGAACTCTTCGGATCATCCGATTGCGTCGTTTTTGCTGGATTGTTAACTTTTTAGTCCGGCGACAATCGTCTTACCTTCCATCCCACCGCGTTCTCGCGTTCCTTGCGTTTTGGAACTTTAATTCCCTTGAAAATTGCCAGGATACTATTTCTGGTTCCTTTTTCTCGCACGCTACTACAAGACGGTTTTGCGATCGAAGCGCGATTTATTACGGCGATACCGGCCGCACGCTGCGTGATTCGCGCGGATTTAACGGCGGCGCCTGTAGCCGAGAGTGGCCGAGATTTATCATCGCCACGTAGAAGAGCCTTCCGACACGGCTGCCTACCTCGCGGGTGGTCCCACGTCGTGATAAATCAAAAAGTGGACGCTAAGGGCGCGCTACATGTCGCCGGAAATGACCGACGAAAGCCCAACAAGAATGTCTTTCGTTTCCTTCGCGCTAAATGCTAACCTGACCCAAACTAAGTGACGATTTTGGCAGAAACTCAATACAGCCGTAGGACCTCGGAGGAATCGTGCTTTATTTTTATTTCAAACAACACGCAGTTGGCGATACATTGGCTTGAAAAGGCAGCGAGAAGGAAAAGCTGAAAGAGCGCGTCATGCAGTCTCTTCGTTACGCGTTTATAAAATTCGCTACGAAATTCGAAGCGCTTGAATTATTATAAACGGCAGGGTGATATTTATTCTGGCCGAGTGCCCGTAGTTGTACTCGATATCGAGTGAGCAAAAGTATCGCTAACTAATTAAATCGAAGCGACGACGATAGGTTATCGATTCTCGGTGTCGTTTGGGTGAAATTCTCCGCTCGGTTGTATTTCTTGCTGTGAAGGGGCGCGTTTCTTTTTTCCTTTCGCGCGATTACTCGCGCGCGAAGTTGGCCGATAGAAAGGAGCCCTTCCCTTCAATTTGGTGGAGAAAAAGGAGGGCATAATGAGCGGCAAGGATTTAAAAGCTAATTAAACTTCGCCGGGAGGGCCACTATTCGCCTTAGCTAAGTAGAACAATTTACGGTAGCTCGACGTTCGAGAAGCGTAGCTGCAGACAACTTGGCGAGGAAGATGGAGAGGAAGGAAATCTCGTAGCGGCTCTCGGAGGAAGTTCGATAAATACGAGGCAACGGCGGATCAAAGATGGTAGATAGCAGGATCCTTGTTGAAGAGCGAGTAAAAACAGGAAAAAGGGGCGCAGAGATAAAATCCGATGCGCGCACGGTGAAAATCAAACGGATAACAGCCGCGCGCGGCTATATAACGGCCTCATAATGACATTTCCAAGGGGAGAAAGGTGGAAAATCTGGGACCATACGCGGAAATATTTCATCCCTTTTACATAAATAAAAGTAAAAAGTATATTTAATAAATTTGATACAAATGTAAAATATGAATTTAAAAGAAGCAACGTGCAAACACAAAACGTTTGTTTTTCTGCATTTCGCAGAAAAATATGCGAAAATATCGAGACGCGTACGTATCGAAGGATTATAATCGCTCGCTTCTTCGCCAATATTTTTTCCCCACCTGGCGTATCCTGCTTGATCCATCACGTGTGCTGTCGAAACCGGAAGCATGGATGTCGCAGCGGCAATTAATTTCCTTTAACGGTCGTGAAAGCTCGCTCTGGGTGCAGTAATTAAATGGAATCGGCCCCGTGCGAGTGGCACGCACGTGTCGGCACGTGCATGCACGTGTAAAACGTACGCACATGTCTTCTTCGGAACGACGATGGATCGATCGATCGAAATTGCCAGCACGAGAATTCATCGATGCGGCAATGTGCAGCCGATTGGCCGCTTGGTTTGCTGTCAATCGACGCGTATCAATGGAGATTCGATATCGAAAAGTATTGTTTTTTTATTTAAAAAAGTATACATATATATATACATACATATACAACTGCAAATATTAACACTGCGGATTTAATCGGTCCAGATGCGCCGGAAGCGCAGCGTCGATTTTTTCACGGGTGAGCAAAAGAGAAACCGTTGCCAGATGTTGGAATAAAATTATACATATCATTATGTTGTGTGTGAAATAAAATTATAGGAACGCTGCTCTCGACAACGTTAACGCATTTGGAAACATTGCGAATGAAAGGAACCAACACCAAAGAGAAGTTGATTCAAGTTTTAAATAAACACGAGCTCGCTCTCTCTCTCCCTCCTTCCCTCTCTCCCTCCCTCCCTTCCTCCCTCCCCCCCCTCTCTCTCTCCATCTCCCTTTTTCTCCATGAAACACACGATATCGAATTACCGAGAAACATAAATATGCTGGAAATAGGTATTTATAATCATAATTTTACACCAGCCAATTGGCTAATTATTCACATTTTTCATACGCATGAAATATCGCGCTTCAGACAATGTAAATACCTGAAATATTACATGTAAAATGTAGCGTTTTACATGTAAACAACGCTCCATGCATTAAAGCACAATGCGAAACTTTAGCTTTTAATGCGTCCTCCTCTATGGCCTCTTTTCGCTCTGACTTGCTGCACTTTTCTAACATTTAACATATTCGTACGTCGAAAGGACTTATATTTTCATTTCCGCGATATTTTCATTTCAGTCGATTGACGTGAAATTGTAAACGTATTATTTCTCAGCTTGTGTCTTTCCGTTTTGATGAATTTTCCGAAAATATAATATATAAATAATTACGAATATATTGATATTATTTTCATAATACGCAGGAAAATTGATACGTGTATATATATATATATATATATATATATATATATCTCTTTAATATACGGGGACAAAGAATGCACATTAAATAATTAAACGTGATATAATAGCGCGCAATATTAATACTTTGACATATTGTGTGCGTGAAACAATCTAAAATTTACGCAGATAATGTGAACTATGCTTGTCAGCGCGATAGTCGGCCGTCAATTGGACAGATTGAATGTCACGTGACTATCGGAATATTATCAACATACATATAAGTGAGGCACACACAGGTGCCGTCGTAACAGTCTTCTTGGGCGAGAAGGCGATCGGAACGGCGCGGCGATACGTCATCGTGCGTTGTTTTCATTTTTTTCTCCACACCGATGGAAAGATGCGTGAGACAAATCATGTCACGACTTCGCGAAGGCGATCGTCGAGCGAGGCTCGTCGTCGAGCAAGAGCAGCGTTCTAAAATTTAACCAGCGACCATCACGTTTCGTTTTGTATCGGATTTCAAAGAGGTACGCTCGCTATCTAATCTCGTATTCTCGATACCTTCGCGCTGAATATCTCCTACATTTTCTGCCCGTCTCCTCCGTCGAGAGCACGGAGCAACTGTTTGATTAATACAACTAATTAGGGAAACTGTTTGTTTGTTGCAGATCTAATGGAGCTTGCTACCGCACCATGAAGGCAGCTGTTATTCCGGCGGATGCCGCACCGGAGGATCCGGTTCGGGCCGAGCAGGGTCGGCTCGAAGGTAAGGCTTCATATATTCTCTCTGTTTCTCTTCTTAACCCTTTGCCATCGAGAGCCGAAATATAGCCATCTGAGTAACTCGAATCACGACCGCAAAGGCTCAATCCATTCGTACCTTTATGCGCAGTTCGCGTTAAACGTGACCTAACCTGCATTAACTGAAATCGCAAGTCCAACTAAAGAGTCGTTTGTCCTCTTTTCTGCTTCAGAACTTGGTGCAGCGGAACGTGGCCGGCTCTAACTTCGAAAGAGTTCGGTGAGTCAAAAATTTAAGTACCGATGAGTACGAATATCTAAGGTGACGAGTTATATAGGTGATGGGTTTTCGTAGGATTTCGCTCGAGTCAATGCGATTTACACTGCGCAGAGAGAATTTTATATTAAAAATTGTAGAATTTTTTGGAATATGCAGAAATCGACATTCTGTTTTTATCTTTCTTTCGCTTCGTATGAGCTATTTGTCTTCAAAACTGAAGTCTGCTGTTAAGAAATTTACCACACGTTCTTCAGCGATTATTCTTCTTAGTAATATAAATTCCACCGACAATCTGTTTCTGCGATATTAGAAAACGTGTGCGAAAAGAAAGAAAGTTGTAATAACCTCTCCGTGTAGCTTTCTGCATGTGTGTATGTGTATTTGCCGTTGAAAAAAATGCATCATCCAAAACAATTAGGAGATCATCCCGGCGGAACCGTCTAGAATAGATATTTGAGATAACGAATGCTTAATCCACGCCGTATCTACTCTCGAGTAAACATGTTTGTGCAAACGTAATGTTTTCATTGCTTCCTTCCGTGTTTCTTTCAAGCAACGCTGTTATTCCACGGAATTATCTGTTTGGTATGACCTTCTGTTTGTTTCGAACGATGCACAATACGATATCAAAAGCGCGCCAGTGCGCGCCACGCGCAACGCGCGATTATTTCGCTCGCGTTGATATATCTCGCCGACGCCGCGGTCATTAATTTTTTAGTTTTCTCATACGTGCTCTACGTCGCACGATGCAGTGTGCCGCGTGAGATATGGTCCTGTCGGATATGAGTAATTCATCAAAAACCTCTCATGAAAACATAAGCCAAGAATGTAAAATGAGAGCTCCCTTTTTTTATATACGCATCACGACTCGTCGTAGAAGCAGAGCGCCGTATATTTGCGAGTAACTCGCTGATATCGCTGAGATACTCTCTCAGTTCGGTCGCGGTATTTTACTCGATAGATTTTGCCATTGTCGCGGCCATTGTATTATCTTTCCATTCGCTCGCGATTTCGACTATTTGCGCTTACGTACGCGCGTCGCGATTTCACGTCCTCCGGGAAAAGTCGCCGAATTAAATTCGCGGAATTATGACGGGAATAAACTTCGCATTGTGCTGCTACGGAGTAGTCTTCGCAACGAAATTACGAAGCTGCCTTCGTGAGGTATTGCGGAGCTGTCTTCGCGAAGTAACCTCCGCGTGAGAACTCCGCGAGAGAGCCATCGTGCTCGAGAGTATCACGCCGCTCTCAATTAGTTTCCTCGCTCTTTCGTTGATTTTGCGATCGGCACCGGTCGATCCTCGCCCCTGCGATTTTCTATATACTCGCTGTTCGCGAGTCGCGAGAGCGTGTTCCAGAAGTGTGCCGAGATTTATCGGGCCGCGAGTGTGTTCCGGAAGTGTGCCGAAATTTATCGCGCCGCGATAGACATTCATCAAACGAACTCGCAGTTTCCGCTCCCGTCTTTCGTTAATCCGAGCCCGTTCCGAGATAAATCGCGAATTTTCATCGACGTCGTCGTTAATTTGCCGTGCGGGCGCGCGAAGTGAAAACGCGACACATCAGTCGCATCGCCGCGAGTGCTCGGAAGTAAGGCGAGGCGAAGTTAAGGTGCGATCAACGTGGGACTGCGAAGTTGCGGATGCGGAACGACGGGACGCAACGACGAGTTTCGCCGGTGGACCGAGTTGACTTCGTCAATGGATCTCGTCGCAGAATGGTGAGTGTCGAATTTCAACACTCGCAGAGTGTGATATTACGTAGCGCATGCCTGTTCGTAAGTCGCATTGCTTTCGAGCGAAAATTCAAGCGAGTCGAATTATTTCATAGCGTACCTATATTGTCGAATTATTATCATACATGCGCTATTATGATATACCGCTATATGTCAATATTGCTATGCAACTGATATGTGCTACTGCTATATCACCGATATTTTGTCCCTACCGCGTGTATATTATGAAACAGCTGCAGACATTTGATAATCTTCGTGATGTGAAAACGCAAGATTCGGGAGGGTACAATACTGAATGATATTCTCTGCAACTTGATTAGACTCGGAAGTCTTGATGTATGGAAGTCAAGTCGAAATGTAAAATCCACTACAAGCCTCGTAAACACAATTCCGCTCGCTTCTAACAATGCCTTTGGGCTACGAATCTCGTTTGAAATCTGCCCTTCTTTTTTCACATCAAGCCTCGTTATTATCGTACCGAGAGCGAATTTAAATTTCTATTCGGAGCACAAAACTGCGATCTTCATTCTCGCGCACGCAAGCTCTCGAAAAACAATGAATGCTCCATTGATCTCTGGAAATTTTCCGTCGGTGCTGTACAAGTTCCGTAAAATTTGCAGATTTAATGCGAAACCGAACATTCGACTCGAGGAACGTTGAGAACAACAGACATCGCACGAATTGGTACGTTCGCGTCCGCGCTACAATTACAGTTTTGGAGGTACGAAGTCTACATGACGTTACCGGCCAGCTATGATCGCTTATAACTCGGATACTATCGCGACTTGGACGTTACGATTAATTAACCAATTTCTCCGGTTCTCTAATTGAGCTCCAGAGAATGCCCCCGTCAAAGTATAATACAATAGTTCCGTGACATTTTGCGTACATGTTCTTCCGACGTTGCAATTAATTCCATATTTAACACAAAGAAACGTGAGATTCGGACAGCAGCAAAAAGAATCTCGGAGGCGGAGCGCGATTGTCAAACAGAAAGGACGAGAATCGTTCATGGTCCTTGCGTGCGCGCGCAAGCGGGTTTAACACTTTTAATACACGTCGGTGCGATGAATCGTCATGAATATGCGCATTAAGCCCGCGGAACGTACGAATGGGAGTCCTTTTAATAGAATTTAATGTCATCAACCCCGCTTCAACGTCGAACTTATGTGGGACGCGTGCGGAGTAATTAAATATCCCCCAGTAGCTACAGCTGTACGCAAAATTAATGACTTTTTGCACGAGACACTGGGCGCGTCTATTAAAAGCAATAGGCGTACGGTCGGACCGCCATATAGTTCTCGCTGTGCAAAAGACTGAAAGTCTACTTTTACCCGAGAGAAACCCGCGAAGAAGAGCGCGAAAACACACAAATGGTGTATTCGCGGAAAATCATTAGCGCACGCCTCGAGTTCTTAACCTATTAATTAAATAATAGCACTGCTATCCCGGGATTTCTCGCTCTGTTTAATACATCCGAATATTATGATAATTCCCAAGGTATAAGTACATTTGATAATTATTAAATCCCCGAGGGGAGTTAATATTAATAATTTGCAAAAATATTACGCGCCTCTACTAATTCAGCGAATAGCGAGACAGAGATAGAGAGAGTGATAAAGCCACACTGACATACGCGAGTGTGAAACGAACGCTGTTTAGGAATTTTAATTAGGGGTACTCCATTTCGTAGCTTACGGCGCTCGTTCGGTCCATTACGATAATACATGTATATCGCGTGTATCCAAAATTGGCCGTGCTAGTCTCGTCGGTGCCTTCTGTTCCTCTTCAGGCGTACTCGAAAAGTAAAGAGAGAGAAAGACAGAGAGAGAGAGAGAGGGAGAGGGAGAGAGAGAGAGAGAGAGAGTAGTAGTAGTAGTAGGCGCAATGTTCCGGAATCGATATAACGAGGGGCACGCCCCCCGAATAAGGAATTTCATAAACGCGCAATTTGCTCAATTTATTAACCGAGAAATTCCGCGCGTGAGGAGCACTACAAAAGACGCGAAATAATAAAACGCGCTTTTCTCTCGGATTCCATGACGCATGCAGCGCCATGCATAATGCCGCGTTTTGAATTGCATTCAGAATAGGAATAGCAATTTTTGAATAATAACGCGCGCGGTGCTCGCCCGCCCCGGGGTTATATTTATTTACTTCATTCCTCGTATTTAAAAACTGCGACGACCGGACGAAATTCCCGTGAAAATAACAATACTCGCGCCGACAGTCGCATAAGCGCTCGTTGCTCTGAAATTTCGTTTCTTGTGAAATCGGGGTTGCGCACATTCGCGCGGTACCCATAACCTTCCGTTCTCGAATTTCTCGAGCCTCGAATTACATCGCGCGACAAAATGAAATTTCCCCTCGTAGCGCATACGCGCACGATTCTTATTGATTCCTATGTGCGCCTCGAAATATGGCGGTTGTTTGGAACGAAACGACGCCACATTGCGATTCGTCCAATTTGTCGCTCGCTTTTCTTGCTCTTCTTCTTCGTAACTCGTCGCAGCGACTCGCTAATCACGATCGCAGCGATGTGTGAATGTAACCCGCCGAAATGATCGTCTGGAACTATTTCCAGATGATATGTCTTCCTAACAAATGCAAATGTTGAAATATGCAACCGCGGAGAATTGATAGATCATCAATTTAGCCGGGCCGATAAATGCCGTTATCAAGAAAAATGACCGTAATCGACGATGAATCTCCGGCGTCCCGCCGGTTACTCTCTCCGCTGTTTGCAGATCCAAACTTTCGCCTCTACCGATTCCCAAATTTATGTATAACGTTCCGAGAGGGGACGGCGCGGAGGGCGCGGGTCGGCGGCGGCGGAATTGCAAGATCGAGAGACACACACTCGTCCTTCCCAGGACCGCAGTCACTAACGCTCACGGGATTCGCCATTCCGCAGAGCACGAAAAGCGAGCATCGATTTCTTGGATTTGAATGCTCGACAGTCCGGGCACGAATTTCCCCGCGTCACACCCTGTCGGCTTTTGGACCCTTGTCTCGAGTCCTTTCTAAAAGAGCTTCACGCCGCTCCGCGCTAAGAGATCTCATTTTCCTCACACGTTCCTTTTTATTTCACCGCGGAAAAATCTCGGTCATATCCATCGCTGCTCGGACGATTCCCGTGTCGTGTCACGACGACGGTATTTCGTGATTAATACGTCCCCCGGGATCGATAAGAGAGAACATCGCCACGACGGGGACACCGTCTTCTTTTTGGATCCTCGCTAAGCAAATTGAGTTTTGCTGAAAATTCGAGAGTTCAGTTGGAAATCCCTGGTATTCGTCGGGAGAAATAACCGCAAAGAATTTTCCAGGTCCGCTATATCTCAAGATACTGGGATCTCCCACGCCCTTGACAAATATTAGGATGAGAAAAAGCGGTATGCCTATATGTGCTTGTCAAACAAATGGTTTGTACGCGCGAAGATTCGTCCTCGTAAATTATTACTTTACGGAACCGCACCGCCCTTCTTGTATTATTCCCTCTCTTGAGAAAGAGAGAGACAGAAAGACTAAGAGAGAGAGAGAGAGGGAGGAATAGAGTTCGTCGAATCAAATTCTCAAATCAGTAGTAAATTTCCGAGGTCCTTCACGGATACTCGATTTCTAAAATTGCCCTCCGAAACTTCGATATTTTTGTATCGTCGGGTGTTTCGATTCTCAAGATCTTAGCTTCTTCCGAGCTTAGGATTGTCGCGCGATTGTGCGAGGAGAAGTCAGAAAATAAGATTTCCAGCTCGTATAATTTTTACTATTTTATTCCTGTGGCATACGCGTGACATAGTCGTAAAAATATATATCCGTACGCTATTTTTCAACATTGTCCCCTTTTATCGAAGCACTCGTCTAAGCGAGAAATCCATGAAACAAAATCTGTCGGTGGAGGATGGGACCTCTTCACGCAGCCACTTTCACTTTATGTTTGACACGTTCATCTGATTGGAATCGTACGCTTCTCAAGAATGAGAAAACATCTTTGTGACGCGCAGTTCCAATCAGATGACTATGTGAAACGTAAAATGCAAAAATGGCTACGTGAACAAATTTCCATCTTTCATATATACATACCAGCAGCATTTTGTTTTCCCTGTTTCAGCAAAGAGAGAGTTAGAGAGAGAGAGAGAGAGAGAGAGAGTGATTACGTTTAAAAATAATGTATGCGAATGTATATTATTCTTGCGACGTATAAGTACATGTTTTTAAAACATATAAATGTATGACAATACAAATAAAAATTTGGACGAATCGGTTAGCTTATTTTCTGACTTCGCTTGGTAGTTTCGACGGCACCCTCGAATTCTTGCACGAGTGACTCCTGCAAAGGTTGCATCTTCGTGTCGCAAACGAGGGGACGTTCTCGGCGTGGATTTCCGCTCGACGGCTTTGCGGCCGGAGGCGGCCAATTTCCACCCCCTCGGAGGGTGGCGCGACGCCCCTCGCGTTGACTTTGCAAATATTTAACCGTCCCCACTCCTCCGTCCTCAGTCACTTCTCCGTCCAATTATTCCTCGTATCTGTCCGAGCGGGAAAGTTGCTCCTGATTTTTCACCACGGGAAAGGCTCCGGGTAATTGGACCTCTCGCGACCGGAAAATAGAGGCGCGGCGCCGGGGTGCGCTCGGATGTGCGAAAAGGTCGCGCATAAAATAACGCGCTGTAGGGGAAGCACTTTGCACGCAGATTACCCGGTCGATTCGCGACCGATCGATTCGACGCGATAACATTCAGAATGTCCCGAAAGAACGCTGTCATTTGTCGGCGCGGATGATAGATGGCTCGCTGTATCTGAGGCGCCGGCATTCTTCGCACATTCCGCACGCGTGTAATTCAAGTAAAAAGCCGAGCCGGGGGGATCACCGAAGTTCTGAATAAGCAGCGCACTGGAAGGATAACGCTGTATCAAAGGGACGACGGGCGCGGTGTATCAAAAGATAACACGATAGTGAAAGGATACGTCAGAGACTCTCTCGACAAGTGAAGGCGATGAGACGGGGGGAGGGGGTGTGGAGTAAAGAATAACACAGCAGGATAATTTGCGCGGCTTTGTTAGGGGAAAGATATTGGTTAACGAAGGTAACTTTGCGGTGAAGCGCGAAGGCGATTCGCGCGGCGGAAATTCTTTGCGCAGCTGCGCCCGGTTTCCGGAAATTCTCGTTAAAAAGTTGCTTTATTTCGCCCGGTGCCTGCATTTTCCAATGTCCACGATCGGCAGGGAAGGGGTAGGGGAAAAGGGGAGTGAGTAGAGAGGGAGGATAGGGCGATTCTTTATTGCGAGCTGCAAAATTGCGCAATTTATGCGCGCAAACGAACTTGTCAAATAAATCCCGCTAACTAGTAATTGTGTCGTTGTTTATCGGCTGACATTTACATTCTACGTTGATTTAATAATCACTGATTCGTCGACAATTGAACAACTGACAGACTCATTGATCCGTGCATTTTTCACGGCTGATTGTTTGTTCGAGTTGGAATTGCGCTTCGGAGCTGATAAAATGATTTGTATGTGCCGTTCTTTAAACTTATCGTGAGAAATGACTCCGAGCAATTGAGCGAAATATAATATCCGCTGTACTACATATAATTAATAAAATATCTCGACAAACGTGACTAACGTAATAGACAACGTATGATAAACGTAATAAATACATAATAATCTATCGTATGATTAATGAAATAACAATTTGATCCCGAAATTATAAATACACATACTTAAAGAAATCAAGACAGAGGGTGTGGAAGAAAGAAAGGGAAAAAGAGAGAGAGAGAGAGAAAGAATGTGTGTGTGTGTGTGTGTGTGTGTGTGTGTGTGTGTGTCTGTGTATGTGTGTGATAGAAAGAGACACGTTAAAAAGCTGCTCGATACGGCGTTGTACAAGAAAAGAGCGACCGCATCTTCCTCGGCCGTAATATAGATAGCATAATGAAGGAGGCCAATCACGGATTGACAAGGAACAATGGAGAGAGACGGGCGATATACGGCCGGCATACAACGACTATTTCTCGCTTATCACATAATCTCTAAAACATGCCGGCTTTCCTTCGGACACAACAAGGGAGAATCCAACAGTGTCGCTGAATAGGCTGAAAACGAGAGAGGGCTGCTTGAAACAAAGGGTGCAGGCTTGAATCAACTCGAAGGTACAACTGTACGGCGTTTCGCAACCCTGGACTCGAACCAACAACTCTCACCGGTCGGTGCGGGGGATGATCGATCCCTCCTGCCGTATCGACCACAACAGGGTGCACTTCCGCCCATGTCCCGTGCCGGGTAGCGGAGCGTTTACGCGGCGCATGCGCAGCCGACGACGAGCATCGTCGCCTGACGCCAGTCTGTCGACGACAGGGGTCGAAGTGACGGCTGCATCGGTTGCTTTTCCTCGCGGTACCGTCCGGGGCGTCCCAGCAGCGCTCTCACTCTTTCGCGGTAATACTCTGACCTCGCCGCGCGAAACTCGTCGCGATGTCACGGCTCAGGTCGACGTTGTCGGTGCAGTGCCAGAGAGGGTGGTAGTCGCGACGGGGATAGCTCGCCGAGGGAAGAAACGCGGGGGTGGCCGCGCTACGCGTCCTCGGTCCAATCCCACTACCCTCTTTCTCTGGTGCTCTCTCCCTCCCTCCCTCCCTCCCTCCCTCCCTCTCTCTCTCTCTCTCTCTCTCTCTCTCTCTCTCTCTCTCTCTCTCTCTCTCTCTCGCTCTTTCTTTTTCTCTCTCTCTCTCTCTCTCTCTCTCTTTCTCTCTCTCTTTTTCTCTCTCTCTCTCTCTCTCTCTCTCTCTTCCTCCCCCCCAGGATTTTTCGGTGCACCGTTTTCGCTCATTCCGGTGGTGGTCGCGCCGCGAGCTCGCCTCCGACAGGCGGGAAGATCGTCCGACGCAATTGTTGGACGAAACTTGAAATTACTTCGGCACGTCCGATAAAACGGCGTTATCGGGAAACGATTTGCCCGATTCGGCCCGCCGAAGTTTGAAGAAATACGCCGGACAGCCCGCCGACGCCAGAGGGTTGTCGCCGGAGGGGGGAAGGGCTTGGAGAGGAGGCGGCTAGGCGATATAATACCTCCCGCGAAGCTGTATGCAAAAGAAATCCCTCTTCGATAGTGTTCGATTCGCCGCGACGGAGGAACGATGATGATCGCGCGCGCGCGCGCGCGCGTGCGGGTCTCCTAATCTAGTGTTGTGCCGAGCCATCGGAGATGGTAGCTCAGTGATGAATCAGGAAAGTGCTAACTCGACGGAGTAATCGGCAGAGAGATCCTTCTAATTTGTTTCTGTCTACTGAGTGTCTATTTAGGGAGCTGTGGGTAGTTAGTACACCGTTGATCAGCGCGCAGTGCGATTTTAACCCGATTAGGTTAATCGAAAGTTGAAGCTGTTGACTTAGCTGGGAATAGTGTCGCATTTCCGGGCAGGTCTCGCGCGCTCGCCGCAAGACGAGGTACACCGTACCTCAGCGCTTCTCGAGGCAAGAGTGACGGGTTTCTTGAGCGCGACAAGAGGGCTCTCTTCTCCGGATGCTATTTTTATTTCAACGGCACGGTGTGCGTGACTTTACGCGTATCTCCTCGAACATCGACCAATCGCGGCGAATAAGGGATCCCCAGGTCGGCGTGTTCCATCGGCTAGCTCGAGCTCGAATATCTCGGAATTGTGCGTGGAAAATATAGCCGCACGCGCCATATTTTGTATCTCTTTAAGAATCCGAAACTGGAGCGCCGTCAGTTCCTGCACGACAGTGCCGTTGCTCGCTTCGGCGAGTCACGGCTATCACGGGAAGAGCGTTCCGCGCTGGCGACTCGCAGCGACGAATGTTCCGCTGAAACTTCATCGAGACCCTAGCTCGACATGCACCTACGAGATGTGACAGCTAGATACGATCATCCACGATCCGTCCACAGAAATCTGGAGTGAGAGATTGAGCGCAAATTGTTCTCGTCGTTCATCACACTCTCGCCGCTCGTCAGGATGAAACGAACGGGCAAATACCCGAGGGGTGGCTTCCTACTGGGCGTGATTAGGGCCGGCGCGTTTTATCTTTTTCGACACATTAAGCACGCCATCAGGAACGAGATAGTCTTCGTCTGAGCGATAAGACACGCGTGAGGCTCCTTCAGATACGTCAACGAGCGAAGGGTCGACAGTGGGAGAACGGGAGTCTCTTTCGTCGAAAACGAGGCAGTCCTCGTCGAAATTCTAATAAAAAAATCCTGCTTCTAAGTGGAAAGTCATATATCCGCGATGCCAATATCCCGCGGAAGAGTGTGAAGTTATCTCTGCGGCAGTGTAGAAATAACTAGTTTTCGGATCAGACGTTAAGTAGTAGACTTGCGATGATCTCTCCCGACATGTAGAGAAAGCAAGACAGACAGACAGAGAGAGAGAGAGAGAGAGAGAGAGAGAGAGAGATAGAGAGAGAGAGAGAGAGAGAGAGAGAGAGAGAGAGAGAGAGAGAGAGAGAGAGAGAGAGAGGAGTCCCCCCTATTGTTTGCTAGAACGACGGAGACGAGACATCAGACGCGAAGACTATTAACACTCGCAACTCGAAGTTGGCGGAGCTGATGGTAATTACGTTGAAAAGATAACAATATAATGTTTGCAATAAGGATGTGCTCGTCTTCGCCGCCGCCGTCGCCACCGCCACCGCCGCTGCCGCCGTCACGACATCAGCAAAGTGTCTAAACTTCTTTGATGAAGCATAATCAGATTTCCAATTACGTGTATGACCAAGAAGAGGAGATCTGGAGCGAGAGAATTACAGAACCGTTTTCAGAACCGTTGGAATCCGCCGAGGTCTTTGTGACTCAGGATGCTTCTCGCACTATTAACTCGCCGTCTTCCTCAGATCAATCGCGTTGGAGCAGACGATTAAGAACGGCCACGGCCGGTCTAGTGTTCCTCTCGAAATTCTTTGGACAAAAGAATGGCAATCCCTCGAGATCGATATATCGGGGAAGCGCTCGCGGGGGAAATCTGCTTTATCTCTCGTCAGTTTTCCGCCTCACGGACCGTTTGACTTTCGGAAGATCCAGTTGAAGACGATAGCCATTCTCGAGCGCTTGGGAATTACCATAGACGGTGTCGAGAGATCATGATTATCGCCAGCCTGGCCGAGCGAAGACTCGCTTGAAGTCGTGAAGTTAGCGAGCGACCTGCGTCAACATCCGCTAACCGGGACCATCGTCATCTCGAGCTGCTCTATATGTTTGAAGAAAGATTCAACCCCCGTCAGACCCTTCGCTCTCGAAGAGATTGATGTATCCGGGCGGTGAACAGGTCGGTGAGAAGCGCGAGATGAAGCGACTCGCGTACTACGTCCGCGCCTCCGGCGGCGGTTAAAACGGAAGTGGTCGCGGCGGAAGACGAGGAAGGCGATATGAGAGGTGTCGGAGCGGCGAGGAAGAAGTGATCGGGGCGGGGGGTGGTGACGCCGAAGCCGCGGAGGGTGGGTGACGCCGGTGACCGCCGCATCAAGATGACGTCGTCGTCGCCGTCGTCGTCGTCGTCGATCCTAGTGCTGTTCGGCTTGATCCTGGCGATCAGCAGCGCCCAGCTGAGCTCGAGGATCGTCAGGACTAAGTACGGCGAGCTGTCAGGCGTGATCGTTACCCTCGATCGATATCTCGAGGGCGTCGAGGTGTTCCGCGGCGTGCCCTACGCCTCGCCGCCGATTGGCTCGTTGCGTTTCATGCCGCCTGTCACTGGCGCCCTTTGGCACAGTGTGAAGGTCGCCGACAAGTTCGGTCCAGTTTGTCCCCAGAAGCTGCCCGAGCTCAGCGACAAGATGCCCAAGGGCAGAGTGGAGTACCTCAAGAGGCTGTTGCCCTACCTCAGGAACCAGAGCGAGGACTGCCTGTACCTCAACATTTACGCGCCGGTTCAAGGTAACCTTCCTCCACTTCGCTCTCTTTCCTTCGCCGAGGCGAGATCACACCGATGATCACACCGAATCCGCGATCTCAGCAGGATTGCGCTTTCCGGATTCACGGATATTTAGCTTTCCGAGGCGCCTGGTCAAAATTGAAACGAACACTCTCACTGAAACACTCGAATCCGCGATTCGAGCAGGATCGAGGCAGCTAAAAGGTCCCAAGTTTCGGGGAATTTAAATAATGTCGCGAGTTTAGGACTTTGGAAACTGATGACTTGAGCAATTTAGAAACTGATGAGATATTTTACGAGACCCTTGGTCAAAATTGAAACGCGTACTCACTGAAACACTTAACTCGCGATCTAAGTGAGATCGACAATTGAGAGGCGTCAGGTTTAGGAGAATCTGAATAATATTGCTCTATTTGAGTGCTTTAGAAATTGACACCTTATACGAGACGTTTGACACATCATCACGCACGCATTCGGGTCTCGCCAAAGTGAGACATCTTTCGGCTTTGTATTTTCTGGCCGCAAAATCTCATTCGTTCAGCGCGTTGATTCGCCGAGCGTTTTAAACGCGCGGCCAAGTAAATAAACGGAGAAAAAAGGATGAGCGCTCGTAATTATTCGTTCGCTTTGAAAAGCAACAACGCACCTCGATACGCGTCTAAATAGTAATCAAACTGTGTAGATTAAATCAGTTTGGAAATCAAACGCAAAGGGATTCGAAGGATAAATTCCTATTATTGGTATACAATTTTCCGCGAAAAGGGATTCGATATACGCATTCATCCGTCGACAGATAATCCCGCCTTGAGCGCAGTTTATTTTCCTGACATCCGATTTACTTGTATACATCATAATGTGTGTGTGTGTGTGTGTATGTATTATATATATATGTATAAATGTGTTATTATATGCATATGCGTTTGCATATCTCTTTTTTTTTTGCTCTCTCTTTATTCCGCCTGTAAACTTATAATCAGCGTAACAATTATACGGAGCGTTTGATATCGAGTCAAGTTGCTCTGCAATGACCCCATTTTATCCCATTCGCCTTCAGCGAACGCATCGGCAAAATGCAACTTCCCTCCAATTACAACACGCGATGGCTATCCATTTCGCGCAAAGTGCCACGTCCAAGCGCCATATTTGTTCTTTGTGATCGTGAAGGCGAAGATACCGCCGCTCCCAGCGGCGGCGGCGGCGGTTAACGATTTTCATTTTCCGCGAATCAACGAAACACGGGACGTTAAAACGCAATTGCGATCGCAGACAACACGCGATAGATAGATCTTGACGCAAAAGAACGTCGTGCTCTCCGAGCCAGCGAGAGAGCGCGACGGAGGCGCGCCGCGGCTCTGCTGTTCCCGGCGGAAGTTAACTTTCCTTTGGCGCGAGTTAACGTAAAACTGCGATTTTAAGACGCAGTTTGCATTGCAGAACGCTGCAGCTGCGAATTTCCACGTTCCCCCGGCGCGAAGCCGGAGTTAAATTTTGCAATTTGGAGCGTAATGCTCCGCGTTTCCGCGCACTTTGCGATAATCCGCGTGCGTCTCACGACGGAAGTCACACATCGCCGCGGAACGGAAACGAGACACGCACACTCCTCTGTGTTACGGTATTTTACGAAACTTCCGCTTTCGCGTGAACGTGGCCTCCTCGTTAATTCAGCCAATTATCTGTGTGATCTGTCGGAAGCGGGCTGAAAGGAGATGGCGAGCTCCTCCGTGCGTGGAGACTCTTTTGTCGCTTCTTCCGCTATAACGGACGTAGCCGAAGAAACTTCGCCGTCGATTTTCCGTCCGTCTTTCATCGCGATTCTTCATCGGCGAAAGCCATATTTTCCGCGAGTGAAAGCTCGCATCAATCCTAATATGGAACATCAGGCAGAACCCTCTTTAACGTCAGATAAATATGTAGCGAAGTATGTCGGATGAGTACATTGATATCAAGCTGATGTTTGTATTGCGGGGGAATACAGTCGCGCAGCTTTCCGTTTATCAAATAAATGGACGTTAACTGAATGATTTCTGAATAACGGGAGAGTCTGAGTAACGGTATCGTAATAGCGAACTTGTGAATAGTAGAAGAATAATAAATATTAGAAGAATAATAAATATAATATAAAAGCCGGAGGATGCAAAATTTTATCGCTATGTAAAACTACGCATTTTATGCATACAATATTATTATTCGGGAAATAAAAGTAGAAGTAGTCAAAGTAAAGGCAAATTTGGGAAAGAAACACTGCGAATTGAAAATATATTGGTAATTCCAATATGGATCTGGAATATTCTGAAACTGTTGAAACAATTTTTAGTTGCTGTGAGAAAGAGACTACATATTTAACTTGTACGATATAACGCACAGAAATTGAAAGGAATAAAATAATTTGGAGTAAAAGTAAATTTAAAAAGAAAGGGCGCTGCGAGATGTGAAAATAATTTCGACAACACGGATTCAAAATCGTTAGAGATGAATTAATGAATCCGGGATCACTCTGATGCTGCGGAACGTCATACAGAAATCATCCAAAAGCTTTCCGTCGTTCAAACGCGTATATTTCTTACCCGAATAATGTTTCACGAGAGCGGGAGACGTGTTCTAATAATATGGGAAGCACTTTCGCATTTTCTTCTCTTGGCAGAGGGCGGATTACATATAGCCGAAGTACCGGCGAAGTTTTTCTGCCGTGTATCGCAATGGCGGCTCGAGTATGCGTGTGGCGGTGCTACAGCGAAACTTAATAAGAAACTTTATAATCACCTCGTGCTTAGAGAGATTAAAGCTCACGAGGAGTAACTTTCCGCGAAGACTTAAGTATCTAAACTAGATAATAGTTTCGAAGCCTAGGCAAGCCGATCAATTCGGGTCCGGACAGTCCAAAAGTGTACCGTCAATTTAATTCGCACTCGGAAATGTAGAACCCGCCATATTGAGACCCGAGGAACCCAGAATTCCAACGAAATCCGAGATCACAGTTGCGCGATCTGGAATTTCGAGGATTTTCACAGTTTCATCGACGCTCGGGGAAGAGCTCCGCGGAAATTTTTCGAACCTTTCTCGACGCGGATATAATTTTACGCGGATGTAACTTCCTTGAATCCCTTTCTTTCCATCGTTAGCTTCATCCTCTATCTGCCGGGCCTTTGACTAGAAAATTATCTATCAGCCCGCGGCGGGGAGGAGGGAAATTTGCGAAGACCGACGTTCCTGAAATTTTGTCGCACTATTTCAGGATAATAACTCAGCAGGCCGCCATTGTCGCGCGGCCCAAACAAAGAATCCACGAAAGCGACCATTAATTTGCCGATTTGAATGGGAAGTGTTATTTTATAGCCCGCCTTCGTTTCCCATAAATCGCTTTGCAGCCGCGGAATTCGCGCAATCCTCTCCATCCCGCTCGTTGGTCCACCGTTGCGCTCTCGCGACGTTATTTTCAGCGCGTCGGTTTTGCAAAAATAAAAAGGGAAAAAAAGGAAGAAGATCCTGTTGTGATGGCCGCGGTCGAGCCGCGGTCCGTGCTCGGAAAGTAAAAGCGAATCCGGAAATTTCGCCGCGTAAATAGATCCGCCGGACGTGAAATCCACGGAGTATATCGCGGTAAAGGGAGATAAAGTGATCCAATAGATCCGGAAGATTACCGGAGAGATCTCACGGTGCACTGACGCGGACATTGGTTACTACCGCGTCCTCGGACCGTAAATCGGTAGTTGAAGGAATCGCGGTGTGAATACGTGACCTCGAGAACAATTGAAAAAGCTGCATTAAACATGGCGGGCCAATGATTTACCGGGGCTCGGGGCAGCCGCCGACCTCTCGAGCCCCTTCGGTCGCCCCTGCATCCTCCATCCAGCCTCCTTTTACATCCCTTTCTCTGTCTCTTTCTCCCTTAGCCACTAAATTCTATTTCGATATTAAATGGCGAAAGCCTGCCGCGTATGCTTCCCCCTTCCCCCCATCCAAGTATCGAGCGATCTTCGCGTCGCGCGACGTTATCGTTATCACTTCTCCCCGCGCGCATCCGGCACCGGTAAATTTTCGCGAAAGGTGAGAAATAAAAAAAGAAAACCAGAGAGAGAGAGAGGAGGGCAGGAAGTTAGTTTATCGCATTTGCAGCTTTGTAAACACACAGATTTATGCGGAATTCCACACGCGAATCTAATGTTTAATATTTTTCTATGTAAAGCGGCCGCATGTGTTCACTTTTTTACTTGTATTTCCAAATTCCCCCCGTGGTTTTAATGCATGCGTGCAGCGTCTGGAGATTTTATTGCGCCGGATAAAACAAGCGCGTCCTTTTTAACGGATTTTGTCTCCGACGGACCGCGTTTTCGCAGGAAAATTTTGCAAACGGGCAAATTTCTGGCCAGAAACGATATCGCAATGAATTCTGGAAAAAACTCCGCCAATTCTCGGCGAAACTTTAAGAGTTATCGCATCGAAGGTGCATCACTCTCGCGACGCGGCATCCATTCGCCGATTAACGCGATGGCAACACGAGCATTGCAATGCAGATAATCATAAATATCCTAAAATAACGAGAAACGGCGCGATTATAATTTCGACGGCGGGGCTGAGGGAGGGAGGGGGGGAGGTTGGGGACGGCAGGATATCATTGTGTGTCGCCGGCCGCGGGCTTCGACCGAGCCACTTGTTTCAGCCGCTTACCGAGCGGAAAGGCACCTCCGAATTAAGGGGCGAGAACGCACGTCTAATTTCACAATATGTTAAAGATAATTGAATATTAATTAGAGGCCTACTCCTGCGGGATTGCGCGCGATCGTAACGCATTACATCGATTTCCTGGAGCGGCGGGCTTTTAAACCTTATCGCGTGTAAATGATAATTACAGGATCAACGCAGCGTAATCCGGTTATTAATTTAATTAACGATCCCGCGTTAATTTCACGCCGCGCTGATCATTACACGGAATATAGATTTAACGAATCAATTCCCAGCGTGTAACTCCAGCACAATGTGCTAATGTGACCAGAAACTTGATCTATCAAACGCGAATCGATCTCTCCTTCGCGCATCGCGTCGTTGTGCGTTTCTGCGCGCATCGGATTCTCCCCGCGATCGTTTGACAATCATCGCGAATCGTTTAGATCGGCGCGTCCCGCGAGAAGTTCCATTAAAATTACAATTTCCAGTTCGGCGCGAAAGGATACCCGACGGACGAGTGGAGAGGGGGGACAGCGAGGTGAGGGTGGGCGGACAAACGGAACTTCCTTCACCGCAATTAACTTTAATTGCTGCCCATTCAGAAGTTATTATAACCCGGCGATTATGTGTTATCGGCATTTCCGTCTTTAAATCCCGGAGAGCCCGCTTAAGGCTTAACATTCAATTCCGCGACATTACGGTATCGAGTTCTTCAGCAATTTTTCATCGACCGGCTTAACGCGTTTAACCTGTAATCTCTATCTTCACGGCCGTTGGAACGCGCACTGTAATATTATCCTTACGAGAGGACGCAGTTTGTGCGGAATGATCCCCTTCGAGATTAGAGGATTGACAAAGTCCCCGGGAATCTAGAATCGAGATAATTAAAAGTATGAGTATTCTTCATCGGCAACTTCTCCGATAATTTAAGGGAGAAATCTCCTCGAAGTTCCAGTTCTTTCTCTCAAGGATAAGGGAAGATATTCCGAGAGGGCACGCTAATATTCAACGGGTTCCACTCCGAATAATATTTAGAAGTATTCAATAAATCGTGAACAATCGAATTGAAGCAGCGCGAAGACAACTGAATAATTTAAGAACTCTCCCTTCGAGAACTTCAGTTATCTCGACGGACTAAAATAGCGTCTCGACGTGTACTAAAACGCGTAATGATCAACAATCTAAAAATCCAGCAATCTAAAAATTTCAGCTAGTATATTAGATACTCAACGGTATATTAGATTTAAATTGTGTATGCAAGAAGCAAAAGAGGAAAAAAAACATCGCTAGATTCGAGTACTCACATAAGAGTCCGACACGCAACTCGAGAAATAGCGTCTTCCCAGACTTGAAGAATTCGAGAATCCGGCAAGCCACTTTCTGAAGACATGCTAATCAACGAGACATTCTCGTTTAGGGGTTGAAAAGTTGGTAAAAAGGGGCGCGATCATCCGGCGGAAACGGCGGAAATGAAGAGTCCCGTGGACTGCTTAATTAGGCTGAGTTAGTAATGGAAATTAACTGGGATTAGTAATGGGAATCGAAGAGGCAAGGGGAAAGAAAGAGAGAGAGAGAGAGAGAGAGAGAGAGTGAGAGAGAGAGAGAGAGAGAGAGAGAGAGAGAGAAAGAGAGAGAGAGAGAGCAAAAGAGGGAGAGGCATCCTCGTCCCAAACTAATTCCGATGCCTCTTCCGTGCGAATTTCACGGGCTCGAGTATATAGTTTTGCAGAAGAGGAGAGGAGATATATATTACAATATATAAAGCGAAAGGTCATCGGTTATTGCCGCGTGTCGCGAGCTCTTCGGCACAAACTTTAAGTCTGGAACGTCGAACATCGGCACGACGTGTAACGACCTTTCATCCGCCGAGGGCTTACACTCCGTGACTGAAGGGAGCGTAGACGAGGGAAGATGCGCGCGATAAACGTGCACGTGTGTAGAGTACTCGGTAAGAGTATCGAGTCGACAATAAAACCAACCCTCCGATTCGCGCACGTTGTATTAATTTCACTTATAAATTCGAAATATTATCTGCGCGAGTGTGGATGAGAGGGATGTGAGGCGGGGAGGAGAAGGGATGGCGAGAAGGAGGGAGGGGCTTTAGCCGATGAGGCCAAGTGGAAAATTGGATGCGCTGGAAAGTCGCAGGCTAAGGACACGGGAAATGAAATTTTAAAGGGACCCCACAACGAGGGAACGAGAGGCGAGTAAATCGAATTTGTAGCGGGCGTGACTGAGAAACGAAAACGAACGGCGAGAGACGACGGGCGGAATTTCGTGAAACGGCTCTTTCGGTGTGCGCGCGCATGGCGGACGATTCCGCGTGTTTGCAGGCACGTTAGCGAAAATTCAGCCGCGAAAATGCTGCTAGGGAAAACTGCAGTTGTTTGTGCGGGGCCGAGCGGTCTGCATTCCACCCGCCTTCAGCGCGTCGTTAACCCTACGGCCGAAGTAGATGCGCTTCTCGCTAACTTTACGGCGACTGTGCTAAGGACGATGCGCGCAGAAGGGAATTAGGATGTGCGAGATGCCGCGGTAACTGTCTCGGAATTTCCCCAAAGTTTTTGCATCCGTATGAACCAAATCGTTTGTTTGCGAACTGAGGCGCTTTGGACACGTGAAAGTCATCTTGACCCTTTTTCCCACTTGCGAAACAAATATACGTCTCCTTTGTATCTTCTCTTTTTAATATGCAAGTTGTTTTCCAAAATCATCGCAGGATAATTTAATAACGTTTCTCGGAGCAGAGTTGAAATGGATAATCTTAATGCAGAAATACCAAAGTATCAATATTTTCAAGTTGTAAGATGAAATGAATAAATCGAAAAGATAGTCATTCTCATCAACTCGAATTCAAATAGATGAAAATGCGTCTTTCAGCCAATTTCAGATTGTCATTCTCAATAGAATTCTGATGGAATATACTTTGTTACACATTTTCGTAAGTGGATTCTCTTTCAATTAAGCATCAGCATATGCAATTAATAAATTGTATGACGATTTTATCATATCGGGTACATAAGTGATTTCTCTTCGTAATATCACATAATATTTTATACCGATATATCCTGATAGAGAGAGATAGAGAGAGAGAGAGAGAGAGAGGCACACGATAAAAAAATTTTTTTATTCCTTCTTCCATCCTTCTCTCTCTTTTTCGTCCTTTTTTCTTTCTCCGAATGAGGAGGAATATCTTTGTCCGCAAGGATCCAAATATTTTTTTTAATACGGGATCCACATAGTTATTCTAACAAGAGCTGCGATATTGCCTCGCCGGGAATTTGCACACGCGCGCGGCAAAATGGAGGAAAAGCCGTCGACGAGGAATTATCGAGAGATTAAAGTATCGCCTAGCATTGTGTTACTCCCCAGACTCCGTCACTCCAAGTGCTTTGGAAGGCAACTTCCGTCTCAAGTCTCGCGACTTTGCGAATCTACGGCTTCTCATCCGCGAGCTATTAAATGCAATTGTACGCCAGGGTCTTTACTTTCTTATCTGCAACTTGCCTTCAACGACGTACTACAAATCCCGCGGCCTAAAAAATTCAAATACGCAATTCGGAAGATGGCACTTGCGATTTGCGCACAGCTGCCGTTTGTCAATTTAAATTGGCTCCATCAGCCGAGAGCCATAATGACAATTATCATGAGAAAAGTAACAAGACACGACTTGTTTATTCTCCAACCTCTTCTCTCTTTTTTTTCTCCTATTGTTAACGCTACTCTCTTTACATGTTTGCATGCTAATTCGTGTCACGTACGTATAATATTTCAACACCGTAAAAGTAATGCGAATACGCGTAATGAAAGGAACGGTCGGAAGATTACAAAAGGCCGCGTAATTTTGTTCTTATTGCACGATTTATTAAATTCTGCGCGTAACTGAATACCACGCGTTTCGCTACAGTCCACATCAATTTGAATATTTATTCGTTCGATACTAAGCTTTTAGCCCCGTGTCTCGCATTTACAGGAAAGCCATTACGGGCCATTCGCCTACAATTTTGCAATTGACAGCTCCATCAGGAGGCTGCATCGGATGATTGGACCGTAGAGAGTCTTCCCAGCGGCACGAGAGAGAAAGAGAAAGAGAGAGGAAAATAGAGTGAGAGAGAGAGTGAGAGAGGAAAGGGGGTGGGGGGGGGCGGAGGGAGGAAGAGAAAGAAGAAAGCCTGGTCACTGAGTACGTTCAGCGAACTATTCTTTACGGCTTTCAATCCTTTCTTAAAGCTCGCTTTCTTTCCGATCGTCCTATCTACCGGGTTACCGACACGCACATCCAGCTCCGTGCAACTGAGAGATCGATTATTTGCTCAGCATTTTTAATATCAGCTTTCAGCGAGCTTACTTTAATCCCTCACGTCGAGGGTAGGTCCGTGACCTGCAGTTGCACAAAAGAATGAAAGGTGGAACCTGATACAACAGTGTGAAGTCGGAGCGAATGGAAACTTAAATGTCGAAAAGTTGAGCTTGTCTCAATTAAATGCGACAAATTCGAAGTATACTTACATCGGGATATAAAATAAACTTGAAAAAAATTACATAAATATAGAGAAAGAGATCTCAAACACAAATTTACAAGGCTAAGCTTTTCGGATTAAAATTTTTTTCAATTCGGGTATCAGAAATTAGAAATTCTACGAGTGGTGAACTCATAAATGAACGGGATGAAAAATACCGGAAATTTATGTCTTTCTGATAAGTTTGATATTTACGATACAACACAAAATAGACCTGGATATAGCTTTAGCGGTATGAAAATATTGAATTTCAGGTTCAACCTAATAATTTGAGCATGAATTCTCGCGTACACAGGCGCGCTTAGAAACATACACCGACGCACAAGAAATCAATAATCCACGAATACTGGCTGTATGTATGATTAGTAATGTAAAGGAGCGAAATATCTAGGCAAAATAATTTTGATGGCTCGCACAAATAAGCGATGATAGTTTGTGGCATGAAAAGGCATTCACAATTCGATTATCCGCGGCATGGCGCAGTTTGCAGTTCGCAGGCCGAGTTAAATGCAAATTTCGCAACTTATGACGTTCGGCGAGCGTAATTTCGTTGCGAACTGTAACGTTGCATAACTTCGATGCCTGACGAGCATGAGTCACGCTTCATTGCGCAACAATGGCCGGCTCACGTTATCGGAAGCTTTTTAATTGCGTCGCGAATGGCCGGCGAAATCAATTACGTGTCTCATTTACCTCGTTTGTCTCCTGTGGACAGTCAATCGAACCCGCGCCCTCTACGAATGCGTTCGATCGTTGCCCGCCCGGAATTTGACAGGTCAAAAATCCGGCAGCTCGCGGCCGGACTGTCGTAAGTCACGTTTGTTCGTTTTGCTAGGAAATTTAACAAAAACTCGAACTTCTGACGATCCGAGTTATCCGATTTGAAGGATAAGTCGGCAATATCATGAGGATTCTCCAAAATTCAAGCGCTATCATGTCGAAAGATAACTACTGTGAGGATTTTTCAAGTTAATTATTCATTCAATGAATAACTACAACTCCATGAATAATTTTTCTCCAAAAGATAATTACAGCACATTTCACACACCGATTTCCTTTGACGAGAATTTGCTCAGATGTACCGTCTTTGCTGTTTATTTTGCATCTCGCAACATTTATAATTAGATTTATGAGGAGCGAAAAGTCACTTTGCCCAGAATTTTAACGTAACAAGCTGTTTTCCGCAATCCCTAAATAACACGATATTCCGTTACAACTTTTTAACGACGTTGCGTGTATACGTGTGTTGTCGTGCGCGAGCGGGACCATCCTCTTCTTATTTTCCAGGCGGTTCCACGTTCGTTTTCCTTTTCTCCGCTCTTATTAGCCCGAACTCACTAATAACCGGGCGAAAAGTAGACAAATGAAATCACCGAAACGAAAAGAAAGGAAAACAGAATCCAGGACTGAAAACTCAATTAAATTCCGCGCGGGACTCGATAGAAGTCGAGTTTCGCCGAGGTAGCTTTCCACGGCCGCGATATTTTCACTTTCGCGGATAGATGAGAGCAGCGCCATACGGCTATCGAATGCTCTCGCTGTTACGAGCGGCACGGTGACGGTAATTTGACGCGCGAAACGGCGCGGAATTTTCGTAAAGACCTAATAGAAACAATATCCGGCGGATCCGAACACGCGCGCGGTTCCGTAAAAACTTCCGAAGACCAGTAGAAAGTTGGAATGCACGGTAGACTGCTTATTACGTGCATAAGCGTGCGTACGCGACAGTAGTGGCTGTATTATACAGCTGGTGCGCCGGTCGGACGCTAAAAGTAATAACAACTCCCGTAACTTTCCTACTACCTCGCCTGAGCACGAGCGCGTTCCTGCATATGGTGTCTCGTGGACATCCTTTCTCTCCTTGTCTCTCCTCTTCTCTTGCTCTCTCTCTCTCTCTCTCTCTCTCTCTCTCTCTCTCTCTCTCTCTCTCTCTCTCTCTCTCTCTCTCTCTCTCTCTCTCTCTCTCTGTCTCTCTGTCTCTCTGTCTCTCTGTCTCTCTGTCTCTCTGTCTCTCTGTCTCTCTGTCTCTCTGTCTCTCTGTCTCTGTCTCTCTGTCTCTGTCTCTCAGGTCTCAGGCGATATCGGACATTCTCTCTGGGACCAATCTTGTCTCTCTCGATCTCAGGCCGAGAATCCGGCAATTCCTCGCCGACTTCGCTCGCGGTGGCGACCGATTGTTTTTTTAATAACGCCCTAACGTACACATCGAGCCGACGCGAAACCTAATAACGAGCGTCCGTTGACCGCGCTCGAAATTAATGGGTTTCACCCGGGAAAGCGATGCGCCCACTCGGGCAGCCGAGCGACGAGCCCTATGTAAGGACCGAAGCGTTGACCGGTTTTCGAAGCGCGTGTATCTTTCGCCGTACACCACCGCCATCGGATAGAAGGAGAACACGAACGGGCCGCGGGGCCGTGCTACCTATCGGTAGTGGGTGGTAAGCAACTCCGGCCGGTCCTTGTTTTTCCTCCGGCTCCTCCGAGGAGACTTTGGCGCGAGTCTCTTTAATCCTGCGGTGGGAAGTACACGCGAACTTTGCGACCGGGAGGATTGCGTATTCACGTAATTCCTCGATCGAGGGGAAAAGAAATTGTATTTAAATGGGCCATGCAAATCTAAGAGAAGTTGGACGAGAGGAGAAAGGGGGAGGAGGGAGAGCAGGGACGAGAGGAAGGAAAGGGGCTGGGTCGACGCGCCCTATGTCGTCGTCGTCGTCGCCGTTCTGCACCCTCGCACCCTCGCTCCGGCCCAACTCCGACCCCCTCCGCCGCCGCCACATTACGTGCACGAGAGAATCTTGTTATGCTAATACGCGGCAACATTCCGCGGCTCTAACCGCCTGGCGTGCGGAAAACGAGTCGTCGATTTTTTTCGGGGGGACCGGCGCGGGGAAGATGGCGATCGCTTGGCGATCGATCGCCGACGCCGCTTCTTCGCTCGTAAACGATCGCCCGCGTCGAACGGCAGAGTAAGAGAAGGAAAAGGAGGAGGAGGAGGAGGAGGAGGAAGAAGAGGAAGAGGAGGAAGAGGAGGAGGAGGAGGGGGCGACAGAATCTACGGGTCTACGGGAAATTGTTTCTCTCGACGTAGGGTTCCGTGTGTTGCAGCTTAAAAGTGTTAAATTACGGGATATTCTGATTAATGTTGCCACCGGCGCTGTGCTACCGTCGGCGTCGCCGTTGCCGCGTTACCGTTACGTTAATTAATCCATTAAATAACGCTAACGGTCATTAATTAAACGACTAAGCGCTATTCACGGCGAGCGGCCAACGACCTTGCCGCTTCACCCCCCCCCCGCCGCTCCGTCATCCTCCGCGGAAAGATATACACGCGTTCGGACGCTCCGCGGGAAACGTCCAAACGCGCGTCCGCGTTGTGAAAAATGCATCGCACGCGCCTCGCTCGGGTGAAGCCGTGCCAGTAAATTATAAAGCCGGTAACGCCGCCCGCGGTGACTTTATCCGCCTCGATATAAGGATCTCGTCTCCTGCGAGAAGGTTCTTACATCGCGAGCATGCAGGCGGTCGCGACGAAGGCAGAAGAATGGGAGGGTGCGGGGGGAGACTGGCGTCGCGCTTAACGCTGCCATAATTATTTTCAGTGCGGCCGACCCCGCGGTCGTATAAAATGTCAGCTCCAGCGTTCTCGCGAGAGGTCGCAGCTTTGTACCCCGAAGGGGTGGAGTTGGACGTAGGGAGGGCGGAGGGCGGAGGGTGACGATGAGAGGATGAAAACGGTAGGAAGCCGAGAGGGTGTAATAAGGACGACGGAGGTCCTGGAAGGAGAAGGAGAAGGAGAAGGAGGTGGAGATGGAGATGGTAGTGATGGTGGTAGTGGTCTCGTGCCGCGGGCGGTAAAAAATTTCTTTCTCCAACTCTCCCTCGTCCGCCTTACTACGTCTCCCTTCAACCCTCTCGTCCCATTTTCATTTTTGTATTCGGTCTTCACCCCCGGAGCTCTTGGGAGGAGACTTTTTTAATGAGTGTTCGCTGCTTAAAGGGGAAGAGAAGAGAAGAGAGTCGTGGGGTCGGTTGAGGGACCTTGGGTGGGGGAGGAGGACGAAAAAAGCGGATGAGCGGAGCGTAAGACTAAGGGAGTAGGAGCCATTAGAGAGGACATAATCCTTTTTTCTTCCCCTTCTACCACAACGCCACCCCCGTCCGCGCGTCCGAGCGTAATTCACAAACTTTTGTCGGATTAAAAATGTCCGCCGGACCGTCATGGCCGGAGACCTCCGTCTTCATTCATCATCGCGCAATGTACCGCGGCTGATTCAGTCACCGAAAGTAACTCTCGCCTGTCCATCGATCGTTTGCCCTATTCTGTTTCCTTTTTCTCTTTCATCTCGCAATACGTATTGTAAGGATTGAACGATCGACAAGCTTGCGAGGTCTCTCGATGTCGGAATTAAAGTGGAAACGTGAAAGGACGCGAGCTCCCGGGCGAGCAAAAACTGAACTAGGAAGGAGGGAGGGAAGGTCGGTTTGTAATGTTGAAGAATTACCATATCGACACCTAAATTACGTAACGCTTAACCTGCCAGGCTCACCGGAACATTCATCTTTTAAAAAGCTTTCATGCAGAAGCTTGCAGTAGTAACGTTAATAACGACGTAATATCAGAGAGGCCAGGCGTCTCGCGATCGCTATTATGCACGAAAAGGGTATGTAAAGGGCTTAACGATGCAATAATTACCGGTATGCGTGAGGGCGTAGCTACACCCTTGGGGCTAAGGGCTGCAGTTCAACAATGCCTCGATAACTGCAAGAACGGCTTGCCCTCGCTCGTTAATCTCACGAGAGAAAGACGTGCCCGCCTTAAAAGGAATATACTAAAAGCCATCAGCCTTTTGTTCTCATCGCCTCACCTTCTAATGAGATAACAACAGCGACCTTGTCACTCCTGCGGCGGGACACGCGGTTGATACGATAAACTGCGGGAAAATCAATATCTCGGGAAAAATAATGAACAAAATGACACGATGGGAGATTGCAATTTTCATCAAGCTCGATTATAAAAACGTCAATTCTCTCGCCGGGCCGTACTCTTGCAAATCCTTCATATTTCTCTCTGAACTTTAAATTAATTACGACCTAACGTTAAGTGGTCGACGAAAGAAAGGAGCGAGATTTTCTCAAGAAACTCGCAATTCTTCCGTCATCGCGCAATCTCTATTGTTGACCGTTCATCAAAAAGAAAAGTGAAAAATGTCGAAGAGCGCGCGCGGTCGCGGCGGTCTTTGGCGGACTTTACAAAGCGAGAGCCCGGGCTCGGAGTAGGTTGACTCTCGGGTTCACGAGAGCTGCCGCGATAATAGGAGGTCGACATTTCCGCCAATGGAGCATGGAGCGATCGACGTGCTCTCTAATTGTCTTTGAAAATTCAGGAATGAAGTGCCGAGCTGCGGATTAAATATGATTCCGCGTTCCGTAGTCGGAAGTGAGGAGAAAGAAAAAGAAGCTTATGTATATATATATATATATATATATATATATATAGGTATAACGGAAAAAGAAAGAAAGGGGAGGAGGGAGAAAGGGAGAGAGAGAGAGAAAGCTCGAAGGCGTAACTCTGAGCGGCGGCGGAAAACCAGAGAACGATATTCCAGCGAGTTACCAGGTCCTCCTGAAAACGGCAATCACGGATGCAGTCACGGACCGCTGACGGGGCAGAGATTGCTTTATTCCCGGATTTTCCTATTTCACGTGAAACAGTCGTCGTCGCCGAGCACGAGCCCCGGGCTCCTCGGGTTAGGTCGCCGAGCTTAGACGCTAGCGGGCATAATGCGAAATCGTCCATCGAGAAAGACGTCGGGGCGCGAGATGCCGATGAATAATAGACGGTTAGAACTATGTAGCTCTCACGATGCGAACGAGAAGGTAAACGAGCGAAAGGCGAAGGGTATATCTCGGCGAATATGCGAGTGTCTTTAATTTAGTGTCTCTCTGTGGCAGGATTCTGCAATCTCAAAGAATGTATCTGCGTTCTTGAAATAAGAATGTGAGGTCTTTATTTCTCTTTATTTACGATGCAGAAGAGGATAATTCAATTTATTAATTATTAGTAAAAGACGATGAGTATATTTAAGTAAATTGACAAATACATCCAATGTTCTTTTCCTATATTCGCGATATTTTATAATTTGAAAAATACATCAACGCTCCCAAAATCCAGTACAGTCAAAAGGTCTTGAACGATGACTCGTAAAAATATAATTGAATTAGCGAAAGACCGTGTGTGCGTTTAGACGAATTGGCAAGTACGCTTAACGTTTCTGCTCGCCTGAGAAAAATCTTGTAATTCCAAAAAGAGTATGTCTATATCCTCTTGAAATGCAGCAAGAACAAGAAAGATTTCAGACTGTTACACTGTTGTGATGAGGAAAGTCGAGGAAATGAAATTAACACAAAGAAGAACTTCCTGACGTCGTCAGATTTTCCGCAGAGTCGTGATCTTCGTACGGATGGTTGTCTCCGGAGTTGTAATGCTTTATGTCTCTTAACGAGTTCGACGATGCTGCATTTAGAGCGAAACCTCTAGCTTCCTTCCTTAAACGCGGGCGCTATCAAGAAACAACTTTGCTTACGCCGTCTTGCGAAGACGGCGCTACTCTGAATAACGTATAATCCGCGAATTTGAGTATCAGTCTGCATGCGGGGACTCGCGAGGATTTGAGTAATCTGTAGATCTTGGCTGCGAAGACTTTGTAGAATCAGGAGTACATGAATTCGAGAACTTTGTGATCTAAGATGGCGAGCTCTCGAGGCGGCAATGAATAATAGACGGGAACCTATTTAGCTTTCGCAGTGCGATCGCGACAGAACAGTGAGAAACGAAGAGTAATATGGCGGACGACGGCGGGGGTGGGTGAGAAGAGGGATGGGCAGGGTGGGAAGAGGTGGCAGAGGCGGGGGTAAATTAGTTGACGTAACGGAAGGTTGTTGCGCCTCCGCGAGAGAGCTGCTGCAGGTACTTAAACAGAGGAACTATATTCCAGGATTTCCATTATGCTGCGCGCAATATAGCCTTTCTCCGAGTTGCCGGGGGAGAATAATACAAAGATCCCAAGCGAGACATTCCGATATATTCGCGCTTTCTGAGGGCATCAGAATCGCGCAGCGGACTGAGTCCCCGTCGGTCCCCGTGCACGCTTCGACGCTTCGACGCGAGGATGACTCTCCTGATAAAAGATTCGCGAAAGTCGCGATTTGCGAGCGATTAGTACAGGTCGATATCACTTCGTGTTCATCGTAAACCCCCAAGTGTCATCGGTGATTCGACGTGATTCGATGACATCCGGAAAGAAAGAGCGGGAGAGAAATAAAAGCAGCTCGCGATATCATTTGGCGATTCTCATCGGTGAGCTTTCGATTTCCATCGGTGACTTCTCGTAAGACAATGGACAAATCCGGATTACAGGAACGTAGGCAGAGGACGGCGAAATCGTAGTTCATCGACTAAAGCCCGTTCGACGTTCGAAGCTCCAAGCGTTAGCTTTGTGTGACTCGACGACATCCGGAAAGAAAGAGCGAGAAAAAAGCACAAACGGCTCAATAATTTCGCGATTTTCATCGGTGACCTCTCGCGAACCCGGCAAGACAAAGAACAAATCCGGGTTACGGAAACGTAAGCGGAAAGAGAAGGAAGGGACAGGGAGCTTTCGAGCGAGTCCCCGGAGGACCGGCATTAAGCAGGAAGTCGAGCGCGACCGTGACCGAGTCCTGCTAGAAGCCCCCTCCTTGTTTTCCCACCTCGTACAAGATTAACCGGCCGCGAGCGTTCGGACCGCTTCTCGCAGCAGGATTAAATGAATTTTTCACCGGGCTCACTTCTCGCGTTGGGCAGGATCCTGTCGGAGTGCATCAAATCTCCCGACCAGTGGAAAATAAATCACAGATTGCGCGCACTCGAGTCCTTTCATTGTGCTGCGATAACGAGCCTGCTTTCCGGACCGGGATAAATCTTCTCGTTTTCTTGCTACCAGCAGGCAGAATTTGTAAGGAGATCCTCCGGTAGATTCCTGTAATTTGTTCACGTTCCGTGGGTCCGAAACTGATGTCTGCCGTATCCGTTCGTCTACGGCAGTCGTTACGAATGATATAATTATTTCGCTGGAATGGGGTGTGGAGATTAAGAAATCCTCGGGATTAATCAACTTCCATTCCGAACATTCTTTTGTACCTCCTGCCGGCGGTCCGTTAATTTTATGCTCTCCTCGTGGAAATATAAATGTAAGAGAGCAACGTTTCGCGTTCCGATCGTGGTCGAGAGATTTCCTTTTTTCCAGTCGAAATTAATTATTTGAAAGTGTTCCCTAGAATATCCCCCGCTTCCGGTCCTCAGCTTTTTCGATTCTTTTCCCTTTCGAAGCAACGCAAGCGTCCTGAGAATATCCTTCCCGTATGCATCCTGCAAGCACCCGGAGAATTAATTTCTTTCCCAAAGTTTATCGTTCGTACGTTCGTAAGGTTCTTTGGTCCTGCGCAAGGGCCTGTGTGCGACCTTGCGGAGAAGACTGCAGAGCAGGGAAGGGAAGTGGCGCATTATGCACAATAAAGGAGAAACAAGAGGGTAACGTCAGACACACTTAGCGTCGGAACTTTTTGCCGGCGGCTCTCGGGCCATCCTTCTTCCCGGGCGGGTAGGACGCCGGGAAGGAAGGGGAAGGTAAATCCAGAGGCAGGATTTAAAACGTTCTCAGCGAGCGTGTAAAACAGCGACGACAACGGCAGAGGCTGCGACCGCGCAACGACGCAAAGTGGACCGAGTAAAATTATTTCAAGGAACCCAGAAAATTATTCCGGACATTTTTCATCGCGAGAAAAATGTTCACCCACTCGACAACTTCTTCCATGTCCTCGTCCTCGGCGGCCTCAACCGGGCTGCCATTTGTCGGATTACCAAAGGAATCCCGTTAAAGAGCGCCGGCGACTCTCTTGCTCTGCGCCGCGCCGGAGAGAAATTGAATGTTGATAGATGAGAATGACAGAGTCGAACGCGCGCGCCCCCGAACAAAGCTGCGCGCAGGAGCTCTGATAACTGCTGAACAGAGTGGCACCACCTTGCCGACATTACGTAGAATGTACTCTTTTTCCTCGGGAATCTTCTTTATCGGGCCTGATAAGTCGAACTTTTGATCCATCGTCAATCCCGACTCGAGAGAAATTTATTTCCCGAGAAACTTCCTCGAGTCTTCATTACATTGTTGTGTGCCCCGAGTTTCAGCAACTCAAAGCCCGCTTCCGTGGATCTTACGCGCGCTCCGAACGTTCCCGGGGATTCTTTATCTTTCGCATTTACGTTTTTAGTTCACGAGACGATTGACTCGCGATGACTCTTTTATTGCGAGAATGATTACTTCGGGATTCTCTCGGCAAGGCTCTTCGAATCTCTGCCTCGCCCCTCTCGCGAGCCACCCTCTTTATGCGCCAAGTTAAATCGGTCCCTTCGGATCGTCGATTTCTAAAAATGACCCCGCCAGCAGACATACAGACATCCTTCGACTCGCTCGTGTCCTCAAATTGCCAACTCCCGAGCTCCTCAAGTTCGAGCCGCTCCCTCCGCGAGGAGGGATGTGTCACCGTGCTTCGTCTTGATAAATCGAGCAAAGAGAAATCTCGACACGACTCGAAAGTGTTCGCCGAAGCGGTCGGGGCCATTCAACAGCCGTGAATGCGCGCTGTCTGACCAATGGCCGCGAGTTGTTAAGCGGTCGTTCACGCGGCTTCGCTTCTAAACGGGATTTACTGGTCATCGAGCTCGCGTAACGTCTTCGTGAGCGGGCCAGCCGGGGCCTCTCTCACGAGTTATGAGGATTCGCGCGATTCCGTGGCGGATCTGCGCCACGATTGTGAATCGCAACCTCCGTCGAGTCGATCTAACGACTGAAGTTCGGCCGAAGGCGAAGTGGCTTTTGTCCGGCTTTTGTCGGCGCCGGATCGATCATCTATAAACGGCTGCTCGCTCAGCGCGCTCAGCACGCTCTATCGAGGCCGTCGTGTCCGCGTCCGCAGATCGGACTCGACGTATCGATTACTTCGTCCCGTTACACAATGCCGCCACGGATTATGGCACTTGGACGATTTCCTTGGAGCGCACTTCCCCTGCGTGAGAGGGCTGGATCTTACCCTTCGAGTCGCTGCCCGCCGCCAGGCTTTACCTTGCCGCCCGTGCCCGCCCTGGGATCCATCCCACGAATCATATCCACGTAAGGAGAACTTTTGTGCGCGCGAGCGCTTCGGAATTATAAATAAGCGACGTTTCTCCGTTTCGCGCCGGAGGATGACGCCGCCCGGGCGTGGAAGATGATCGCTTGGCGTTTAAAAAATAAAATCGTGTAAGAGTCGGGCGCGACAATGAGCTGTTGGAAGTCTCTCGCGAATGCCGGATATTGATCTCGGCCGGCATCGAGCGGTTTCTCGCGAAAGAGAACGAAGAGACCGACTCCCCGTCGGTTCGACATGAAATACGTCAGTTTTTTGTTCCGTTCATTCTTCTTGGCGCATCTCCTATTTCGCTCGCGGATAGATGCAGTATCAGTCGGTGTCATGTGAAATGTCTGGCATACTCGAGAAGATGGACACGAAGAGAGAGAGAGAGAGAGAGAGAGAGAGAGAGAGAGAGAGAGAGAGAGAGAGAGAGAGAGAGAGAGAGAGAGAGAGAGAGAGAGGGCAATTCAATATTGACTATCGCCCAATGAGAGCGAGGCGCACTCGACATCAAACGAATCCATTCGCGTGAGATTTTCTCGTTCACATGTACGCGTTTACCCGCGAATTACACACAGCTAGATCCATTCATGGGACAATGTACGGAACGAGCATGCGTTCCGAAAAAGTCGTGCACGTCGTGGGTGTCGGTAAAAGAAGCCTAAAACTTTAAAAACGGAAAAAGAGCCGGGAAATCGGGAGCCATGCTAAATGTGCAGAAGCCGAAAGTTAATTCGAGTTTGAGAATTAACGTCGTAGAAAAGTGGAATCGTTAAAAAGTACTAATTGCAGGCGAGGAGCGTTACGTGTCTCTGAAGAGAGAAAAACGCAGAGAGATCCAAGAGAAGGTCGGTTATCCGTGAAAGGGAAAAACTTGAGAGAGCGGTTCAAAGGTCCAAAGTCGCGGAGACATCGAGCTTTAATGCAACGGCGACGTAAGCGCGATCACGACGTTGTACTCCCACCGTGTCTCGCCGTTTTTTACCTGAAACGCACCTGAGAGACGCGCGGTGAAATCGCGACATTAGAATCGCGCACGCGCGCGGCAGCGAATGGCTGTCGGTGGATCATTTGAAACAAATGCACTCGCGTTAACGGCGTCGGGAATGTCGCGAGCAGTCATGAGTCGCGTTTACATTAATTGCTTGTCAGGTGGTACGGACGCAGGATAGGTAGGAGCAATTAATGGGGAGGAATAAAGCCCGGGACACGTTCAACAGACTCCGCCGATGAACAACGTTATAAACAATCCGCCGCTGATTGTGGCCTGTGCAATTGATTCCCGCGGATTTACGGCAGGATTTTTCGACGTCCCGCCGATAACCGAGCTGGTCTTTTAGTCAACAGGGTTGCGCCTCTCTCTCTCTCTCTCTCTCTCAGACGCGAGAAGGGTTTCTTTAGCGGATCTCAACGATTCGCTGTCTTTTTGCGTAAAATGTTTTGTCTCGCACTTTATTTTGATACTTTCTTTTCGTCTTTACTTTTCGTTTATATTACCATTTCCTCCTATCTTATTTCGTATTATATGTAACCGTATGAGGACAATATGGTGTTTTTCTCGTATAAAATTTTATCAGGTATTAGACTATGAAGTTTGCTTAATCCAAAACGAAAATACTGATATCGATTCTTTTGTATTAGTTATTATTATCTATGATACATCATGTTTTATACATATTATGTAATACCATATATTATGTTTTACGTCGTCATTTATTTTATTTGTATTATATGGGAAATAGTTTGACGTTCGCGGTCTTCCTTTGTCTCGGTTTAATGAATAATTCAGCGAGAAAAATGGTTCGGCTGCATCAAATTTCTCCGCATTGTCTATAATCCTACCGCTGGGGTTGCTTGCTTTTGTGCTTAGCGGTGGTATTTTAGGAATATCCGTCAAAAAGAGCGAAAGAAATTCCAGACAGATTTATAACGAAATAAACGCGCATTTCGTAGCGGAATTATTGTGCGCGCATTGCGCTTCGCGTGTCAGGCTTCGACGTGTCCAGTACGGATTGATTGGTCGGCGGTTTAATTAATGAACGATCGCGATACGATGAGCGGGGCGCGATCATACCGAGAGAAAAACCACACGCGCGCGCGCGCGGCGCTCGACCAACGTCCTACGATAATTGATGACGCTGACAGAAAATTGATAATTCATTGTTCGCGTCCGGTCGGAGCGAATAGACGGGTAGCGTCAGCGAAATAACAGAAATTGCGTCCCAACTTCAACCGTCGGCAACTCGACGTCGCCCCCCCCCCCTCCCCCTCGACAATCGCATCTGCGATTGCCTCGCAAAACGGCAAAGTTGCCGTTGAAGCCGTCAGATTTCCCGCATGTCCCGAATCGCAATTCAATCGCGACACGATTAATACATTACGACCGACCACATAATTTCAACGTCGATTTTAGATGCCCAACGCAGTTTCAATAGCAACTGTGAGAAATTCCGAGCGGCCCGAAAAACGTCGCGTTATGCTCCGACATTCAAATGTCGTCGTCTAGCTCAGACATTTCGAGCGCCAAATTCTACATTCATCTCAAACGTCAAATCCCGATATCCTTAAATCTTCGGGACTTTCGAAACTTCACCGCCGACGAATGATAGATTGTCGAGTCTATTTTTTCCCTTTCCTTTCTTTTTATGGAAATGACGACTCCGGAGAGAGAAGAGGAGAGGGGGGGGGAGAGAGAGAGAGAGAGGGAGGGAGGGAGGGAGGGAGGGAGGAGGGGAGAGTTTAAAGTTGAAGTTGGTCTTAGGAGCGTCGCAGAGTTTAAAATCCATCTTTGTTGGTTTCCAAGACGCGCGTATAGATCCACGCGGCGGGTCTACGGCTTCTTGGAGCAACCCGGACGTAACCTCGATGGCAAACGCCGGATATGAACATAGTTTCCCGGGCAGCCACGTAGTAGTGCAGTAATAGTAGTTTAAGCACAATGGGGATCGCGCGTACTGCGTGCGCGATCAACGGGCAGGCTTAAGTTATGAATTTATAGGGTCGCTTAGCGCGCGCACGATGGCCCGGTTATATTGACTTTGAAGACTACTGGCCACTTACCGAATACCTGTTTCCATTGCTAATAGACGTAGTGTCTGGCGTACAATGGGCCTTTCATACGGAGCTTACGTGGACCGTACTGCTTACCGGTTACGCCCTCCGGCGATATTTTATTAACGACTTAACTGAAGCGATTCCTGGCTAAAAAGTTCACGTTGGGACGATTCAAGAGTCGTCCGGGTGCGAAATCGCACGACCAAGCGGACGTGACTTGTTTGGGAGAGGGGGAGAGACTTGGTACTGACTGTAAAAAACATCCTGCGCGACTGTTCATTGTCGCGTGATCGAATGAAGCAATGAATGAGGTGAGAAAAGTTCGGGCAGCAAATAATCACTGTCGACTCATCCGCGCGTAAGAAACGCGGATATATCCGTTTTACTTAGGGGTGTATTTTTCCAGTCGCGCGCCCCATCCTCTACCGAAGACGGCTCGAGTCGCCACGAAATCGCGTGTTTCTCCCTCCCTGCCGATTACGTTCCCGACGTTCGATGAGAAAGACGAGGAATAATGCAGCGTGACGTGGACATATTTTTTTCAAAGCCTCTGCAGATAGGTTAACGCGAAGACTGTCTCTCTCGCGAGTTGCCTCTCACACTTCCGGTCGTGACCTCCTTCGCTCCGCAGGAGCGAACCGTCCTATAAATTGCAGGACTTCGGATTGTGCTATGCGGCAGTAACACTCGCCGCCTTGGCAACTCCCCGTCGACGGGAATCGCTCTATTTAACATCGCGTTGTGTTCGCGGGCGAACAGTAAGCCGTGAATAATAAGCAGACACAGAATAGATTTCTGACTCGCGAGGAGCCGCCGATTCATCCGGTCACAATGCCTCGCCTCCTACTCTTTATCCCTCCTCTCGCCCGCTCCTGCCCCCTCTCTCGACCAGGTCGGCCAGCGCAATTTTACCGTAATAGGCACTTGATATTCTCGAAACGCAAGCTATGCTTGATTCGTTACAATATATCGCGGACGGATATCGACTTCGGCGGAGCTGCGGGCACAGCGCTATCGATCGTTATTCTGATTAGCACGCTAGAATTCGCGCGTACGATACGCCCGTTCATGCAGATGCGGGCGCACGCACCACCAGCCATTGCGGTTTTTAACGGCACCCGGCTACGAAACGGCGCGGCGGCGGCGGCGGCGGCGGCGCGGGGGTGTGCGCTCTCACGGCCACTCGTATGAACATCGACGTAAATCCCGAATTACGGCACGCTAGATCATGCCGGTTGTTGCATTGTTGTTATTCGGACGCGCGGCCACCCGCTCTCACACGGCAGCTCGCTCGCTCGCTCGCTCGCTCACGGCTCACCATTACGACAGCCGCCACGCGCGATTGGTTCCAAGCAAACCGCGTTTCCGACTTTATTGTCTGACGCATGCTTCGGCATGCCGAGGATCGCGCAGGGGCCACCCGCCATTTCCGCCCGGCGTAATCGCTTCCCTTAGCGCGCAAATAATACGACGCCGTTCCGCCAGCGTGCTTTTTGCGACGCGCGCGACGATGAATCGTCGTTACGCTCCGCGTTGGATTTATCGATCCTATTCGCTCCTGCCGTCATAATGCGCCACTTTCGCGTCCAATCGCGGCGAAATCGCAGGCGGAAAACGTCCTGTCCGCCTTCTATTCTGGAGACCTTGGGTTACTGATTAGCGGTGTATCGCTATTCCTACAGCTATTCCTCTGCCGCTGCAAAATCGCGAATACTATCCGCGCGGGTACCTGGAATAATTATATTCCTCCCGTTGGCAGGCAGAAATATCCAGATAAGGTCGACGAAAAATTAATACGCTCGCCGCGTATTCATGGTTTCCTCTTTGCGATGCGCGCGTCGTCTGCGACGGATTAAAATTCAAAGATGAGAAATTAAAACCTCTGGCTTTTGTGCAGACCTCGCCGTGGTACTTTTGCGGGCTCCAAGAACGACCCGGGGACTAAATAAAAAGAAGTACTCGGCTATACCCGAGTAACTCGAAAAATATTCGAGTGATATTCGAAACTCAGGTGCTCAGGAAGTACGTCAGATCCCCCTGATTGACGTCATTATTGCAATATCTTATTGGCCTCTTCTTCCCTACCCTTCCCACTCTCGCTCTTCGCTTGTCACTCTCCCGCTCTCGACATTAACTACGGGGATATTTCGGTTAAATCGATGGCGGGATTGCGGTCGCGCTCTCTCACTGGGAGGTCTACCTATCAAAACGCAGGATCCACCGCGATCTCGCGTCAATAGCTGAACTCGACCATCGCCTTGAGTCGCGCCGCCGCAGGATGTCCCTTCCTCCCTCGGCGAGTACGGGACATCGATCCTCGATCGATGATCGCGGTAGATCCTGCGTAGACGGCTGGACGTTCCGCTTAACTCGCACAAGCGGATTGCGTGCACAATAACTGACCAAACTGTCCGATCGATCGTCTCGCGGCTCTCTCGCGTCTCTCTCTCTCTCTCTCTCTCTCTCTCTTTCTCTCTCTCTCTCTCTGTCGGAGGTAGTATGCTCACTGCGGCAGGGATGGTCGCAAGAATACGGCCGGCTGAGGAGAAGACAGCCAGCAGGCTAACGTCCGGAAACGTGTCAGCTCTCGGCTGCGAATCGCGATCCGGAATTCTAAATAACCTCCTGGCCGCCGCACTCGCGGCGGCGACGAGTCACCGAAATTGCGGCCTAGTCGGCGCCTTTCCGGGAGACGCAAAATGGAAGGATTAACGCCCTGCGGACTATATAATAATAGAATTACCCCGACAACGCGAGCGCGGGATTTTCGGGAACGCGGGTTACACGCTCGCAAAAATACTGCCCCACGGCGCGGTGGCGGTGGCGTCGGGAGCCTGCGCGCAATAATCCGGAGCCGGATGAAGTTGAAAATGGGGTGAAACACCGGCCGGCACCCCCGGCCAGGCCATAAACCGCTTTGTACATTGTCTCGCTTTTTCCAGGAGAGACATAAAGTTGCGATAGCCGGAATAAGTTTCCCGGCCACCGCTGCGGATACGCCGGCCGACCGCAACTGTATTTTCGCGGATCCGATAGATAATAAGAAGCCGCGGTGAAAGGGCGGAGACCTTGAGAGCGGCAAGAACGAGACGCGAGAGGAGATTTAGAGACGCCGCGAGACTCTTCTGTTTCTCTGAGTGGCTTTTTGCGTCGTGTGTCAAAAGTTGCCAACGCATTCGCCCACGCTCGGCGATGTGAAGAAAGTCTTCGATGGAAACGCGCTTCTAATCAAATGCCGCGGCAGCGCGATCCTGCTACGAGAGAGCGAGAAGGAGGCGGAGAGACAGAGAGAGAGAGAGGGAGAGAGAGAGAGAGAGAGAGAGAGAGAGGTACGTCATGATTATTATAGGATAACACAAACGCCGAGATACGCTGAATAAACGGCGGAAACCGCCGTGATGGTCTCCGCTTGTAGTCGCTCGCGGTAAGATATGCGGGCGTTATAGCAATTTTACTGCACCACGCAGTTTACGACATGGTATCACCTTGGAAGGGGTTCGCGGTAGTCGGCGAGAGATACGAAAAGATCGTTTATTAAAAAATAAAACGCGATACAACCCCATTACTACTACTCGCCATAAATTCGTGACTGCAGACACTGATGAGAGGATGGCGCGTGACACGGCGGTGTGCGAAAACACGCGCGCATAGTGTCAAGGAAATAATCCAACCGGCTCGACTTGGCGGAGTCATTTTCTCACGTAGCAATCTCGGCGCTCGCCGCGTTAGAGTGACACGCTATTTTGAAAACAGAAAGGGTTAAAATTTCGAGGATGCTATTTCTGTGCGCCGCGCGCGCGCGACAAAAGCGGACCCCGCTCCTTCCCATCCTCTCCACAATCTCGGAATATATTGTCTGAAAACGACGGCTGGCTAAATTTCCGATTTGGGAAGAGAGCAGGCCGCGCTCCATGGAAGATGATTTCGTCCCACATTTTGGGGTATATCGAAGAGACCGGGAAATGTCACGAGGTAACGGATCCTGAGTGGTGCTCGATGGAATGGATTTTAGTTTTTGGAAGAACAAAAGCCTCTATGCCTCTTGTATCCTCGCGTTGCTTCTAACATTTTTTTCTTTTCAAAAAACAAAAGGGCAGAGAATACACGCAGAAAAGCAGCCGGAAAGAGAAGAGATCCCTCTGTAAATTTAGATTCGCGTTTCGCGGAGGAAAAACACCGACCACAATAAATCGATAAAATGGAGCAATAAAGAGCCTCATCGATGCCTGCAAAGAAATGCAAAAAGATAAACAAAAGGAGCGTATGATGTGGATAAAAAGCACGCCCGAGATGAGCACGCGCAATCAAAAATAAAAGCCGCGGGGAATGGTGGAGGGTAATGGGGTGGGATTTATTACACGATTCGATTTAACTCCGCGTACATGCGATTTAGCGGTCAGGATATATAAGTTTCGCGATCTTCCGGCGAACTTTCTTATCCCGCTAAGTGAGGACGAGATAAAGCAACCCGCCCAGCCGCGATACGAATGCAGAGAGCGAGAGCGGTCGGGAGGGGAGAGGGTTTTTCAGTCGCGACTACAACGTAGCTAATTGTACCTAATCGTCTCCAGGAGCCATCAATCTTTCCGGCGTGTCCGTGCACCTTCCTTGCCTCAGAGCCCACTTTCGGCCATTCCTTTCCTCTTATCTCGTCGCACATTCTCCGCCAGTGGCGTTTCATACTTTCGACGACCCAATTTAGATGCGCGATAAGAGATACCCACCCATCGCCGACTGCGTCATCGGATAGTCGCAGCCGAGGAGCGGCTTCAAAAATTTCCTCCCTCTCCCCTTCGTCCTGCTAATTCATTATTTCTTAGCTGATCGCGCAGAAACGATGGCGTTGTTAAACAACGCGACGCGTCATCTCGCGCCGACTCGCGATATGCGTTAAGACAATCGGAACGTCCGCAAAAAATCGCCCACCTTATGTTGTTCCGACTCGTCCCGCAAATCCTTCCGCTGCTTATTGCTCGAGATTGATTCGCAAACCCTGAAACGCTGCGGCAGCCGAATCCCCCGCAGCGCATTCATGAAAAAAGCACATAAATTTCCGCGATACTCGCGGCGGGTCCTTGAATCCCCGTGTCCTAATCCTCGCGACGAAACGTTACACTGTAATTATTTTTCGCGGAAGATGGAAATTTTCCCGGGTAAAAGCTGGAGGGTGATTCTCGCCGTGCGCGCTGAAGGGTTCGGCATAATCCAGCTCGTGAAATACGAGACAGTCGCGTTGCCTCGTGAAAATATAACGGGCGACTGTTAAGTAGGAATATAGAGAGTCTAGCGCGGGCGAGCGCGGTCGCATAAATTTTGCGACGAGCGTGCAGAGAGGCAGGAAAGGAGAAAGAGGAAAAAGGAGAGAAAGCGAGACAGAGAGCGAGACAGAGAGAGAGAGAGAGAGAGAGAGAGAGAGAGAGAGAGAGAGAGAGAGAGAGAGAGAGAGAGAGAGAGAGAGAGAGAGAGAGAGAGACGAGTGGCGCTTTACGCATTTATGGCGGACATAAAAGAATGTGGATTTTATAAATGAAACATTCCGGTTGCCGGCGGCAGGACGCAGGGGAAATAAGAACGACGGTCGCGCCTGTTACGTGAAATTTTCAGCGCCGGCCATAGAACGCTTGTTAACAGTTTATGGCTGCCATGCTTGTTCCCACACTTCCTGTCTACGCCGCCGAATTTATTCCTTTATTCGCCGTCTACTTTGTGTTCATTGGCACCCCCCTGGGCGAGTTCCCATTTAATCGTCGCGCAGATTAAAAAAATATGATTCGATTTTAAACCGTCCCCGATTTGCGGGAGAATTCATCCGCGAGTCTACGCTCGCGCGCTTTAATAAATTATTATCTCAATTGTTTACCAACGAGATATCCATTTACGCGCACCGAATGCCACTCATCGCTTTAAACGGTTTTTCATCTCCGTCCAAACGCGCGTCTCGTTTTCTGATCGATTTACACACAATCGGCGACTGATAAATTCTTTCTACGGATTTATCAAGCCGTCTTCTTTTGCGCGGACTCGTCGAATCTCGTCGATTTTGCAATTGAGGAAATTAAATTTAGACTAATCCTCGCGGGTTCTTAATAGAGTGACTCGCTGACTGTCGCGCGCGCTTTAATGAGGTTCAAATGAAACCACTCGCACCAGGACGCGAATATCCAAATTTTGCGGGGCTCAAATTGTCGCGCGAACTTCCGCGCGGGATCCAAATTTCACGGTGTTGGAAATTTGTTTCCGTCCAAGGGATCAAAATATGACGGGTCGAAATTACCTTCCACGCATTAGCGCTCGAGTAATTTTCGTTATATCGGAATAGTAAAAAGAGAGAGAGAGAGAGAGAGAGAGAGAGAGAGAGAGAGAAAGAGAATTAAAAGGGGAAAGAGAAACTGTGGGACGTTTCCATCACAGCGCTCTTTTCATCCCTCGTGGCCCTTTTATTGGTAGCAGAATGCGATTAGAGAGGCGCTGATAATGGAGTTACGGGAAGAATCGCGTCCGGGAATGACAATAAAGCGGCGATTAACGCAAAGAACGGCGTCTAGTCCCTTTCAAGACTACGCGTTTTTTCGTCAATTAAAATCGATCTGGAACTAACGGCCTTTAATTCGCTGCCGCCGTCGCTCTCGTTGAGCAACGCTCCTCCTCGGACATCGGCATTCCAAGTACAATACTCGACATGACGCGAAGAGGTTCTTGATTTTCAGCGTGGTCAAGAATCAACACCGCGCTCGTCATCACCGGCTCGCTCTCCTCGCAGCGAGAGCGAGCACACCCTTTGCGCCTTTCTCTTTTTATGTAATTCCGTAAAACAGACTCTGATTCGTTTGTGCGGTCGCGGGAAGAAAAATGAACGCCGGCGGAGCGAACGCGTCGGCAGAAAACATTGTCCTTCACGTTTCCACCATGTTTATCACGATGGTCGTTATTCTTTTGCAAAATGTTGCATGTGGCGTGCGAGACGTTGGAGTCAACTAAAAATATAAGCGACACACAGACACACACACACACACACACCCGAGGGTGGAGGTATTACATGATGAGTAGCATTCCGCTCGACGAAGGCCGGCGTGTTTTATTAAGCAAGCCGGGAGAAGAAAGTTGAACCCGCCGCGAACGAATCCCGGCTTAATCCAATTTCGAGGCGAATTAACTTTTCCCACCGACGGCGCCCGATTGTCCTTGGCCTTTCCTTTTCCGGCCGTCCCTCTCCCTAACCTCTTCCTGATCGATCCTCCTATTCTAACGCGAGGCAGTAAACGGCCTTGTCATCGTCGGCCATTGATTCCTCCCAAGTTTGGTCGAAAGGGCTATTAATCAGGCGCGCTCCGGCTCATTTCTGCTGTCGCGAGGCTGCAGAAGAAAGAACGAAGAAGACGACGAAAGATCCGAGGGGCCGTTGGTGGTGACGACGGCGGCGAGAACGGCCGGCAGGGCGGGTGGCAAGAGACGAACGTCGTCGGGGGGAGGAGAGAGGTCGAGAGCAATATTTCAAGCGGAGATCAGACCGCCGGCCCTTTTCTTCTTCGACGGCCATTAACTCGAATTACGGTCGCTTCGCCGGCCACCTTGAAAAGATGAACTTCGGGGCGAGGAGACGAAGACGAGGACGACGACATCTTCCTCGGAGGTGGTAGCGAACAGCCCCCGGGTCTTTATGATTTCGCCGACGGCTAAAGCCGGACCATTCGGAGGCCACCAGCGGAGGACTCGGACGTTCATGCGCATCCCTCGTCCGAGGAGAATGCCGGGGATCTACTACGTCGTCCAGCTCACTCGTAAAACTCGACCGCCATGCAATGACGGTTACGTGACTGCGATTTTACGCTGCTAACCTGGAAAAAGGACACACAGCCGCTAGCGGCCAGCGGCCGCCGCCGTGGGGAAAGGACGCTCGATTGCAAATCCCCATTTTGGGACACGAACATTCCACCACCCGCCATTACACCCGGGATATTGAGGACGCGCACGTATCCTTCGATATACGAGCCCTCAAAGTCCAGGTCCTTCGCCCCTGCACCCTTGCACGCCATGAACCACCTCTTGTCTCCTCCCCGAATTTGTAGAATATTGATTACACCACTTGAAAAGCTCGCTATCGCGCGGTAAAACGTATCGATGTAGGCGAGTCGTAATTTCACTGCGGGAATATCGGATTTCTCTTCGCGTACGCTCGATAAAACATCTCGCGCGTTCTTGCTTCATTCGTGTCTTCTTTCACCGCGGTGACAACGCGCAGCTTGAGCTTTGGGAATAAAATAGAGAAAAAAAAGAGGGAGAACAAACGGCGCGTCCTTTGACCCGAAATTCAGATTCCGCCTCCGAACGGCGAGGCACGCTAAGCCCCACAGTGATGTACGAGTATTCTCCGGGTAGATCCTGCAGAATTTCTGCAGGGGAATGATAAAAGTCACGACGCGGCGGGCGTAATTGAGAAGCCGCCGGAGTGTAATTGCTGTACTGAAACTTTTTTTTTAAGCCGCAGAGTGGCGGCCGTACGCGGAGTGACCGGTATGACGAGAACGGTAACGACGTGGAACGCCAATTGTGAAGAGGGAGGGGCGACTTAACAGGTTATTAGAAGCGAACGTACGTAAGGTGAGTGTTAATTGGTGGCGGCGAAGTCGTTTTAATTGCCAGGCTAGCGACTAATTGCCCCACTAAATCTCGGGTTCTCTACTTACAACGCGCTGCCGCCGCCACCACCACCGCCTTCGTCGTCGTCGTCGTCGTCGTCGTCGTCGTCGTCGTCGTCGTCGTCGTCGTCGTCGTCGTCGTCGTCGTCGTCGTCGTCGTCGTCGTCGTCTTCGTCTTCGATGCGTCTTTCGAATCTCCGATATCACCGTTCCGCCGTTTCGCCGGAAAAAGTTTAATGGCCGGCGAAGAATTAAACAATTAGACGCCTCCGGTCTCAAGCCGCGAATTACGTACTTTAATTAAGGACTTCGGAGACTTTGGGGCTCTCGGCACTACCGGAAGGATTTGAGAGTTCGGGGATCCTGGATCATCCTGGATTCTTCAATCTTAACCCTTTGAGGGTCATAACCCACATTCGCTTTTCTCTTGCTGTTTCTTGAAACTTGAATAAACGTGCCGTCGCATTGTGCCAATGGTGCGTAATTTATTCGTCAAGATGTTTAATGCAACAAGTCATTTAATGCAAAAACTTGAAGTGCTTTTAATGAGTCGTTTGGTACGCCGAGGTATCTCGGAGATATCGTGCCGCGAAATTATACTATCACTTAAAGGATAAGACCATCGCTGCAACTTGTCACGCGATTATAACAACAGACTCGACAAATCTGTCCTCTGAAAGCTCACACACTGCGGCAATGCTTTCATACGCTACATTAATTCCGATGTCGCAGGAGTACGGCAACGCGCGTAGCAATGACGACGCGATTAAATAAGAATAAAAAAAGAATAATCCGGAGGAAAAGCAGAGTATATAGGAAAGATCTTTCCTCGAAGCCGAGGCAATATGGTCGAGTGCGGAGCTTCAGGAAAGCATGAAAAATTATAGCCGCGCATGGCAATAATATTTACTATAATGGAGCAAGACGGATCGCCGTTTATGTTGAAATACCGTCCTCCCTCGCGACTGGACGGTAGAGTAGACGTTTACGAGGACGAATCCCGCGGGATTTTACGAGCATCATCCGGTTATATACCTGCTCGCGCGCGCGAGAGAGAGAGAGAGAGAGAGAGAGTGAGCAAGCACGCCAATAAATCGCCGAATTGGCCGCTATCTTACATCCGCGAACCGCGTATTGAAGTTACGTCGCGACCACCTCCGAAGGAATCGCGATCTCCGTTCCTTGCCGTTCCTCCCGCGCATCTTCGCCTTTCCAGGTTTATACGGGACGCGACAGCGCGACTCTAAAACCTGATGACCCCGATATAAGGACGACGGACATCGGCGCGATGATGCGGAGCTAGCTCCACGTGACGATTCGTATCGGGGCGCAATAAAAGCAGGATCCTGAATTTATAGCTGTTAAAAAACCTGCGCTCAAATCCGCCTGAGATCCGGACTCACGAACGATCGAGTCTGTTTACGGAAGTGAGTCGCACACAGACGTTTTTGCTCTTAGACCCCTCTTTGCCTTGAATTCTCCACCACGTGCACCGGGCAGATACGTGGAAGATACTTGACCGCTCGTGGAATCAGGCAGGCGAATTTTCGAATCTCTGGTCGATGCAATCCGACTGATAATGCCCACGAATGCTAGGTCGTAAGAAAATCGATGAAAACCGCTCCTGGGATAGAAATAATATTAAGATTCGAAATAACACAGGGGTTAGAAATTAATATTGAAAACTTGCAAAGATTGACAGATTTTTAGAGAGGGTCGTGTTACTTTCAATCAATAGCGCCGCTATTAAAAATGTTCCAATTCGTTCTCAAAATATCCGCCGTCGTTATCTGCCACTTTCTGCTAGCTTTTAAGTAAATGTCTGATTTCACGTCTATGAAATATCTCATCTTTAGAGCCGATGAAATCGTCGTCAATCCCATAAATTCTGAGCAAGCTCTTGGATGATGTTTCCTACTCTTGCGACTGCGACGACTTTCGGATTTTCTCTCTTTCTGATTTTTCAATTTCCGCATCCGCTATCACCTTAAGAGTCCGTGGAATTTTCAATATATTATGCGAATGCATGAATTTTGATAATTTCTCAGAGACGTGACTGATTTATGGCGGTACTGAGTTTTATGGCGGTACTTGCAAATGTGGATGTATATAAAATATCGTTGAATAATAGAAAACAACGACGATTACCTCGTAGAATAAATAAATCGTTTTTAATAAAATTTCTTAGTTCACATGTAACGCACACACACGTGCACACACATACACATATTTTTCTATCACGAAATACATCAAAACTTTTGCACGCATCCAATACTTGAATATTGGATACTACAAATTCATATTCGTTGAACACATCCGCGGGGCTAAACGAAAATCCAACCATTCCGCGACTTCTCTTCACGTTTCCCTTGGGTAATACTTCGACAACTCCGGAGCATCTTCACGATGCTCAAAGTCGATTCCTCCTGCGCGAGCTTAGGACACGCAACTCCCCTGCGATTTCAGGGCGACTCCTCCGCGATCTGATTCCTCTGTGACTCTGCAGCAGCTCCGGCGCGTAATGTTGGAGCGAGCCGGTAGCTCGGCGACCGTAGAACAAACCTTCAACCTTAGGGTAGCTCTTGAGCAACTCTTGCCCCGTTGCTCGGGAAGAACTGAGTGACGACGACGACGGAAACGGGCAAAATGGAGCGACTACGTTCCCGAACTCGTTCGTACTACGAAGTTACTGCGCATTATAATGGATTTCGCGTCGCAGATACACGGAGACGAACGAAGTTGCGGTTAAAGCGGCAACGGCTCGCTCCCCTTACCCTCCACCGGGAGGTAGAAGGGCTGCGCGCAATGTTCGGAAAGTTGGTGGAGTTCGGTGAGAAGCAGTCGTCGCCGCCCATGGCGAAGGCTAAAAGACAGACAGGAACGTCGACAAGAAAGGAAGGAAGGAAGTCGGAACTTTCGCCGATAATAACCGGCATTTGTTTAAATAATTTCTATCTCATTATTCCCGCCATCTCTCGTGGATTCCCGCGATCGCGTGCCATCCGGATGGTGTGGCGCGCCACCTCAGGTAACATCGCGTGTTCCCAAGAGGTCGTTAATTAAGCAGAAGCTTCAAACAAATAAATTCACTTTTGACTCGGTAGGTGCGCGCATTATGTAAAAGAGATACATTAAAGAATATATTGCGCATCGAATAATAGTCAAAGGACTCAGAAATAAAGATCTGAGGCTTCTAAAAAGACTTGAAAATTAAGAATTAATTATTAATTAGTTAATTTGAATTAATTTTAAGCATACCTCCTACAATTTTTGCTTTTCTTAATTATTGAAATTCATTTAAATAAATGTGGTTGTAAGTGTTACGATAATTCAAAACTAATGCTTTTAATCTTAACTCTCGACATTAATTTTTTTTTTTAATTGAACGGTTTAGGCATTACGTTTATAAGAACTTTTTTTTCATTCGCTTGATGAAAACTATATGACTATATATAGCCAGCTTATCCTTTTTGAAACATCCTGTGTATACACATGAAAATATCCACGCATGCGATGTGCCAAAGAGCCAAAAATTATGAGATGAAATGAGAAGATAATGCTCGCAGCGTGCGCTCTTCCGCGCACGTTCCATTAGGTATTAAAATATTAAATCAATTCTCGCATGCATTACTTCCTCCGACCCCTTCCTCCAACCGTAGGTCACCGGATTATTTTCCATAGTTGTAGGTCGATCAAATACATTTCCCCATCCATTAACAAATTATGATATTTCTCCACGGCAATAAAGAGCGGAGAGGGGGGAATGATAATCCGCGCACCTGCTACCAGATTATCATTGTGTATATTGTAATAAGATTCATTTTTGCGCACGCTTTTGACATTTATTAGCAATGCAATAAGCAGCTTTGGTATTATTCATCCTGACTTTGTTAACATTCATTACCGCGATTTATTATTACTGCATCCTTTTTGCTTCCCTTCCCGCACACGTAAGTCATTATTTCGTAATTTTTTTCGCAGAGAGAACTTTATATGAAATATCATTTCTATATCTCTCTCCTCCTCCCTCACACTTTTTCTCAATTTTTTTAGACGTTAAATTAAAGTTCGAGATAAACGAAGGAATTATATTCTATAAAGCTGTCTTTCCTTCCTTTTTTCTTGTCCCCCCCTCTCTCTCTCTCTTTTTCTCTGCACTGAAGCGAGATTTGTTCGAATTGTATTTATTATCTTTGGAAATTTCTAAACTCGCCGTATGCTATTTATCGGACACACCTTCCGTCTTTCCGCTTCTGAAAGTTTCTCAGAGGATTTCGAGAAAGAGGAACCCTCGATTCCACCTCCAATCTCACGGTTCTTCAAGATTTTCGTTGACGGCGCTCGCTCGTTCTCCCTACGAGAGACCGCCTTTCTTCATTCGCTGCAGTTTCTCGATTCCGCTATCGAGTCATCAATACTAACGTTAAGTGATTTCTACAGAATGGGGCAAAGTTTCTCAAACATGTCGTTTGCGCCGGAAAATTTGCGCTAGAGAATTTATTAAGCAAAACTTCTGTGTCATTTAGCGCGCAATACGCCTCGACCTCTCGTGATCGATTTCTTCCCATCTCGTTCCGCCTCCCTCCGTCTCCCTCACTTCCCTTCCTCACTTCCTCCCTTCCATCTCTACCATCCGGTTGACTCCTTACTAGCCGATTCGTCTAATACGAGGATCGATTATTAATCGAGCGTGAGATTCGTCTGGAAAAAGCGGTCGCGACTTCGATCACCCCAGCTCTCAAGGGTTCTAACGGCGAATGAGGTAGTTACCCTCAGCGCGATGAATTGAGAGAACGAAGGCTCCTCCGGTTCGGATTAACGGAGACGACGAAAGTGCCATGGGCGGTGAGAAAATTGGGAGGACCGAGCCTGACGAGCAGACAAAATGAACAGAAGCTTCCTCCGGGGTTGCGTTCCGGAGAAGACTTGTTTGCGTAACGTTCTTCTAGCTTGACGGCGAGCAATAATACAAACGACGAGCGTGAAATAGCCACCGTGTTTTGTACGAAGTAGAGAGAGGAATTTTGTGCGAAGCAAAAAACTGAATTCTTACTTTAAAAGCAACGCTTTCGAGATGAATGGGTTATAGAAATTAGCTCGGAAACAATAGGTGCGAGAAACTGCTCGTCGAAGCAGCCTATGATTCAAGTTCCTCAAGTTTTATCAAGGAAGAACACGTACTTTCGATTCAGGCACTCCACTCGTGCGAGACTGTTTTAAATAAAACTCCCAGGTACATCGGAGCCAGAGGGACTCATTAAATTACAAGAGCAGATTATTGTTGCTTGATAAGGCCGACGTCGTGGAAGGATGGCAGAGATGGCCGCGTGGCGGTAGGTGAGAGGGTAGCGAAACATTTCGGCCGCTTATATGCAGTTTGGAGCGCCGCCAAAAAATATCAAAAATCTTTTGGCCGCCGGCCAAGCGGGGCCGAACATAAACCGCAACCACACGCAGCGGATAGCCAGCCCGGTAGCCAAATAATAGCACTTTATTGTTGGATGTATCACCCGCCTGTGCATGTGCGCACGGGTTACACATGTAAACGCCGTAAACTGGCGCAGCGAGCGAACAGAGCGAGCGGAGAGGAGAGGAGAGCGAAGATCTCAGTCTGATTACTCCGCCATTCGGTTCGGGAGATCTTGGCTGAAATTAATTTGCAAGCGTCTTCCGCGAAATTACGGAAAGTTCAATCTGGGAGAGGTGTAACTGCGAGTTAAAACACATTTGCATGTTAAAAGATTGAATTTTATGGTTAATTAACACTTTGAGCCCTCGGCGACAGTTAAATGGCCCGTCGATGTGGCAAGAAGGAGGCCATTTATTTTCTTGCGCTCTCGAAACATGAACTGTGAGTTTTACGTTTTAAAGGAACAAAAAGATCAGGGTCGATGACGCGATCGGATTTTAATAGCGCGCGACAGAATCAATATTTATTCAATCTAAACTCAGGAAACGAAAGATTTAATCTTATTGGCGTGTAATTAATTAAGATCTCGCGGTTAATTTTAATTTTCTCATTATTCAATCGCGCGTCTTATTCGTTATTTTTATGCCCCATTTTTATTTGCACAATTAATATAATTTTATTTATATAATTTCCATTTATTCCTATGTCGCGCTAATTTGTTGCCAATAGCGCGATATTATATATCTATATGTTTATAAATGTGCGCTGTAAGCACGATTACTGCGATATGTTAAATTAATTAGAACTATTTCAGTATAAAATTTACGTAATCCAACGGATTTATTTAACGAGTTAAAATTTTTCCGAGTCTCGCCTCGAGAGCCTAATAATATAAAATCAACAGCTTGACGAAGAGAAAAATATCACGGGTTCGCGCAAGGGGCGGTACGATTTAATTTAGCGATTGGAAGGTTAAGCCAATATTTCTCCGTCCTCGTGCGTCTAAACCGTTTTCATTCGCTTTCGGCCAGGCTGAAAAAAGAAAAGTAGAAAGGAAAACTCAGACACAGAATCTGCTTCGATCGAGACACTTTAACCAGCGAGGTGGCGAATAAACAGGAATTCTTGCGCGTAGTGGTTTTTGCGAGCGCCATGTTTGTTTTATCCTTGACTGCCGAAAGTAAAGAACCAGTTCGGACTTGTGTCTTCCACGTCGCTGATCACATCGGCAAGAAAGGACTTCAGCGGAGAGGACTTTTCGAAATATCGCTAAGAGATGAAAATACCCGGAAGGATCTCCAAGATGGCTTCACACTTCCACCGCGCTTCTTATCGCTCGTCACTGTCCCGAAATTTCCGACCGAGGAAACTCTTTGAGCAAAAATTTTCCCTCTCCTGTTTTACCAATTGTTAAATATGTTGTCTCTCGCGCGTTTCTCTGCAATCTTTCTGAAATTTTTATCGTAAGCCGCGTCGAAATATCGGAGATTATTTGACAGTCGCTTCTCTCTGTGCAGAAATTACGTTTCTGTAACGATCCACATTTGACGCGAAGTGCGATTTTTGCAATATCGAAAAGTTAAATGAGATTTGATACAGAATTCACTCATTTCCGATATTCCAGAAATTGTGTCACCATCATAGCTTAGGATTCAAAGAGATCTTATATTTCCCTAGGATGCCAAGAGAATGCCTTTCTTACATAGTTTTACATAGTCCTATATAATGTCAATAATGAAATATATTTAAAAAACAATAATATAACACAAAATAATCCTGAAATAAAATAACACTCCTCTTGGCGATAAAAGTTTCGTGATAATCGAATCTCTCGAATATTTCGGCGTTACAAGAAGAGAAATCACCGACATTATACAATTAGATCGTTCCATTCTCTCCACATAACGATCAGATCGTCAAACCTAAAGAGGTCACAAGCGGAAGAAGATGTAGCCATGTAATTCCAGGAAAGCTTATAAAGAAAACTAGAAGGATCCGATGGCAGGATAACATACTGACTGGAATCTCGGTGAGAAAAATCCGAAGAATTCCAATATAAAGGGTGACTGAAATCGCGCCTGCCTGCACCATCTGCTGTCGTTTTACCTCGTTCGATCATGATGGCCATTCTCATGGTGTCCGTTTCTCGTTCGCAGGATCTCTCCTTGCATGGATGATCCCGAGGGATGGCAGGAGCTCCATCTCCCGTAAGGATGCACCTGCGCGTTCCCTGATCGGTTGCAGAAAAATAGCTAGCCAGTCCAAGTCCGCATATAAACTGTCTGCGCGGATATTCCTTTCCTTCCGATCGGATCCATTCGATTATATTTTCTATATGTAAAATATACAAACAGAAAGGAAGGAAGAGAAACGGATAGACAGATAGACAGATAGGTGGGTGAATAGATCTATGGAAATCATAGGGTGATACCTTCGATATACCTTATGTGATGAAAGAAATGATGGAGATGGAAATGATGGAAACTATTCACTATTGCGGAAAGTAAAAAAAAAAAATATCATAGAGTATTAAATGTACAAGTAAGAAATGCATATTGTCTCCTATGAGTCCTCAGGCCTGGAAAACTGAAATTGCAGTAGTTTCATGATCAAATTAGAGAAGGAAACTCTCGTTGAAGAAAAGAAGAAAGAGAGAGAGAGAGAGAGAGAAAAGGCTTTACTAGAGCCCAGAGGAACCATCGGAACGAGAGTATAGTGTTGACGGTACGATTACGCTGGAAATTGAATTTAACATCCAGCCGCGATTCTCCGGCTTCGTTATGACCGAGCGATATTTCATAGATGGTTAAATGGACGACGAGTCGCAGCATCGTAACATCGCGCGCGAGCGCTGTATATCGCTGCGCCGCAAGAAAGTTACGACAGTGACGAGCGTGATTTCGTGGAAGCACCGCGGCGCGTTCTTATCGATTTTAATTTCATGCAATATTCAGTAACCGTAGTTACCTGCCGCACCACTTCATCGAAATTCAAGCTCCCGCACTTACGTAGAATGCGAGGAGTCAAGGGTCCGCATCAAAATTCAACTTTGCTCGTTGTAGATTTTTACGTTCTACAATTCAAAGATCTGCTCGCTCGTCCCAAAATTCAGAGACGCGCGGGCTTTATATACATTTTAGAATGTAAAGTGTTGCGCGCGAGTGTTGCATCATAGAAACGCAAACGATGTTTACGATCTGGAATTAAAAGACCTGATTCTTGTCGGAGATCCGAGATGTAATATGATGGTTTACTTTTTAATGCAAAAAAAAAATATGTGCATTTAAGATACAAGAGCTGGGAATTTCAATTCAAATCCATTGAAGGGCAAAAATATACTTGACTCTTCTCTCAATGGGACTTTTTGTTTCCAGTTGACTCGACAGTTCAATTTTCTCTCGCATTCTCTCCCTCTCTCTCTTCTCTCTCTATTATGTAAAAAATTCTAACTTTGTTACTCGTTCAATAATTTATATTTCACGTGACGTTTTCTACGAGGGAAAGAAGTGTTTCCATGAAACTTTGTTTCGCGATTGCAACGTTTTGTTTACCGTTTTGTCGACCGCCGCCGATTGCAGCAACGATTTTGTTGGAATACCCGCCGACGACCATTGTGATAAGCCTGCGTGTAAGTCTTGTAGTAGCTATTGCGATTATCCAGTCGCCATATTCCGAAGTGGCGGATAGCAAACTCGATATAGTGAACGAAGCTCCAGCCGTTCGGCTGGTCGGTTGATTTACTCTTGCACTTCGGAACCCGATAACTCACAACTAGGTCGTTCCACTCGGCTCGAGCCCATCAATGCACATCGAATCGCATTCCGAGAGTACGATTTTGTGTTTTGGAAAAAATAACTGAGTTTGTCAGAGTTCAATCGGCGACCGGTCGAGCCGTGAATATTTTGCATTCTCCGACTTCGCGAGATTGCCGCGAACCCGTGATTTCATAACCCCGCCAAGTGAGATCCATCGTACACGTGTAGCCGTGTAATTTATAGTTAATGCGCATACACACCAAAGTGACGTAATAATAATTTTAATAATAATAATAATTTCATCGCGCTCGCGACTACGTCGTTACGTAACAACTGCAATGTTAAGAATGTTAAGTAGACATCGAGAATCTGAGAATAACAAATCCACAGATAAAAATTTGTCAACGGAAGAAAATGAATAATTCGGTGCCACGATGAGTTTAAAATAACATGAAGGCCAATTAAGGCCCACACGCAATAACTTTAAAATAACACGAGGATAGAAATAATCATGAATGAAGCGAACAATTAAAAGCCACGTATAAAAACGCGCGTTAATAATCTCTGACGCACACACAAACCACCGCAATAAAAAAATTTCGGTACTATTTAATCAATCTGCGCAATCAAAAGAAATTATTGAAACAACATAGCACCAAGTACCAAGTACCGCTATAAAACACAAAGACCGTAATACACGTGGGTAAACTAATTAATCTCGCTTTCTCGCGCGCACTTCGTTCGTTCCTTTTTTTTAGTCCATTTTTCTCCGTTCTTTCGTTGATATAGCGATGACCGATCGAGCGCCTTGGAGCAATCCGTTAAGGCGGGCAAGGCGGACACGCCATATCGAGCGAGCCGAGTGCCGTAATTGCGGAACTTTGACGCGACAGGCGGGCGCAAATTTCTGCGCGCGCGCGCGCGCGGTGTTTACGCGCGCGGCCGCGTTAAATCGCGGCGGATGTGCCGCGAAGTCGACTGACAAATTACCTTTGCGGCGCGCGGAATAGTCGTTCGTTCGCTCGTTCGCTCATTCCTTCGTTCTCCTCTCTTGCGCGAATATATCCGCGCATTTATTTCTCGCGCGCGCTCGCATCGCCAACGTCAACGATTAACGCTTCGCGGATTCCCAACTTAAATCAAGATTTACGGCAGACCACCTGATATTACATAACATATGGGTGATATCTATACTCTATATTTTCTACACGGATATATACACGCATTACTCGTGCCCGCATATCCCGCATATTTTCTCCTGTCGTTCCAATTAGCTAGCCTTCCGTGGATAATTCCGTGGCGGTTCTAGTTTTGTCATTCCTTTCTGAAACTATTTATTTGTCCGTGTATCTCCAACGAACAATCTGCCTCTTCACTCTGTTGTTTGGAATATTTTTTGTAGTTTAATTTCTCGGGCACTTTTATTTTATCCGAATCACTTGTTCTCGTTCGCTTCGTTTCGTCAGAACGAAGTGAAAGAAATTGCGTATTACGCTAAAAATTGCGACTTAATTTCCCCGGCGCAAGCCGCCACCAATGGTCATCATTACCTCTCTTCGCGGCTGCGAAAATTAAACCGTCTGCGTTTTTACCGCCGCGCACATTGATTCCCGCGCTGTTCCGTGAAGTTTGCAAATTTGATTTCATTCGTCCGACATCGGCGTGAAGTAAATCAATGACGATCGACGTGGAAAAAGAGAAAAAAAAACACACACAAAAAGAGAAAAAGGGAAAAATGAATAACGGGGCTTTAACAAATACGGGAAACGCAAGCCGGACGTTGCGTTCGTTTCGAAAAAATTACGCGACTAAATTAAGCGAGGAAACGAGCCGAAAAAGGGTCCCGATATAGCGCGCCATTAATCATGCCGCGATGAACAAAAAAGGGGAAAAAGGGAAAAAGTGCTGTGGTCTTTTCCGATTTTTTATTGCCGTTGCAATAAAAAAAGCGGGGATGCGGTATAAATGACAAAACGGCCGACTGCCGACATAATTTAAACGGCGGCGGAAATTTTCGACTTGTCCCGCTTTATTTTTTACACGCGCACGCACAAACACCGACACGTAAACGTAGTCGCAAATATTTCCTGAGCGGCAGCTCGCGCTTTATTACGAAGCAGCGGAACTTCCGACATCCGCGTCCTCCTTTGTGAATTTATTTTGACGCTTCCTCTCCGCGCGAAAAAATGCCACCGGCCGTCATCATTCCGACTTCCTCTTTTTGTTTTTTTTTTTTCTTTTAATTCACGCCGCTTTCAATGCTTTAATTGCGAATCTCCACGCAGATTTCACAGCGCGATCCAGTTATGTGCCGCTGCTCGCGATTGATGTAACAGCGCATTTAATTATAGCGCATTCGATTATATGTTTATTCATGTTCATTCTCGCGAATTTCACCGCGGTTCGCCGCTGCGTACCTCGCATAATCGTTCTCGCTTCTCCAAATAATATGGCCGCGCTAAGCTTTCCAGCGGAATTACGTTCGCTCAAAGATACAGAAGAAATAATCAACGCGGATCGGCAGACATCTTACGGTCCCACTACCGCGCCAAGCGGAGTTGCAACATGCCCCTTCCGAGAGCCAGGAGTCCCTCGCCTTGTAAATCTCGTCCGGAGACTATAATTCAGGAAAAACAAACACGCGTTCGATCGGTGTTTAGGACAAGCCTAAAGCCGCTGTAGATGTTGGTAGAAGGCAATCCGAAGAACGGTAGTGGCGATGAGGAGGAGGGGGAAGATGGGGGGACCGTCGAGGGTAGGCGGGAAGGGATCGAGGATATCTCTCGCTCCACTCTCGATCCGTTTGGGATTAATCTGGGTTTAATTGAATTCGAAGCAAACACGGAACAGGGCGCTCCGATGCTTGGGCAAACCTCGGTCGGTGCCCTGCTGAATAAATATGGCGGACGACGCTCTCTGTCCGTGTGCGCGCATGTGCCAGTGTCTTCGGGTTTGTAGTGACCTTAAGGTATTAATCGTCAAACAAGTAGTGTGTGGCCTATGCAGGGGTCGATTAGGGGCGCTATGATGCGATCGTTGCTTGATTACGAACCTTTACCGCGTGATAACCGGCACGGAAGCATGCCCGGCCGACTGCGCCGTCGCGCGTCCCTCCCACGGCATAATACCGTGTAAATTGCCCCTACGCTAAATTGTGTTAAGCATTGTGTCTGCTAAGCTCGCCTAGACGGTGCCGCCTTATGGGCCACCTGTTTTGCGCCCGCGGAATTTCAGATCACGCGGGATAACAAAGATTAAGACGCCGGATACAACAATAGCGCGCGCGATAACGATGGCGACGGTGTGCATAGTGGCGGTCGGCCGCTCCTTTTTGTTTTCCCCTTCTTGTTTCCTTCGTTTTCTCCCTGTTTTCTTTGTACTCCACACCGTGCCTCGATCTTTTTTCCTTCTCATAGTTCCGCCGTCCTCCTTCTCCAGCTTTTCTTCGGCGCGACTTCGACGGCGCGAGAGCCGTGCTGAAAATAATTTCTGATTCCGTTCGTTCGCGAGTGTACATAACGCTGATCACGTTGTTTACATTATTTTGCGCGATTTACATATTTTACGGCGTAAATGTTTGCACGTTGTTGCAACACAGGCGCAAGAACGATCGCAAAAACACATCCCGCTCTCCACCGCCGCTGCTGCTCTCGCTGGTGTGCAGCTTTTATGTTTACATCGCGGACACAATGAGATCGAAATAATCGCGAAAGCCATGGCTCGATCCTGTTACGCGGCAGCGGTCGAGATCGCGAGAAGTGGCTTTGAAATCGCCGGGCGCGCGTTTCCACGTTATAGCCGTATCACACTAGCGACTCGCGACTGCGGCTGCGATTGCGATCGCGACTCTTCCTCGACCAATCAGAAAGCAGCGACTCGCGACTATCGTTTGGACGGCTGTCCATTTTTCGAGTCGCAGCCGCAGTCGCAACCAATCACAGAACTCCGTATAATCACGTGACGAGCTCGTCATAATCACATCTATTTAATAGTATGTAGAAGTCGGTGATCATTAGAATAAAGTTATGTCTAGTGTTATTTTATGTGTTACATATTTTTTTTTAAATGTCAAAACAATTTAATAAGGAGATAGACTATTATTTAGTAGATCTCGTAGAATGTAAACCCCTTCTCTGGGATTGTACGTGTGACGGTATGTTGACAGTATTTAGCCGCAGTCGCGATCGTCAATCGCAAGTGTGATTGGAAAACAAGAAATCGCGATCGCAATCGCAGTCGCAGTCGCAGCCGCGAGTGTGATACGGTCTTTACGGACAAGCCAGATTCTGTCGTCGGGCCGCGCAGAACAGTGTATCCATTTCTGTGTGCATCCTCGGAAATCCAACACGTCTTGCCCTCCCGCCAGCTCGCACGTTATTAAGGCAGGTCGGCAGATCGTACGGGGCGTACGGCCGCCAGTGTATTAGTAAAAGGGCATCTATGCGCGACGCTACGCGCAGGAAGAAAATCACAGAAGTACGTAGCGCCGTATTCATGTGTACATACATGAAGCACGTACGCGGCCAACGAGTGGAATTTATCCCCCCTCTTTCTCTGTTCTTTACACCCCTTTTGACTATTCCGTCTCTCCGCTCGCGCTCGCTCTTTCTTTCTCTCTTAGAGGAAGAGAGAAAGACTCCTCTCTCTGCAGTTCTCTCTCTCTCTCTCTCTCTCTCTCTCTCTCTCTCTCTCCTCGTGCCTCTATTACATCAGGCCGTAGTTCGATTCAGATAGCCTTTCCACTCGGCATATTAAATTTATGGTATGCACGCTGCACATTACTCATCCTCGACCATGCATATGCAAGCTGGATTCTGCAAAGGAACCCGAAAGGACCAAAGGGATACTACACGTTCTTCGACCGCGCCAACCCACTTTTCTCATCCCTGCCTCCCCTCCTCCGCGCCTCCGTCGCACGCCGCAACCCCCGTGTGTCTCTGCTAGTTTTGCTCGTCTCTTTTATTTCGTCTGGCCGGCCGCCTACCTGCTGCGGAAAATAAATCTGTTTCTAGCCAGACGTTCCGTGACTCCGGGAAATATTGCCTTCTTAGGCTAATTTGGCACGCGCGAAAATAAAGTCGACGAAGGTACGTGCGACGAAGGTACATCCGCCCGGCAGGTTGCTGCAGTCTGGAAAGAAAGAGCCGGGGGGATTCAGCGGAGTGCAAGTAATCCTTTAATCGGAGTAATTTTGCGCGGAAGTTTATCTCCCGCGCACAAAAAGACAAACTTGTGTGCGATTATTAATATTTATTAGTAATTAATGTCAAGAGGAGCAGGCTGCAGACAAATAGAGAAGGAGAGAAGCTAATTTGCTTTAGTGTATGCAAATTGGTCGGGTTAAATTTCAAATTCAATTGGCTTAGGGGTTAAATTTACGATCGGGGTATATGCTAGAGAAATATATTTATATTTTAAGTATTCTCCGTGCAACGCGCTTTAATTATGCTTCGTATTTCTTTCGCTTTTATCTCTCTTTTTTCGCAAAGCGTTCGAAAAATATGTATTTTTAGAATAATTGCCAGTATCATATCGATATTTAAAACGTCATTACACGTGCAATACTGTTTGGATATAAACACAATATTTGCTTGCGTTCATTAATATATGTTGCGCTGCCTCTTGCGCCATAAAATGAATCACGGACGTTCAATCTCATTACGAGCACGAGCACTGGAAAAAGTTTATTGCGCACAGGAGGCGAAATGTCATAACCGCAATAACATATAAATATTGGTTTGTTCGATAAGTTTACAGGGGTTTTTGCGAAAAGCTCGAAACTGACAATCCTATTGTCAGGCGTAACTTTATTTTTTTCATTTTTATGACCTTTTGTTATTTAAAATAGTCAAAACGTATTATTGAATAAAATTATATTAAACTATAAAAATATCCACTTTTAGCTCTGCAAAAATCTCGAATTGTTGAACAAATTATCAAACAACCCTATATAAATACAATATATACACGTATTGTAAATTCTTTTCTTATCACTTCCGACTTCAATCTATTGGCTGAAGATCAGCCATTCATGCCGATGATAATTAATTATCAACTGACCTCTCCATTGTTCAGTGATTACTGAAAATTCACGGGAGACAGACAAGAAGAGATTGAATATAACAGAAACAGAGAGAGAGAGAGAGAGAGAGAAGAGAGAGAGAAGAGAGAGAGGAGAAGAGAGAGAGAGAGAGAGAGAGAGAGAGAGAGAGAGAGAGAGAGAGAGAGAGAGAGAGAGAGAGAGAGAGAGAGAGAGAGAGAGAGAGAGAATGAACGAGAGCGAGAGGGTAACGGCCCAGAGAAAGGAAGGATCGCAAGGAACAGGAGCATGGAAGTAGAAGGGTTAGGGGTGAGCGTGGGAGAGGATACCAATGCCCTGAGTGTGTTTCCATCTTCGTCCAACAACTAACAAGTCCGCGCTAGTCAGCGGTTTTTATAATTGGCCGGAAGTAGTTCAATTACGGAAGCGTGACGCCGCTGGCCAAGCTCTCCTTCACCCTGAGAGCTTTCTCTCATTCTTTCCTGTTCCACCCGCCTCTTCTCGCCAACATCGCTCTCTTCCTCTCTCCTCTCTCCTCCCCCCGCCCCTCTTCCAGCCCATCTCTTTCTCTCTTGTCCTTTTTCGCTTCTCCCCGTGCTTTTTGCACCCGGCTACTCCATTACCACCGATGCCACCGACTCGTCACTGTCAACATCGCCATTGCGAGGAGATATATCGCCGGGATACCTGAATAATAAGGAAACAGAAGACGCGTCTATGTATTTCGAGATGAAAAGATGCAGCTTATTAGACATGTGTTTGTACACAAAGCGCTGCCTCTCATACCGAGCTAATAATAATCTGTCCATATAGCGATCCGATAATGAATTATTTATCAACAGGTCAACTTGTCATTGTAATTTTTTTAATGTGACACAATTTTCACGATTGACGCGAAACCTTATAAATTAATACTGTCGTGATAATCTGAGATATGCTTGGATACCGGGATAATATTCGAAATACCTGGAATTGCCATCGTTATTATACGAATACTTTAACTTTTTAGAGAGAAAGATAGAGAGAGAGAGAGAGAGAAATTCCTGGATTTTAGAATTTTTAAATTTCCAGAGTTGAATTTTTAATGGTCAAATTTAAATTTGTAGATTTTTAGCTGTGGGTTTTTAAATATTCAGATCCATGGATTGTGAAACTTTTTAATTCTCTATCCGGTTATGTCAGAGCGTTCAAAATGTCCTTGTACATACTTCTTTCAATTGTATTTTATTACAACTTTATCACATTTGACTCATACTGGCAAACGCATCTTAATATTCCTTGTTCAAATATTTAATTGGGAAGTCTAGAGGCCGATTTATCGATTGATAGAAAATTCGGGATTCACAGGAACATCAGTCAGTTCCTTGAATGCGAAGCAGTCCTTGATGGCAGCAAGTCTTGAACGCACACACGGACTTGCAAACTCGAAAGAGTCTTGAAGTGCGATTATGAATGTTTAAATCTTTAAACATGATTCCCAATTGATACCTTCTCTTTCTCTCCCTCTCTTTTTTCCTTTATCATCCCCCTTCCCCTCCAGTTCCAGCGGATCCTTGGATTCTAGTAGCGCCTTATTCGCAATTCCGCTCGTCCTGGCTGTCGACAAATACGCGCTCCGAGAATATATCTGTTCGTCGTCCCTCGATTAAGGCCAAGACAAATGGAAGCGGATGTCGGTCGGAAATTAAAATCTCGAGCACGAGCCCCTCGTTAAGCTGCCGACGTTCACGCTGGTCGTTTTCGACTGCGGTTCGAGTTCGATCGCCTGAAAACCAGCCATCGCGGCAACAGCTCGCTCCTGCTTTGAAAGGGGAGCGTCGTTCTTTATTATCGTCGCGCCGTCATTACGGAATTATGAAAAGATCAGTGTATCCGTTTCTTACGTCCCGACTGTTCTACCGACTAATCCCTGTCGGGTATTTTTGCGGCGGACTGAGAATATCAGGTTTTTCCATTATCCCACTTGGCTTAAATAATAATTAAAAATATAACATCTGATCTCTCTCTCTTCCCCCTCTCTCAATCCCAAGATGTATATCCATATAGCATAGATGCATAGATGCATATATGAATATTCTCATTACGCGAGACGCATATTTTTTAATGATTACTTCTACAAATGACGTGTCTCTCGCTTTAAGAAGGCAGCGACCAATCGTGAGATTTTATTTCACTCGAAAAAATATTATATATATATACATAATTAAAAATATGAAATACTTTCTAGATACATGAAATCCGGAAGTCTCAAGATGCATCCTTGTAAAAATTATTTGCGTTACGACGCACACTCTTGAATAGTTATTTTTACAAGTAGCATACATCTTTCACTTTTTAAGAGGACAACGGCCAATCGCGAAAGATTTTATTTAATTTGAAGGACGGCTGTGTATATATGTGTAATTAAAAATAATTTGATATCGGGAAATATGAGATCCAAAAATCCCAAGATGGATTTTTACTAAACGGCACGCGTCTCTTCCTTTAAAAAGATAACGGCAAATCACGAGAGATTTCGAATAATTTAAGAGACAGATGTATGTAACATATAGAAAATCCTCGACTTCTGTTTGTGTTCGGGACGAATGCGACAACGAAGGCATTACAGGATGGTGACTCATACTTTCCTCTCACTTTTCCTGCATATTCATAAGCGAACATTGATCGTGTTATGCGCGTCTCCGCTTGCTTTTCGCGGTGCATAAATTTTCTTCAACAATCTCGGAAGTGGGTCGACCAACGAACCGTCAAACAAAAAGGAATTGTGGCGTGCCGCTGCGTGTGCTTTTGGTCTTCTCTTTTCTAAATTTTCAGCCGCAATGAGTAGCGATACTTCGACGGTTATTCCACGAGAACGTCGACCAATTCATTTTTCTCTGCTCTTAACGAGCGTGTAATTGCTTTTTAAATTGATTAAGGGATGATCGATCGAGTGACAGCCGACGACCGGGACCTTTGGTCGTCCATCAAACTTCACGCTACATAAAACTGGAGATAAAATTTATAATTACTGCATTATACCGTAATTTCTTCGTCGTGTTTACATTGCGTTCGCGTTTCTCCCTTTCTCCGCTTTTGCATTGTGCGCAACATTAAATGATTAAAATCTAACACGAGGCAGCGGCATTATGCTCGGCTGTGTATGTAGAATAACATAATTCTGCAGACCCGTGAAATACAATTTTCAAACTTTCGTGAAGAATAACGCTGGGAGAACGCACCCACGCCGCTCGGTGGTCCGTAATTATTCAACATTCGTTAGGCATTGTCGAAGTAATTTAATGAACGACCTACTTTGCAACGGATGCGAGCGTTCGAAGGAAAACGCAGGCGTAATTATGCGGCAAAATGGGAAAATTAAATATTGGCGCTCGACGTGACGCTCTAACTCGCCGCGCGGGTATAAATAATGTAACATAGCAAATTAAGCATCCCGGGGATATCACGAGGATATCGTTGAGTTCGTAGCACTGCTCCCGATAGCAAATAAAAGAGATCCTGTTAAATCTAACATCGAAAAACCAAACGTCCGAAGTATCCAGGTGCGAAAATTACCGAAATTCCCATCTCTTTCGCGGTCTCCCTCTCTGGAAAATCCTCGCCCTGTGAATCCGGAAAACCCCGAGCCAAATTAAACTCGGACAAACGATCGGATGTATCGATGAGAAATCTCCGTGAAAAGCTCGAGCGCCCTCTCCCACAGAGATTTATAAATATTTCAACATCTTCTCCCGCGCGTCTCACGAGTAAGTAGAAAAACTACGTGAAAGTTTGTAGCGACGGCGGCACGGTGAGCGAGGTGACCAAGCGATGCAATCGCCGGGAAACCGCTGGAGAGGAGATGGCTCGAAGGGTCGGGACTAAAAAGAAAAATAAGGCAGATTGCAACTAAGCGATATTCTATGCAAGATGGCCGGAGAAATATTAAAGTGTAGCGAGCGAAAGCCGAGACTTTCTCTCTCTCTCTCATGTCCGCTTCTTTCCCTACCTCTCTGTCTCTCCTTTCCTATCCACCCTCGCCGCCCACTTAATTCCCGTCTCATCTCTTTTACCGTCACCCCCATCCCTTACTCAGCTCCACCCTTCTCGTGGCTTCGCCCTCATCAGTCTTCGTCGGACCATTCTTCGCGACAACCTGACCACCTTTCTTTCTCCGTCGAGCATCAGGAGTCCTACGAGTCCTGACGAATCATTCATCATTATCCCGACATCGCAACATCCCCCAGAGATACGTGATGTAAATATCTCGAGTCGCGGCACAAAAATAATAGCGGGACATGATTTCCCAGGTCTGCGCGAAACTCCTGCCGCGAAAAATTGACGCACGACGGTAAATAGAATTTTTAAAGGCTAATGTAGAGATCGTGCACATAGATATACACGTACGCGCGCGCACGCGCACACACACACACACACACACACACACACACACACGAGAGTTCCAGCGAGACAACAAATTTCATTCGGTGCTGCAATTTCGTTGTTAACTTCAGAGCGGTAAAAGTAAGCAGCGTAAAATAAATAGTAAACAGTAAAAAATACACCATAGAAAAAGTACCCTGTCTGTCCCCGCCCTTTTTGAACCTCGTTTTCCTTCCTACGCAAGAGCCGGCTCCCCAAATTTCGGGGCTCCAAATGAAAGCAACCGAATGGCAGCTGATCTCGAAGCACGAAAAAAGTGTGCAAAATTCTTATGTACAATGAGACGGGGCATACCTTTTAACCCGCGGCATTGAACAAATTTCATACCGTGCAACGCAAGCATTAGATTCGCAGGCAGGTTTGGAGAGTGGAGGTAGGGCAGAGGATGGTTCTCGTTACATCGCGAAATTTCGGGTCGACTCAGCTCGAGCTCGGTCTTCCTTTTCGCGAAGCTTTGCAATAACGCCAAACTAGCCGACGTTAGCCACCAGAAGGTGGATACGAAGATTGGACTCGCCCACATGCGTGATGAAAGTTATCAGAGGTTTTGATGCGTTTCTTCTCTCTCTCTCTCTCTCTCTCTCTCTCTCTCTCTCTCTCTCTCTTTCTCTCTCTCTCTCTCTCTCTCTCTCTCTCTCTCTCTCCCTCTTTTTCTTGAGAGGCTTCAACTCTGCCGCTGGGCCGGTCGCGAAATGATTGCGTAACGCAATCCTTCATCGTGATTATCCGTTCTTTATCTCGTATTGATGACTTCTCATTGGACATACGGAGGTCTCAACATATATTTGCACGCGCGCGTACACACATATACCTAAACACTTCCGTGGACAAATTGTTTGCGAGAGGCATCGCGAGAAGCTAATAGCTCGCAAAGTTCTTCCGTCGGGCTGGTTAAAAGGCTAAGAGAACTTTTAAAGAGTTCCTGCGATCCTTCTCGCGCGAAAAGACAGGCAACCCTACGTGTCCTCATCGAACTTTGAGAAACACTTTTGCGCCTTCGTGAGCGCGCTTCCCCCCGTTAATTAACATTTCGCGAGGAATACTTGATACCTAACGGAACATCCACGACGATGACTCCAGATTTGTCGCCCCGAGTTCCTGATTCACTACATTGTTCGCGAAGGAGAGTATCTTTGGCCCGGCGACGACTGGACGATCTCGAGAGTCGCTCTCTCGATAACGCTCATTGATCCCGGAATTTCGAGCGGCGCAAAGGGCTAAAAGTTTCCCCTTGAACGAGCGAGCGCGCGCGCGCGCAAGAGAGAGAGAGAGAGAGGGAGAAAGAGAGAAAGAGAGAGAAAGAGGGAGAAAAGGAGAGAGAAAGAGAGGCATGATGCAAGACTAGTTTGGTCCAGGCTTGTATCGAAATGTCGTTAAGCGGCAGTTGGCGTCCATCTTGCGAGAGCCGTCTGGCCGGTCGGCTTTTTCTCGGCGACCAGCGTCAAGTAAGAAGCGGAGTGGGAAAGTTCAGCAAGTAATATAACGCCGGCGGCCACGAGGCGGAACGTCCGAGCATGCGATTTATCTCGAAACTTGGCGCGCGTCGAACTCGACGGGCGTCGGTATCATTGCAAGCCTGTGAGGGAAGAACGAGGGGCTGGGCGGGGGGATGAGGGCGCAAGCTCCACGGTGGTACACCCTATTTTGAGGTCAGTTTGCAACTTTGCGCCTGTGGGAGGAGGGCAACGAGGGCGGCGCGACCGGCGACCAACTTCGGAATGAATCGTCCTCGAGGAATTCACTTTATCTATTTCGCTTTCTCTCGCTCCCTCGCGCAGCCTCGCGCACCCGAGGAATTCAGAATTCCGGCGGAATAGGCAGCAGCCGGTGTGTCTTGGAAGTGTCTTTGACTTCTTACTTCGTCGCGATCGCCGATCATCAGCGCGAGACGGTTTTTTCGGAGCCCTGCAGACTGCCTCGTTGATGTGTCGAGGCTCGTCGATGAAATCATTAAAATTGCTCGGTGCGATATTGAGAATCTTTGATATTTAACGCAATTCACGATTCCTCCCCCTCTTTCTCCGCCTACCCATCTATCTCTCTTTCCTCGTCGAGATAATGGAATTTTATTATGGAACGTTATTATAGAGTTTATTTAAATGTAACAAAATTTAATGCGGAATATTACGACGGATATTTGACCCACAGATTGCGAGATATCCGCCGAGCATTATTTCGGGCGAATATGAAACAATAACGCCGCATCAAAAAGTCATTTCGCTTTAATGGCGGATATATTTCGGAGCGGTACAGCAGGGTGCTCCTGAGGAAGTTTTGACGGATGTAATATCTCCAGAGAGATCTGCGGGTGCGCGATCAAATGTAAATTACGACGGCCCAGAATTAAGAGGGACTATCGTGTCATCGAACAATCGCGTAAAAGCCAAGTAGAACACATACCGGTCGCATTAAAGTGACGCCCGGCGAACGGAAAAAGACCCTCCCTGCAGAAACGCGTTTTCGAAAGATCGAACAATCGCGAATCCACGTGGGCAAGGAGCTGCAAATCAATACACCGGGAAATCGGAATGTCTCGATCATCGGATCGAAAGGTGTCTATTTCGAGGATCGGTGATCGGGGATTCCGGTAGAACGCACATCTAGTAATCTCTCCTATCCGCGTCTTTTGTTCTTCTCGTATCCGGCGGACGTCATTGTCCTGGGAGATCATCTATAGTGCATCCAATATGCATTCAGTCGCTGCGAAAGGACATGCGTCCGATAAACCGGTATACGGTGATTGCTGACTTCGGCTAGATAGCGGCAAGCTGGGCCCGAGGAATCGCGGCGCAATCGTAGCGACAGATTGAAAAGTTCGCGCGATATTGAAACCTCACCCCCTCACCTCCTCTATATCCTGCCGTATGTACTCGTATCCTAATATGCCGCGCGGTATACCCGTGGGAGATGCGCGCGCGCGCGCGCGTGTGTGTGTGTGTGTAAATACGAACACGTGAAAGAAGATCGAGGAAAATGTAGGCCCGATATGGTGAAAAATAAGAAAAGCCCGCCTGCGTCCTCAAGAGTGATAATGGAAAGGTCGAGCGGCAGAGGCAAGAATGCGTCTGCATATGCTCAAGGATAATAATAATGAAGTTCCTTCCGGCATCGAATGCCGGCGGGGGAGCCTCGGAGGTCTTCGCATACCAAAGATTCGACTTAAAAGGATCCAACCGGGAGGAAGGACGACGCCAGAATCGAAATGATGGTATAATTAGAGCGCTGGAGGCCGTACACAAAAGAATGCAAAAAATATCCAACGAATATCCAACAAAACTACTACAAACTGCCAAATGGCGAAGGGAGAAAGCAAGGGTGGAAAAATGGAAAAGTCCAAGCGAGAGAATCACGAGCTGTCATGTCGGATCTATCGAAATTAGACGGTTCAATATCCTCGTGACGATTCAGTGACATTGAAACACGCGACTTTATGCGCTTTTCATTGAAGCTACAGCGTCATTAATTTATCCGGGAACGCACATATGGCAATCGCACGGCTGTGTTCGCGCGACGAAAATATTGCCTCTCTCAGCCCGCTGCCCTTCTCTTTTTCTACATTTATAACAATATCCCCAGCAAGGAAAAAAGCTCGGGAAGAACCCGGCGTTTCCATTTCGCACAATACGAGCTTAACGAGATTGGTTTCGGCGGCTGACGTGGACGAGTAACCGGAGTTACACCCGGTTACATGTATTCTCGCGAGCTTCTGCAACACGAGCCCCGAATGACGTGATAGATTCCATCCTGTCGGCGATAGACTATTGCGCTTTTATTAACTCTTCTCGAACTTTTGAAAGCCTAAACCCGTCAGTTTGACAAATAAAACTTGTCATTTCTTTATTGCGTCGTACATCCATTCTCGATAATATCTCAGAGAATTGCTCGCGGCAAAAATGCTACAATCTCTCCCGGATTTCTGCATCGAGACAAAGCTCTCACGTTCGAATAAACGAATCACCAAGAAATCGATACGAACACTCCCTTCATAGGGATTAATTATGCCAAATTATTGCCTCGAATAATTAAACGATGCGAAATCGCCCGAGGATCGCCCGAAAATATTCAAATTGCGATCGAGTAATCGAACCACGGGCGAAAAAAAGATTGATATTTTTCGCTTAATAAATAAAGACTGAGGGAAAATTAACGTAGCAGGGGAGGGAGGGAGGGGCGAGGGGGTAAATGTCGCGTGTTCGCGTGCAGCTATAATCGGGTGGTCGATAAGGTACATTGGATGCACGATAAGCAAAGGGCAAGAGCCGCGCAAAATGCAAAACGCGGTTTCTTGGAAATATTACTCTCGTAAACTTCATTTTAGGGACTTTTTGCACGGTACAACAATAGACACCGTTGCTGTATCGCATTTTCCATGCGATAACAGCGAGGTCGTTTTCTTTACACTGATCTTATCATTATCGTCTCGTCATGTTATTGTTGTTATTGTTATTATTGCCGCAAGGAACGACTTGCGCGATCTCCTCGTTTCATTCCCCATCTCACGCGGAACGAATATACTCGGAATGTGTCTGAGCAAATAATAAACACGTAGCATGCGGGTATTTCATCCGTCTAACGTAATAAAAGACACTTCAAGAAGTCTCATCCGTCCGCTGTATTCGGTGGATGAAAATTTAATATAAAATTTGTGTCACACAATGACGACTGTTTCGCCGGCTTCTCTGCTACTTTCATAGGAAGCAGCAGAAAGAAAGGAACACTCTCGCACCCATGATACCTGTATATACAGTGCCCTGAGAGAAACGCGCATCAGCAGCAGCAGTAGCGACGTAGTCGTAACGTTGCGCGTTTTTATTATATTTCCTTTCTCAACCGTCGTACCTTTGATCCTTCAAATTACGAAATCCTCTGCCTTCTTTTTTCTGCAATTTTTTGCAGTCGTCGTCTCAGCAGGTGGAAGCTTTCCTAGCTTTTAAGAAAATTTTTCGATTTAGAGCTTATTTATTTTCCAATTTCTCGAAATCGCGTGGCGCCTCTTTCTCTCTCTTTCCTGAGAATCCCGAGATGTTGAACCCAGTAGCATTAACTCGGTGGGCTTGCGAACGCCAGGATTCACGGAGAAGCAAGTATATTTTGTCCTTGGAGCCTCCAATTTTTCAGCTTTTGATCCTTAAAGCTATTTCGGCCGAGAGATCCTTCTTGTGACGTACGTATCCATATGTATGTCCTTTGTAAACTCGGCGCCTCCGTATAGCACATCGTAAAACCGTTTAAGGGCGACATGGTCCTTTTTCCTTGCAGGACACTACGACGAGATAGAAAGCGCAGAAACGCCGGATGGCGGAGAAAAAATTGCGAAAATATTTCATACCCCGGTCGAGCGAGATTGCGACCGGCCGGAAGGAGCAGAACGAGGAATGGGAGACTCGCATGTAGACACACAAACACATACATACTGTAGTAGGAGAGAAGTACGGGCAGAGCGGCTCGAATCAAAGAAATACACGATTAAAAGTGGCGCGAAAAAAGCGTTGCAAAAACGCGAGACGCGCGAAATCCGCTTCGAACCTGCGCCAATTAAACGCCTTGCCGTGGAAGTGCGTTCTTGGAAGAGTATCAACGCGAAGTCTTGGGACTCTTGATATTAATTTTTGCGTGCTAAGCTTTTCCACATAATTTCTTCAAATCAAATCTCTACTTGCACGCGTGAACTGTCATTTTTTACGGAAATTTTTAAACGACCAACCTCCCTCTTGAAACTAATAATTTTTATTAATAGTTGACTACCAACTTGAGGAAAATCCTAATCATAGTCTCGTCATTTAGTTATCGTTTAATTGTATTTTTTCATTTCTCGTTCTTTAGTCCACTTCGTAATTTAAAAACCTCCCGGATTACAAATTGCTTTTAATTCAGGTGGATTACGAATTAACACAGCTGTCTCGCAAATTTAATCTTAATTTTAGCTTATATTTCCATTTATATGTCTCGATGCCGCTTTCATGTTCTCGGGCTCGAGTCTCTTATCGCACTCGAGGGGTCTCGGATTCAAAAACCGGCGCTTTCATGTTCTTGATATCTTGTCCATTTTACGAAGAAGGCGTGTTCAATTCCCTTCGCAAAAACACGACGCATAAATCCGATGAAATCCGGCAAAAAAGGGATGCGACGGGACACACAAAGTGCATCGAAGCGAGCATCTGGGATACTTCACAGCTGCGAGATGTGTAAGTCTCGGCAGAAAATGTTCTCATTAATATTTCGCGCCACCGGCTACCGGAAGGGACGTTGCCACCCCTGTGTGCAACACATAATTCCCCTCATATATTTGCGCCACCCGGTATATTTATCTCGCGCCACGGCGCATTTTTCATTGGCACCGAGAAAAGAAGAAACGACAGGATAGACAGGAAGATAGGACGTGACGGGACAGGAAAAGAAAGAAAGAAAAAACGGAATCGGAACGAAAGGTATCTAAATGCCAAAGAAAATAATTCGCTCTTCAATTTAAAGTCAAAAGTATGAACTTGAGAAGCAGCATCGAAAGTCATTAATGAATTCTGCACGCCTTCGATCTTTTCCATAAATATCAAATCTATTTTTTAATAAGAGAGAGAAAGAAAAAGAGAGAGGGAGGGAGAGAGAGAGAGAAGGAAAGAGAAAGAGAGGTTGTGTGTAGTGTCAATAAATTTATTCCAATATATTTACGATTATTCTTGCTTTTTACATTATTACTACTACTACTACTACTACTACTACTACTACTACTACTACTACTACTACTACTACTACTGTTACTACTACTCTATCGTATTACTTTTATCTTATATTTATTTCCTCGTTATATTATCGTCTGCATTTAAGCAGGCCAATCCCCAGGCCATGTAAACGTCGACAGTAACCGAGTTCACTTGATATTCCATCGTATTTACGTAATTCGTATATAATTCACCGCGGATTTATTTATATTTAATGTAACACGACCGTCGCGTGAGCGTGCTTCACACGTGCGCTGCAGCGAGCGCGTGAGTTTAATTCGTTATATGTGATCAATGAAAATAATGGAGCGACAGGAAAATGAAGAGACTGGAAAGAAGGTGAGAGCGGGGCCCTTTTTACGTCTCGGCTCGGCGCATTTGTTGCGGCGCCTTCCATCCCTTTCTCCCTCCCTCCAATTCCTCCGTGTCCTCGTCCCCTCGTCACTCTTACCCTTTCCTTTCCTTTCTCTCTCTTTTTTTTTTCCCTCTGTCTCTCCCTCCTGTCTGCCATTTTCGCATTCTTCCCTGGGAAAGCAGCAGCGGCTCGCTGGATCGCCGGAAACCACGACCACGTACAGCAAGAAGCGACAGCCTGTTTTTCATGCAGTTTCCCCGTTTTGTTTGCCCGCGGCAACGCGCCCCACACGATTCTTTTCCGCTCCTCGCTCCCCTCCCTCCACATCCAGCCTCACCCCCGCCGCCCTCCGGACAACCCCCGAGAAAAACGTCTCGCCGAGCATGAGAATTTAAAGGCACAGCGTCCCCTGCGACCGCCACGTGGATGTGGCAGGTGCGGCGACGGCGGTGGTGATGGTGGCGGCGATGGAGGAGAAGAAGACGGTTTTGCGAGCGAAGCGACGTAAAAGGCCGGATCCGGCATGCAATATCGACGTGTAACTCACACACGATGCAATTGGAATCATTTCCGCCTGCGTGTTCGTTTTCGTCTGCGCGTGGCCGGGCGACACGGCGGGTTGAGGGTTTAGGGCTTACATCGGGATTTCGTCACACGATCCCGCGAAAATACAGGACGAATGTTAACTCTGGGACGAGGGATGGTAAGCCCGCCATGTAAATCGAGGCTGAGTTTTACGGTGTAGATTCGGGGATCTGCCTCGGAGGTCTTTCGCTGGCGCGATTCATCGACAAGCTGCTCGGGCTGCTTCTTCCTCGCTCGTTCCTTCTCGCTCCGGACGCTATTCCTCTTTCTTTCTTTCTCTTTCTCTCTCTCTCTCTCTCTCTCTCTCTCTCTCTCTCTCTCTCTCCCGGCTTTTCGGAAGCTTGTTAGAAATTTCCGGGCCACTCGGATCTCTCGAAAATCACAGCTGCGAACCGCCGAGGTCGCGCTCTCTTCTCAAAAACGACGATCTCTATATTCGCGTTCCGCCGTACTATCGTCGCGAACGTACACCGTACACTCTCTCCCGCCCTCCCTCCCTCCCAGCCTCTGTTTCTCTGGCGTTCTTTCCCAACGGCAATATGCCGTCCTGAACCGGCTTACGTTTAATACAGACTCGCGGTTACATTGTGTGCCGCGTGTTTTATAATAAATTCTGATAACAAGCGCGCGCCGCGTGTATTCGCGCGACGCTGCGCCGCTGGGAATATAAATACACCGGGCGTCACCTTTCCACTTTTACGAAGCGCGGAAAAGCCGAGCTGACAAATAATTCTCGTACGTCGTGTCTCGCGAGCGCGCCCACGCGACTGTACGATGAAATTCGCGGTGCATTTCCCGGAGAATGCAACGGAGAATTCAAGAAACACGCGCTTTTCCGTCGCGCGCGTTTCAAACACGCTATGATGCTACGCGTTGAATGTCCCGCGACTCGCGAGTCCGCGTCCACCGCGGCGAAACTGTCATTATGCCGATCCGACATTTTGCCGTGTTTTATTCCACGCCTCTTTATCACGATACGATATTTAATTACAGGTATATGAACGAAATTAAATATTACCCGCGAGTAAGTGCAAAATACATGATACATTTGAATCGTAATAATATCGATTTCATCATTTTGATACGACGTATGCAACAGCTCGTTAAAACTGTATAACCATTTTCGTGTTTACTTCATTATCCTAAAATATAATATAATATATATACATAGGATCCCAGATTTACAGAGTAGATAATACTCGTTGTGAAAAAAAGTGCTTAATAAATATAGGTCGGAAAATCATCAACCCTTTCAAAGTTACAAACATTTTTCGGCTTTGGTAACGCAAGTTGATGTCCATTTCATTGATTACACGCAATGAATGACTATCCATATTATATTATTTGATCATTGCTTTGTTTACAATAGGTATTTACAATAGGTACAATAGGTAATTTACTAAGTATTTTTCACTCAGTATAATAAGTACTATTTACATTATAAGAGTTTGGAACCTTTTTTTTAAACATCCTGTGTATATATATTGTACATATCTATCTCCTCTATTTAATGCCTCATGTTTATCTTTGTGAAGCTGTATAATTAATTAATATAATAATTTAGGTGATTAGGATTTGCATAAATTTATCGGATGTATTTGAGCATATGACAGTTGACATTTTATCCGATAAGAGTTGCAAATATTAATTCGCTTCCAATCGATTCTTTTTCCCTCTCGTCCTCCGCTAAATATCTCACTATTTCTTTCGTTAACGGTTGATACAAAAGAAAAAAGATAAAAAAATAAGCGGAAACTAACGTAAATCTATCAATTTAATTGATAATCGTTTACCTTTAACGTGAAATGTAGCTTCGTTGATTTATCGTTTTACTTTTACCCCGGACGAACTTTAATTTCATTTAATTTTATTTGACGTTCGGAACGGAGCTATCGCATTAAATTGAAACTTCACGTTTGCGAATTTCATGGAAAATACATGTGCCTCAAAATATAGGCGTGTATGTATGTATTTATGTATGTTTATATGTACACATATATATATATATATATATATATGTATTCGCCGCTTTTCCGCGCGTTATGCCGGAAAAGATTTTGAAAAAACCGGATGGATCGTCGGATGGGCAGGCGGATGGGATGGCGAAATAAATAAAGGAAATCAACGAAGCGCATCTTACGGGCGTGGACGGGCGAGTTCGCGTCGAACGATATCGCGAATCCGCGAATATTAATTTTTCATTCGAATATGAATGACGACGAGCGACGACCATGAATATTTCAACGGAGTGCATAATGCATCGCTGGCGCATTCGTCATGTCGCGCGTGTATATGTCTGTTTGTACGCGCGGATGCGCATCGCCGGCAATCAAAATCATACGTAGAGCAAATGTTACGCACTATTTTCCCATCGCGTAATCCTCTCACGACTGTATAATCTGCGGCGCGTCGCACAGGCGACCGTGTGCAATGGAAAGTGCGCTCTCTCGAGCGAGTCTTCATCCTGTTAATTGAAAATAAGGTCTGCGTCTTATTTTATTCGCCGGTAGGTGGTAGAGAGGCGGTAGAGGATGTAAATTACGAGACGCAATCTCCGAAGAGCAATCTTTCCCCGCGCTGCCGCGTTTTTTCGATTCCTCCAGATTCCCGAAGCAAGCGGCAGCGGACCGGGGAAGGGTCTCTGCGGTCGGCACCCACCATTTTGTCGCCCGACATAACTAATGGTTTCTCTATTTCCACCCCGTAAACGTTTCCTCGCTCTTGCCGCCGATGTTACACGCAGCCCTCTAATCACGAAAGTACAGCCGGTGATTAAATCACGGCTTAGCGAGACGTTGCTCGCACATGTGCCCTTATTGTGCGAAAGTTATTTATAGCGATGAATGAGAGATTATTGGTTTTCACACAGTGACGACAGATAAAGACGCACGAGACCGCCCCACTTTCTCGGGCCCATTCTTCCCTTTTTCCCTCGGTTTTCGACCCGGCCACTGAAGCTCGTCCGAGATCGGTCGATTCTCCCTTCTCTCCCGCCGCGTTCTGCGCGAAGTGTTCCGAAATCCTGATTAGCCGATGCCGACGTTGCCGGCGGGGTAAAAATTGGACGAAATTGAAATCCCGCGGGGACGTTTCTTCAACGTTCTCCGCCTTGTTTATTCAGAGGTGCTCTCGCCGCGGCGGAAACGAGTGACAAAGTTGTCCGCATACGGCTTGTTTACTCGTAATAAATAATTCCATTATACTCCCGCGGGAGCCGCTGTTTGCGTTCGAGCGAGCTTCGATAACGTCCCCAGATTGCGGCGCGTGTAAACAAATGCAAGTCGGATCCGTTTACATCTGCACTTCGCTGGACCGCTTTCCTGTCCACCCGCAGCGAGCTGCGCTAAGAAAACAGGAAAACTTTCAGTTATCAATCAGCCCGCGAAGAATATATGTCTCGCGGTATGGGAAGCTTTCGGCGGATTGTGAAGTAGCCCTTCGACATGAGACAAAGGACACGCGAGGGGCTCGTCGCGACCCTAACGCCACTCGCTCCCCTCATTGAATCAATCCTCATTATTCCACGGCTGCGTTATACTTAATTTCCTCCGATTCCCGTTATCTCTCATTTTTACAGCGACCCTTGATATCATCGATCGCGTTGTTTCAGCGTAGAATTAGGTCTCAAAGAAAAGCAAGGACGAGGGAAAGTGCGCGGACTTGTGTATGGGTCGTTTGAATGAATAAAAGCCGTTCTATTTGCGCGGACTCTTGCTACTTGAATATATAACTTGGTCTATACGAACGCGTATCTCTCTCTCTCTCTATCTCTCTCTCTCTCTCTCTCTCTCTCTCTCTCTCTCTCTCGCACGCGCGGGCGCGTCTCTCCGCACGATCGATAATAATTTCCCGGCTTGCCAATTTTTATCACGTCCTCGATTGATCCGCCGACGGCCTGCGTGCCTCGTGCGATAGACAGTTGTCACCTTTTTACCGCTTCCCGAAACCCCGCGGAAAATTCGCGCATCGTATAATTTTACGGATGGAATCTCGCCACGGCCGTAACCTTGTTTTACGGCAGGTCGCGTTATTTTCGGCTACCCTGGATACATCAAGCCGCGCGCCGCCACGGTGCTGTCATGCGTGCATGCTTACGCACACGTGCGCGCGCACACGCACATATACGACAAGCGCACGCCTCGTGTGCTTGATTCTATTATGCAAAAATATGATAATTCCAAGGGACGATGGAGGCTCCTAGATAAATGTCCTGCCAGCCCCTTGATCAATCCTTGAATATCCTCGTGTGATAACCTCTATCCTCTCCTATGCGGCCGTGTATCGCGGTGTAATGCAATTCTTACGACCTGTCGCCTGAGCAAACATCAACAAATCCTAATATTATGTCTCATACGTCATACTGTGCCGTTAACATGGCAAACTTTCCTTTCCTCTATCCTTTCTTTTTTTCGTTCAGATTTCGTACTATATGCGGCCATTCACCTGAATGCTCCCTTAAACGTCTTAAATGTTTTGTGTAAACAATACTCTGATTCCATCACGATTGGAACATCAATTCGAGTCATCTCTCTCTCTCTCTCTCTCTCTTTCTCTTTTCTCTTTCTTTCTTCCTTCTTCCCTCCCCTCCTCCCTTTTCCCCCTTTTCTCTCATTTTCTCTTTGCCTCCGGAAACCTCTCTTCCAGAAAGTTAATTTTGAGACGTTGCATTTTTTAGATTCTAGTTTCCTATCCCGACTAGGTTCGCATTTGTATTCACTCGCAAGATGTCCAGTTATTTCTCGCCAGGTTTAAACGCAGCACATCCTTGAATGCTCGTAAAAATTTTACGAGGCCGAATATCAGGAATAATCCGAATCGTTCGGAACCGGCATGATCTCGTCCTTAAGAGTGTAAACGTGCTGTTGAGAAAGTCGTACAAGAGAATGTCGTCGTCGTCGTCGCCCGTTAAATTGGAAGCGGCAGGATCGCCGTTGATTAAACGGTTGTTGTTTAATCTCATTAAAAGCCGCGTTTTATCATGGATAAAACAATCCTGTCTACGAGCGTTATACGCTAATGCAAGATGTCTCGCGCACACGACGACCGTGTCGCAGGAAAAGCGCGGGTGAGGAGGAGCTGCGTTTAAGAAGGTTTTGCGAGCTGTTGTTGTTGCAGCTGCTGTCGCACATACGAATGGCGAAAGACGTCGCTTTGCCATCCGGACTTTTAACTTAATGACGGACAATAAGACCAGCCGGCGGGTGACGACAGTGACGACAGGCGAGAGGCTGCTGGAGGTTGCTCTGTTTGTGAAATTTCCAAGCTCACAGACAATTAATTATCTTAGCAATTAAACACCTGCCAAGCCGGACGAATAATTATTTCTCCAAATGCTACCATCGCGCCGAATACACATACATATATGCGCACGCACACAAGGCGCATCGTGGAAGCCATGGGAATCGGCAAATGTTTATTCGCTGATAAGTTTGAGATTGGGGCTGCGCGATAAGAAAAGCTCGAACCCGAGCGGTGTTACTTGCGGAAATTTCGATTGATAATTATGCGCCGGAATATTTAATACGTGTCGAGTAGAAGTGTGAAAAGAAAAGAAGGGAGAGAGAGAGAGAGAGAGAGAGAGAGAGAGAGAGAGAGAAATTGTAAGCCGAACAATTACAAACCGGCGCGCCTCGCGTTACCTATTCATAATTCAAAGATTATTGTCGTGCCGGCCGTTGTTTAATTTTAACAATTGTTACACCAGCGTAGGTTTTTAATTGTTAAACAGCAAACGGCAGTCTGCGACGGTTAGGTTGCGTCGAGTCGCTGAAAATCTGCGCCGCGCGTTAATGGAATTTCTAATTAGATAATTTAATGCGTTTCGCTACTTCCAGAACCTTTGTATGCATTAAGTATTAAATATGTTTTGGTATCATAATTATAACTTTAACACAACTTCTGAATGTTTCTTTCACGTTGGGCAAGTCAAATATTATAGTTACAAACGACATAAACAAATCAATTATGCACCGCTGGCTACCGCTGAAAGGCACAGAAACCAAAATCTTTACACCAGCTATCAAATATCAATTTACAATAAAAATTTTCTTGTAAAACAAATTTAATTACATCAAAGAAAAACTACATTCAAGGCATCTAGTTGCACGAATATAACATTCATGATACTTAACATTACATTTGCAAGAGAATTGGTATTAAATTGAAGGAAGAGGGAGGGTGCTGCGATTATAAACCATAAATATAATATTTTTATATAATATTTTTAAGTTTAGCATACATCCGACAGTGTGTATATTGCAACGAAAAGTCCAGCTCGACTTGCACCATACTGCGCCACAATTTACAAATAAATATTTTATTTCATTTAGGACGACCTTCTCTTCCTCTCTTTCTCTCAAACTATAACGACTTCAATCTGGTCATACTTTATATTATCGCGTGCGCTTTCGAATTGCGCATCCACTCAGTTGTTAAAGTCCACCCAGTCTAGGAATAACATTACGATATGCTACAGAAGTTGCTTCTGAGGGTTAAACCGACATCCTCCGGCAGCGTTCCGATACTTTAATCCTTAAACGGAGGGAGGAATTTTCATCGAACTTTTAAAGTAACGATGCCATTGTGTCGCTGGGCTCTCGTCGGTGAACTTTTATAATCAGAAATGGGATTACCCTGACGCTCTGCTTTAGACAAGTTCTCCTTTAAATATCGCGCATACCGTGCTCGACGACGAAAACGCTCACGCTCGCGCTCGCGCGGCTGAATGCTCATTCCTCGGATCGATCGACGTGGAATTCTATTCGCACATGACAACCGTTGATTCCGTGCTTTAAAGCTCCATGCATTTTTGCACCGATGCAGAGTTCGCCGAACTTGAATAAATTCTTTCTCTCGCGTCGCACTCTTCCGCCGCGCAGCGCCGCGCCGCGTCGCGCTTGTCGCTCGCACATTACCCATGTATTGAGTATATTTTTATTGTTGCGACAAATATGCGGATGCAAGTGCTGAAGCAAAGCAGCGCATCGCGCGCGCCTTAATTGCGAACGTCAAGCGGTTAGTCGATATAATCCCTTCATCGAATCCCCACGTGATAATCTCTCTTTTCTCCCGCGCGCACAATATATACCTTTTTTTATTTTATATACATATTATTCATCGCATGCTCTTGCGCAAACGCTTTAATCCCCGTTCGAACGTCACTTTCGCGTCTGTCGAGCCGACAATTACATCCGCAAATTCCCGCATCAATATTCAACAAATCCGTACTTGAACCTTACACTCCGATAAATTGATACCGCGATAACACGTGTCACGTATACAGATGTACGAAGCGCGTCGCGAGCGATATAAATTACGACGGCTGATGCGAAACGAGAGCGGCGAGATGTGGCTGGAAAGGGAGGAGAACTAGCAGTGGAGGAGGGGAGCGGCAGTCGATTGTGAGAATGAAATCGTGTCGTAATAAGCGCGTTGTAAGTCCCGTCCTAATTTCACCGAAGTCTGTTTCGCCATCGGGCTAATCCGTCGTATTGTCCCGTCGTCCCAGCTGGAAGAACAATACCTCCGCGAATGGTAATTGCCCGGATGAAACCGAATTTCCGCCGAGCGAGCTTCGCCTCCGTTGCCGCTGAAGTTTTCGCGATTCGACTCGCCGGGCGAAGACGCTTGCGACGGCGAGGATAGTCGATTGCTTCGGAAAGACAAATTTGTGCATAGTGTCTATTACCGTAGAAACAAATTGTTATTTACCTCGCTGAAAACGGAACTCGACGCGAGTCGCAGTCTACTGGCGGAATTAAGTTTTGCGCGACGTTAACAAAAGCTGCGCGTTTGTCTTAGTTTTTTCTCCCCTGCTCTGTCCTTTTTTTTTCATTACAAGAACACCTGAGAAATCCAGCGGGAATCCTACCGATGTCGCGTAAAAGTATTATTGCCCAAAGACACATAAAATTGTTCAGATTACGCTGGTAACAAAGATTACGCTGGTGTACAAAGAGTGCATTCGGAGAATCATTGGAATCGTTATCATCGCGAAAATGAAAAATCATAATGGCCAATACGGTGGGGGAACTTCGTTAATGAAGGATCGTTACCAGGCTGATTAATGTATTAAGGGATAAGGGGATATAATGAATAAGGTTTATCGCGTTAAGTACGCCGGAGGATTATCCGCCGTGTTACTTTTAGCTCCGGCAGCACGCACGAAGCGCACGTACAAGGAAGTCGGGATTGAATAAAAAGGATCGATTTTATTGTCGTGTTTTATATTTGGGTTAGACTCCGACACATATATATATATATATATATATACACACACACATACACACACACGCGCGCGCGCCTGTGCAAAGATGGGCCTTTTCATTTCTTCTCACGTCTTTTGTATTTTCGTTACTTTACCAAACCCAGAATCGACGTAGTAGTCTCAACGCCATCCAGGCTGGAAAACCCAACCGTTGCACGTCAGGTCGAGTTTTATTACGCTTTTCGGCCGACGAAACGAGATTTCGTCTCGCCCCCATTAACGAGCGGTGATTTTTCTCAATTATGTGCTGCAAAGCGCCACCCTTTCTTCATTAACACAGTTTCGATTTCAGACATATATATATATATATATATATATAGCGTCGGAGATTGTGTATTAATCTTACCATATTTAATTAACAACCATGCTAAGTACTTTATTTTCTAGTCAAGAAAATTTCCATAAATTTGGAATTCTGATTAAAATTATTTTGGATGAGATTAAAATTACATGCAGAATTAATTTAGATGACACTCGGCAGTTGAAATTAAATTATAATTTAATCGAAACAAGAAAGGGGGATGAATATTAAAATTTTAATCAAAATTAGTTTGAATAAAATTAATAATTTTTGCTATAGTTGGTTTAACTAATGATGAGGTACAATCGAAATTAATTCAAATGATGTTAAAAATTACAAACATCGATTCCCAATTAAATTTGAGAAGAAGGTAAAATATTATAATAAGAATCATATATAATATTTAAAATTTAATTTCATAATTTCGTAAAATTACAATTATACTCATGATTAATTTAACCAATTTTTTAAAATTTATTAATTAGATTAATTTACTGACAAGGCTGCTTTATTATGCAAAAATGAAATTTTTAATATATTAGTTTTGCACAATATTATAAACAGAACTCTCCCATCCTCTTTCTTTTTTGCCCCTCTCTCTTTCTCTAAAAAAATATTAATTAATTATGTTCTTGAGATATTCTTAAAATGTTGAAATACCGCGCACATTAATTTATTACCACACATAATTATTTTCTATATTTGTGATATATGTATTAATATTAATTTTTATATATTTAATATTAATCTTTATTTATATTTTAATAATATCTCATATACATTTTAAATATTTGTTCATTTATTTATATTAATTTGTATTAGAATCTCGAGTAACCGTTGGTAACGTTAGAAAACAATGGTAATTATAATTAATATTTACGGGCTTCCGAGTGTCGTCCCAGTCGATCGAAAATCGAGTATGGAGCAAGGTATTGTCTACGATATTTTCTTGCTCGCCAAATATCTCCCTACTCTCGGGCAAAAACACGCTCAGCTCCCGATATCGATTCTGCGGTAATTTCACGCTTCGGACGATTATAGCGCGACAGCTGCGGAATGTCGCATATCGAGACACGGTCGACCTGAATATAGATATCGGTCGAGGTTCGATATTTATAACAGAGGTTAATATCGATGTCATTTCGAGGAAGCCGATTACGAGGCGAAGATCCTAAAGCCGATTTGGAGGAGTTAACTGCTCTAGAGAGAAAATTTGGGACTCCATCGATACATTTAGCGCTAAATAGCGGGATCACGCGAAATGGCATTTGATTCCAAAGTTAAGTCGATATCTACGTAACGCAGACGCACACATACGCGCGCACACACATACACGCGTACAACCGGCTCGAATAATCGTTAACATCGAAACAACCAATTACAAAATCGACGTCGTTAAGCGGTTCGCGATGTTCGGGCAGATCAATATCAATGCTTGATGAAATTCGCTCTTTCGCACGACCCCTCGCTTCACATTACATGCGCAAGCCTTTCTTCAAATGAACGATGTTTCAAGTATGTGTGTAAGAGACAATTCTCAGATAGAAGATATTTTGCATATGAAATAATCGATTTTAATATTAAATTAATCATGGTTAAATTAATCATGATTTTGAACTTTGCGATTAGAAACATTGCGCGCCTAACCGCTTTTATCAAACTGTTCAAACATTCGACCAAGAAATTAAGGGGGAAGCACTCCACTTAATGCAAGTTTGCAGATCTTCCGATATTCGCATGCAGCGAGCTTTCGATATTCGGCGCTGAGTACGCTTTAACCGTGTTCGGCGTATAAAGTTTTTCGGATCCTCAAAGCTCGGACTTTACGCATCGCCGGGCCGCCGAATACCGGATTTCTGTAGCCTCGAATCTATTCGATTCGGAAGCAACCATCAGCGCGAAAAGTGGCGGCGGCGAGCGGCGACGAAGCGACAAAAAAAGCGAAACAACGTACTGTTGCGCTTTTGCATAGGGAAAGCGCGCACAGCACGCGTGACGCTTTCGAGGGGGCTTAATCCTTTTGAATAAAGAAAGGCGCGACGTCGGCACTACGTGGGAACAGCTTTCAAGCCCTTTCATGTTCTTCGACGAGCTCGCTCGCTCTTTCTGCTGCGCACACTGTCGACCACGCGCGCTCGCTTTCGCGCGCGCACGAACGTGCGGCTAATGAATGCGACGGGGGAGAAAAAGCGTTGGCAATGACGCGACAAAATTCCTCCGTCATCGAACGAGCCGAAATCGCGGGGATTGCAGGACGGCCGATTTACGACTCGAATACCCGAGTAACACGGTTTTCTGCTCGTGACGCGTGCGAGACGCGGAGCCTTTCAGCCGCGCCAGCGTAGGCAACGGTGCAATCTTGCAGATTGCGCGGCGATGTTACGACGACATTTGCGGAGATACGGGATTGCGAAAGTCCATCAACGCGCAGCGCGGATATCGCGATATTGCCGTGGCGTGACGAAAACGTTCGACATATGCGCGATAATCGCGATAATTGTGAGAGTCGGCGGCATGCGACCGACATTTCGCCGCTCGTGCGAGCGGCGAAATCTTACACGCGCGAGCACGCACGGCGGACTCCAAAGTACTTGGACGTTCCGCCGTTAAAACTCATCGGACAACCGATTGTCGACTGACTAAGTGTTGATTAAGGGGGCAATTACATGCCGTTTTTTACGAATCTTTTAAACAAAAGTGGTGAGATCAATGTACTTGAAATTTTCACAGTGTATTCATTAATATTCAAAGTATAAAATAAATTTTATTGAATTACAACAACCGATCCAGTTTGTAATTTTAGATGAAAATGCAGTCGTCCGTTTGCGAGCTCTACATTTGCTATCGACATAATTTCGGGCCTCTCGCTACTTTGAAACCAAAATAAAAGCAGTGAAGCCAAATTTAGAAGAATAATGAACTGTAATAATAAACTAACTGAAATAATAAACTATATACAAAAGAAGTATCGAAAATGAAACTTTTTTCAATTTGTAATCATGTTTAAAAAAATAAATAAAATAAAATATAATCGTGTTCGAGGTGAGAGCGCGGAGGAAAACTATATGTCTACCATATATTGTGTAAAAATTTCAAGTTATTCGATTCAGTGGTTTTTGCGCAATCGTGTCGACAGTTTAAGAAAATGGTGTTTCCAGATAAACGCGTTTAAAGTTTTATGTGTACTTTCCATATAGATAGTAACACATTTATTTTATACTTTGAACATTAATGAATACACTGTGAAAATTTCAAGTCTATTGATCCCACCGTTCGTGTTAAAAAGATTCGTAAAAATAGCCTTGAAAACAGCTTGCTGCGCATGTAATTCCCCCCTTAACCCCTCTGTCACTAAAGCCTTCTCTGTCGCGATCGCTGGATTAGTAACGGTTGCTCTCCTAATGCGAAATAGTGTATCACACCTTTCGGCAATGTAAAAATTTATTCTGACTAATATAATTGGTCGCAGAAGTTGGTTCACGGAGCGACACGCAGAGGACGTTAGCGCGAAGTTGCAAAACACTGAAATGTACTCTCTGCTGTTCTTAAGAATCATTTCTCCGTCGCAACCACGGGATTTTTCCAATCTTGATAAGACTCGAGGGAAAGCGGCCATGTTCCGAAGAGAAAACATCTTGCGCGCGATTCCACTGTTCCACTGTTTCCCTCGCAATAAATACATAACCTACCCCCACCCCCGTTCTTCCCTAACGACGACTTTAGAGCGGCGGTTCTGTAATCTACGATTAGTCGGTGATAAACACGGGGCGAAAACATCCAAGAGGCATTCCAATCACGCGGCAGCCGCGAAGAATCGTAAGGAATGCCGACTGTGAAGGGCCGAGTGCCTGTGAACGGCAATCGGAAAGTTTAAACGACGTTTCGGGCAGGCCGAAGTTTCCGCGATGAAGGGGCGCGTATCTTCCGGCTTTACTTTCCAACTCCGATAATTTCATATCTCGCGAGAAAACGCCGCGTTATGAAGGCGGAAGCAGAAAATCTCCAGTTAATCCGATCGTCGAGTCGAGGGGGCGAGTCGAGTCGAACCCAGCCGAGTCAAGCCGGTCGGCCTAAAGGTCGAAACTCTCGCAACGGAAGCAACATTTTCCAACCGTCGTAATTCGGACAGAGTTAAGCGAGTTTACGCCCGCGTAAAAAGATTCAAATCGCCGGGATCGAGAAATCAATAATCCGCCAGACGGACCGCCGGAATGGGGACGAGCTCCTTAAATTGCTAACGTTGAAGTGATGATGAAAAAAAATAAAATAAAGCGGAGGAAGTCGCGAACGAGAGCGAGTTGACGCTCGCGTGCGAAGGTTCAGCTGGCTGTCGAGATCGAAATATCGAGAAGAGGCAGCCGATTGGTCGGTTCGAACGTCGAAATGACAGCGAAACGACGAAACAGAGAACAATAACGCGACGCAAGAAGCACTCGAGGGATGATAAAGCAGTCATACAAACGCGTATTACACTCGCGACTGATTATTCGCATGATTGCGACAAGCTACGTAACTGCGAGACGCCGGGGAAGGCTGCGAATAAATCGCCATTGTTGCGCTTGTTCTCATTAAGCGCGGCGATGCTTGATTACGCGCGAAGAGCTCGGGAGTGAATCGTCTCCTGTGGACGTAGTCGAGCGTGGCTGATGTTCACTTCAGTAAGGACTTAATTTGCAAAGTATCTCAGCGAGATCTTAGTCAGGCAACGACCCTCGACTGAAAGCCAAATGAGGGAAATCCCGACGGAAGGGCGGAGAAAAGGAGGGTGCGGCTGTCTAATTTGTATAAAATTTGCTTTTCTTTGCGTCACTCTCACCTTTTTTCTCCCTCCCCTTCTCTCTCTTCCTCTTCCTCCCTCCTCCTCTATCTCATATTCTCTTGCTCTCGCCCTCAGCCTCGTAATCTCTCCCTCCCTCTCTCTCTCTCTCTCTCTCTCTCTCTCTCTCTCTCTCTCTCTCTCTCTCTCTCTCTCCCTCTCCCTCTCTCTCTCTCTCTCTCTCTCTCTCGCTCTCGCTCTCGCTCTCTCTCGCTCTCTCTATCTATCTACCTCCCTGCACTATGCACAGCTGCAGGCGAACTTAATTTAAGTTGAAAAGTTAACCTCGTACTCGTGGGCTGCACTTCAAACAGCATCCGCGATTTCCAGCCCCACGGTCGGCTGGTCCGTCGTCGCATACAGGATAGCTCTGTCCAACTGCATCCACCCTCAATCAAGCGCCGGAGAGCCAGTGGGCACTCCGGGCGAGTGGACTTTTTGCCGATCGGCAATGCATATTTTCGCCTCGCCTCGCCTCGTATCACCGGATATTAAGTGGAAAATAATTTTTGTGCGATGGTATAATTAATGCAGCATATATATATATGCAACGTGGAATCTTCCGACACCTTTCACAAGGCTGTGCTCGCCCGCCGTGTCCGCAGCTACTATTCTCTTGGCCGTCCGTCTTTGCGGTTAAAGCCCCGATGTTAATTTTCGAACCTCCTAAGCTCACCTCCGGCACGATCTTAATTAGCAGCCTCCAATTAGCCGGTCCTCCCCGTAAAAAAGCAATCCCAATCCAATTCCTTCCTTCATCGAGGTAGGAAGTGATGAGCGCCGTTCTAACGGCTGTACAGCCGGAGAATAGAGAAGACTTGTAGCGCAAGATCAAGGGTGCCAGTTGGCACCGGAGATAATCGAAGGCAGCCTCGGAGGTAAAATAAGCAGATACCAAGCTCGGTGGTCGATTCGACGGCGGATAATGAAACCGCCTTTTACGTCCAGCCTCGTTTCGCAAAGTTCATCGCCGCCGAAGGTATTTACCGCAGGCAAGCGGAGTATGAACGTTTCTTGAAGCGCAGCAGAGCGGAAGATGACCGCCGCCGACTGAAAGGAGCGAAAGCAACCGTCGCGGAAATGAGGTCAAACGGCTTAATTAAGACATAATTATCGAGCGTCTACCGCGCTACAGTATCGGGTGATAACGAGGGTGAAAATCGGCCGGTAGTCACTGAGAGTCGAGACCAAATTCGAGAATTCAAGTTCTCCTCAAGGAGACACGAGGACCACCGCGAGGCCGCCTCCGCCTGGACTGCTCTTTGTCGACTGCTCGAGAACGAGTCCGAACATCCTGCGATCCTCCAGGTGGAAACGCAGCGCGCCCCCAGTGACCCCAAATTAAATCGCCAGCAACGCTTGTATGTATCTCTCATTGTTATCTTTATCATCGCTCTCGTTATTCAAAGGAAATCTCCGACGTTGATTGGAAACCTGGCTTCAATTCGACATGCCGGAGATCTACCGGACGCGAAAAGCCCGAGAAAATGGAACTCTATTCCTCCGTCGAGTCTCTCGTTATTATTTTCGTCAGTGCTGTTTATTCATTGATGCGTTCGCTCAAATCAGAACTCCAATCCAAATGTGAAATTTTGAGCAGCGCAAGCTGGAGACGTAAGAAATGCAAAGCGACGAAAATTCATCGCGCGAGAAACCTGTGAAGGAACCTTGAAAGTCCGACCCCCTCAATCGCGAATATAATGTCGGAATGTCGAGACACCGATCGTTCATTGCGAAAATTCAAGCATCTGAGCGGTCGGATCGGAGACGAAGTATAACGTGAAATATATCGGCGGCCGTAAAATTTGATGAATCGAGGGCTCTCGAGCGTTTCAAGACGCGAAGGACCGTCAATTTTAGTATTCGACGGACGAAGAATTCATGAATTCGGGATCCGATGACTCAAAGACGTAAAGACGAGCGACGATTAATTTAACAAGCGATTATCCCCCTTTCCCTTCGACTTCCCCTTTGCTTCGTTACGACCCCATTACTTCATGCCGCTGTCTTGCGCTGTTTCGCAAGATTAGATACTATCCGTTCCAGTTAGGCTGACAGGGCAATATGCCACCGACGACTTGGCCTATCCCTAACAAGTCCCATTTCTTCTTTTCTTATAACGGCCATGACAGATATCGCGCCGCCGCCGTTGTAACGCCGCTTCTTCATTTTGATCTCACAACAACGGTGCGAGGACGCAGCGGCTTATCGTTTTAATAAGCTTTTCAATTTTTACCGTTGGCAGCTCCGATCCGAGCAAACAATCAAGCTTGGGAGCTGCACGAGAATTAAGTGCCAATTATTACAGCTGCCGATTTGGCATTGCACGCGTGATTTTAACTCTCGAGACCCTCAACGGGAATTGGCGTTTGAAGACGAGGGAGAGTTTGTTTCCACAAATCTCGCATCTCTCCGCTATTTCGAAACAAAAATAAACAAACTGGAACGTACGTACGCCAATTTGGTGCTATTTAGATGACTTTCGGAGCAACAAACAAGTTTGAAATATCTACCTTAGTTTAAAAGGCACGAGTCAACAAAGAAGATCTATGTACTCGCTATATACTCGCGAGAGAGCACGAGAGAGCAGAATTAATTAACATGTCTGTGAGAATTAACACAGCGCGGCTCGCCCCCGGGGCTTAAAATGTCTCCTGCTTTTAATCTAGAACGCGCTAAATTGTGTAGCTCTTTGATTTAATCTTTTTTTTCTCAAATAGCGAAAGTGTTAGTGGAGGTTGTCACGAGGTGCCAGCACTGCCACCTTCAGACCCGAGTGCCTGATAAACCGCTCGAGCGCCAAAATCCAGAGCGCTGCGCTAAATTAGCACATAATTAGCACTTAATTTTGCTGTAATTCTCATTTCGATCTCTCGCGTTGGAGCACTGGCTTAATAGAAGTAATTTATAAGGCCGGGAGGAAAAAAAGTTGAGAAAGCTCACTTTATGAAAATCGCGGAAGGGTTATGCGACTCTGGGGAGCGCGAGCGCGAACGCGCGATAAAAGGATCCTTGAAATTAAAATATTATTAACTCGCTTGATTGCCGTCATAGTTCAAACTCGCCGGCATTAAATCTTTGAAAGCGGTCGCCTTATTAGACGTAATAAGGTGCTACACGAGGAAGAGTAGTCTCCTGCCGATGATCCCGAAGCCGCTAAAGCGAGTGCTCGTTAATTATACGTCGTTACGAGCGTACATACGCAATGAGATACCCAGCCTTGCGGGGTTAATGAGAATAAAACATAATTAATGCATCCGGTCCCGGCCGTGTGTATTGCCGTGTTACAAAAACATGATGATGTTACGAATTTACGGCGAGCGGCCGCGACCGTGCGGTCGCTCGCTCGCTCGCTACGCGCGTAGATTTTAAATTTGTCCCCTTGTTTCCACGTGCATACGTCCGCGCGCGCGTAAATATTCAGCCAACAACGGCGGCTTAATTAAAATATCAGGCGAGGACGGTTAAGAATATTCCCAGCGAGCGGGAGGTAAGATAACGCCGCGCCGAGCGGTTTACACACTCGGAAGAGTCGTCGCGCGAAATAAATCCAAGTGCGATCGCCGGCGATTCGTCGCGTCTTATTTGTTGCGCTCTTAAATTCGCTAAACTCTTAATTGCCCGGATCGGCCGGGCGTTCTCAAGGGAAGGGGCGGACTCCCGGGCGAGGACGATAACGACTGGGAGATTCCCCGGGCCGGTAGCGGCGGCGGAATAAATCGCTAACGAAGGAATAATAAAGGCGTCGATGCAAATCGAGTATATGGGCCGCGAGGTCGATATTTCACGCTTTAAGGCGCCAAGTTACGAGCTCTATCCCGCCAGGGTTTTACAACAATTGTCTCCAGCGTGTGACGTCATTAAAACGCCACTCACCGCCGGTCTATTAATGTCTGCCATTACCGGAATAACGGTCTCGCCTTTTACGGGGTATTAATGACCGCTCATAAGAGAAATACGCTTTCCCCCGAGTGGTTTTGTTCGCCATACATAAGCGCGACCGCTTCATTTCGAATGATCCTGCCGAAGGGCGGCATCAAAACTTCCCCGTCGCCTCGCCACCTCGTCGTCGTGTCGGTTTGTCGCTCAATCGTAAGGAAGATTTATAGGGGAAGTTTCACGGGGCGAATTCGAGTAATCAGGGCTGAAGCGAGCGAACTGCCGTCCATTGTATTTTATTTCTGTGCCTAGATTAATGACTCTTATAACACCGGCGCTCCGCGGTGCGCGGCGACCGCTCGACGTTACCGCCGATATTTGAGACAGCCGGCAATTCGGTCTCTTTTCTTCTTTGGTTTCATCAGCAAAACGGCACGTTGGTCGCTCGTGACATGCGCGTAATCACTCTGACGAGGGACAATTCCAAATTCCTTAACCCTGGAAACTGTTCGGTCAATGGCAAGGAGATTTCGAAATACTTCCACCTGGATGTGCGCGACCTTCAGGACCTTCAGCATCCGAGGAAAATTTATTTGCTGAAAATTGCTGAAAACGAAATCTTCCTTTTGCGGATACACTGCGAAAGTCAATAAGAGAACAAGAAAAACGGGAAGAGCTTTCTGCCAGCGGCCGTACCGTTCAGGACCCTCGGACGCTGTCATCGATCCTCGCTCACCTGAAATACCGATTTCCGATCTCCACTTCTTTCCTCAGGATTCCCGGATTCCCGACCGCGGGCTTCCTCGATCTCGAAATCTATGGATTACGGGATTTATGGTGATCGTCCCGCCGCATCGTGATCGTGGATACGCGATCGTCCTCGCGGAAGGAAGTCGTACTTGGCGAAGGACGCGTGATTGCCTCCGCGAAAGTGCAATTTGGAACGGCGTCACCGTTCTTCTTCGAGATTTAGAGGCTCGTTGCCAAATGTCAGAGCAGCGAGTACCACCCAGTAATTAAGTTTACTCCAAGAAATGCGTCCGCCGCGCCCTCCTCACCACCAGTACCAAACTGATTCCCGACTCACCATCTTCACCTTCTCCACCCTTCCGCTGCTAGATTGTGCCCACTCTTGTAGAACAAGTCCTCTAACGACTGGCTGCGATGGCGGGAATAGAGAGTGGGGAAGAGAGAGAGAGAGAGAGAGAGAGAGAGAGAGAGAGAGGGAGAGAGAGAGAGAGGCTTTGTTACTCATAGAATCTGGAGAGACTGAAGCTGAGATTCTTGTTGTTTCTGCAATCTACGCGATCTATCGTTTCTTTTCTCCCGAGAATTATCCACTAAACGTTTATGAGAGCCGTTCGAGTGCAAGAGATTTGGTCGTACCGCTGAATATCACTTCATCGTTCCTCGATATAAAATTATATTGAACGGAAATATCGCGGATATATACAATTCGCAGTTCGCCCGCTTAAACGAAAGCCCCTTCTCTTCGAGAGGAACCTCCTTCTTCGGCCACTCGTCGTCCGAAGTGAATCTTTTCCCTTCGAGACAACGACGAGCCCGGGACGTCCAGGATTAGGTAATCCTGATTGATTCGGCAGCTTTCCGCGTTAGACCTCCTTAAGACCACTTACTAATGTACATTAAATTTACATACACACAAAACATAATTACGCATAATTTCGAGCGCGTCGCACGGTGATGCAGGACGGTGCATTTTTTGCGCCACGTTGATTACAACTAATCTCTCGAGATGCGGATTAACGCACGACCGCGCGAGCAGTTTATCCGCACTCTTGGGTCACGGGACGGATATACAGTACCGACCCCGCGTTTCCTTCTTAAGGCTGCAAGGCCTTAAGCTGAGCTTAACACGTCACCCGGAATTTGATCGGGCCTCGTTATCCCCCCCCGCTAGTCAGCCTGGACCCCCGTAACACAGCATCCTGATAATCCTTGCTCGGTTAACCGAAATCTCTTCTAAGCCTAAGCAGCGACCGTTGGCGTCACGTCGCTGGAATTTACCGAACCGAAACTTCCTTTCCCCTCCTCCCTCTCCCTTCTCGCAATCCCTTTTCCCGTCTCTCCCCCTCCCTCTCAGTGTAATCCCGCTGTGTTTCAAATTCATTCTTTTATCGAGCGTTGCAGATCTGTCTGCAATAGCATCGGTCGACAAACATAAAAGTTTTGAAGAAAAAAGAAAAGGACAGAGAGAGAGAGAGAGAAAGAGAGAGAAAGAGAGAAAGAGAAGGAGAAAGAAAGAAAGAAAGAGAGAAAGTAACTCCGAGCAATTAAACTAACTAAATTGGAACATCTTCTTGGGGTGGATTAAATTAAATAAGTTCATGTAATATTAAAAGGATAAAGGATGAAAAATTAATTAAAAGAATTAATTAAGATTAAAAGGATAAAGAATCTGTGAGCGCGTCATATCAATTTAAAGTTACATCTTTTACATTCTTTTAACGGATAGACAGGATTACATCGAAACTTCATGTTGTTATATTTTCGAGGATGAAAAATCTCTCTCTTTTCCTTCCGACACGTTTAAACAACATCATGTTGGAGTAAAATTCGGGCTCTCTCTCTCCCCCTCTTTGCCTCTCTCCAAATTCTCGAAATTCAAAAGTTGAGCGTGGCGGAGGCAGCGGTTTCTGGTTTACCGTGTAGCCGGCGCTACATGATGTAACGTTTGTTCGCAACGGAACGCAGCGGGCGAAAAATTGACAGGTCGATCGCCATGAAATGCCGCTGCGAGTATGACGGTGTACCAATTTAGCGGGCACAAAGCAACGCGGCGCGATTATGCCGCAGATTGGCGCAACAATAACGAAAATGAGTTAATTAGCAACGTTAATGTGGCATCGTCGACTCCAAATTGTTCACCGGACAATAATTCGTCCGGCCATAATCGGGTTACGATGCGTGCTGTATCATGACGATCGCTAAGGGTTACTTTCCCACGCATTACTACGTACCATTTTAACCAGCATAAATTATTCCCGGATTTGCGCTCGCAGTTAAAGCTCAAACCGCTGTTAAAACGCCCGAGTTCCCGAAGAACACTTTCAGCCGAGGCATATTTATCTGCTTTTAATAGTTTGATGTACACATCCGGAGATATGTCCCCGTTACATGCAAACACGAAAAAGAGAGTTGGAGAGAGAGAAAGAGTGCGGGGAGGGAGGGGGGGAGATCGGAGCTAGGGTCTCCCCAGGCCTCTTCGCGGAAACTCCAAAGAGCCAAACTCTTTTTTCACAGCCGACGGATAAAATACGGTAAGACGAAAACGGCGGGAAAAGATGGAGGCCATGAGAAGGGAGAGGAGAGGGCAATATATTTCTCCATGATCCTCGAATTACCAAATTACGCAACTCAGACTCCGGCTGTTCTTATCTCGTAGCGGGACTTTCACGAGTAAGCTCCATTTGAAATGTCATTTAAAGTTCTCCGTTACGAGGGCGAGTCATAGCATGTGATCCGACCCCCGTGAGACACGCAGGATTTAAGGATCCGCGGGATCCTGTAGGTAACAAGGACTTCCAAATCCTACCGAATCCCGGATCTATTCTGGATACGAAGAATCGGAAGTACACATTTTAGGAATATAGGACACGCGATCGCTCTAGCTCTCTCTCTCTCTCTCTATCTCTCTCTCTCTCTCTCTCTCTCTCTCTCTCTCTCTCTCTCTCTCTCTCTCTCTCTCTCTCTCTTTCTCTCTTTTTCTCTGTCTCTCTCCTGCGCTTGCAGACATCAAAGACTCCAGCAGAAATGCATACGATTTAGGATCCAGATGACGTAATATCTTAGCAAGACTAGCACCCGGGAGACGCCGGCTCTCTCGGGTTATCTAGATTGCTGAAATATTATGCCATCTAAGTCCTGGGTCGGCTCTCCCGAGAGTGGAAAACATGTAATGTAATATTGGGCTAATTCGACGCACTTGACGAGTGATTTTGGGTGATTTTGGGTCGATGATGATTTGAAAAAGCAACGAAATCGGAAGGAGCGGAAATGCGCGCCTGCCGAGTACTGCGCGTCCTACGGGCGTGAATCAACGGGAATAATGAAAATGTAAATTTGTGACAGTCGAGATTATATGTGCGAACAATGTCATGAAAGATCATTGGATTCTCCCGGAAATTCGGACTGCCGCTCTCGTCGAACATATTTTCTCTCAATGTTCGTGTAGTTAATGCGCACGTGTTATTGCGTCTGTTCCAGGTGAGTTCCACAACGCTCCACGTCCCGAGCAGAACGAATGCGTCAATGAAACGACGACATTCGGCTTCATGCGAGACTTTGATCGGCGCTACGTGAGTAAGAAGCCAAACATTTAAGTAACGTGATATGAGGCTTCGGATTCGGTAAACGCTTCATGGGGTCAGATCCATTAGCGTGATGCCGCTAAATTGCTGTAAACCGATACGCCACAGCGCCCTAAATGTCACATTAATGAGCGCTAATTGACGATTAAGTACGGCGTAGCGGCGCGGAAGTTCCTCCGCGCATCGCCGTCATTGTTTCGCTCATTCACGATAAATCCAAATGTCCACGATCGTTCAAGTATATCTCATAACTAAGCGGATACTTTGCCCCAGAAGCGGGTGGAACGTTACTGGATGTTTCAAAGATCCGCTTGGAAGTTGCCAGGCAGCTCTTAAGTTGACACGCAAGGTTTGTCGTGCTTGCGAAATAAAATAGCGAATGAATTTCGGAGGGATCATGTTTTAATCATTTTTACGAATAAAATAAACAATGTCGACTCGATGTCTCTTTGTCGACATCCAACGCGGAGACTTCCTATTTTCTTCTAATACCAAAACTCCTCTCCACGAGAATTCAGTAGAAAAATAACAAATCTTTCGCATCGACATAATACATCACGACAAAATCCACGGAGAATTCCACGGGCATCAATTTGTTCTTCCTGACGATAGATTCGTCAGAAGTCAGTCATCAGTTTCAGTGAAAACAAACAAACGCACACGTGTGCTTTGATTTTTCGCATCACCGCGTTATTCGCGAATAATTAGCCGGAATTTACGGGATCGGGAGACTCGCTGGTGACGTCGAAATATATATCGAACTTTGAGGGCGAGTACATATCTTAAGGTTCCGGCCTATTTGACTTAGCGCTAAGTCTATTTACAAAACAATGTGCTCTCGCGGAGGAACCCGAGCGAAATAACAAGACGAGCGTGTTTTTGTCTTGCCGTGAACGCAAGCGAGGAGCTCGCCTACGGAGCTTCGAATCGGTCTCCGGATTCTTGCTCAATTATATAAGAGCCTCAACTGAAAATCATTTGACGGTAAAGCCAATGAAACGAAACGTGACTTGTCGCAGGCGAAATTTACGGGTTCTTCGTGGCCCGAACAGACGTCGAAGAAGAAGTCGGGGGAAGCCCTACTAAGAGCTTGATTTGTAGATTGCTTTAACTTTAAATGAAGACGAGACCGCGATGAGAGAGTTTGCTATGGAGACCGCTGCTGCCTCATACAGACGTAAAGGAGTCAAGAGGGAGCTCTAATCGGAGTCTGAGGGAACTGCTTCAGTCTTTACTCGAAAAGGCGAGAGAGCGGGAACTCCAGCAATGTCCTAATACAAATCTTAAGATAAGCGGCATACACCACGATGGTTGAGGTAAACGCCAACAAAAAACATACACTCCTTGGTGGTCGATACAGCCGAGCGACAGACTCAGCACATCTGTGCGCTCGTTTATACAGAGGCGGCAACGCGTAGCAACGCACGTAGAACTCGGCAACCCGAACAGAAAAGTCCCTCATCATTCTGCAAACGATATAATAATCGAGGTGTTGACTGTTATATCACACGATATAATAATCGAAATGTTAAGTGTTAGACTCCGTTAAAAGATCAAAGTGAGGACTGTGCTCGAATTAAATGTTATTAATTAGGTGCTAACTCTTTCTACCGATATCTCGATAATAATGTAAACAAGGCGCTACTTGAGAAATAATATTGTACTCGTCCGTTCGGTCGAAGAGACATTTGGACGACGGTTTGCTCGGACTGTACAACGAACAAAATGAAAAGAATCCGTTTATCCCCGCAGTCGAGAGTGTAGTCTGTAGTTTTATTTGAATTTAGCACAATTTTGATGTTACTGCCGACCGACATGCGTAGTACAGAGCACACTAAAGCTCTGCGAGGCAAGCAGATTGGCACTTGGAACGCGAGGGGTTAATACCGCGCTTGTGATTTTCGGGCTTGAGATTTTCGCTTAACAGTGTGTGTTATGCGAGTGTACGTGTTATGCGAATATGTGTACGTGAATATGAATTGTGTGCATGTGCGTGGAAGAAAGAGAGACAGAGAGGAGCGAGAGAGAGAGAGAGAGAGAGAGAGAGAGAGAGAGAGAGAGAGGGAGAGAGTGAGAGAGAGTGAAAGACGGTGTGAGAGACGGCGCGATACTAGCACCCAACTTGTTGAAGTGCGCCGCAGCGTGTTATCGCTCGCGCAGGGTGTATTACTTACGATTATTATAGCCGTCTTTGTTCAGCCGCGCATCGGTGCAGATGCAGCTGCGAGTGACGGGAATAAATTTGCCCGGCGTATAATTCATGGCCGAATAGGAAATGACGCTATCCATTTCCGGCTGCCGTGACGTTTAATCCAATGACACAGGGGAAATCTAGAATTCGTTTCTCCTCGCCGTCAAGTTGTCCCGCAAGATGGTGTAATGAGAAATTCTGCGGTGTATAAATAATCGTTCTGCCCACATGTAATTTTCCAACCAAGCTGCAAAAAGCAATTGACTGCGCTAAAAAGCTGCATGGATTTCGTCGTTTCTTGATACGCAATCGAGATGCATCCTCGAAAATATTATCTACACTCGTGAGTAAAACAAGAGAAATAAAACGATATCAGCATGAAAATAAATTGTTATACTACATATATGTACACTTATAATTTAGCCACAATCATATTTATTGTATTTGAGCTTAAATTTTGTACTTAGAATTCTTATGCTGATACAATAATTCAAAATTTTAGCTTTATTTAAGTTTCATATTGTGCCTGCGGCAAAAATTTTGCATAGCTTACTAGCATTATCATCGATAATTTAGTCTTATTTTGTATTTTTTGCAATCATATTATATTTCATTGTATTGCATGTTATTGTATAATATATTATATATATTTTACGCATTATTATACATTATACATTGTATATATATAGTACTCGTTGTATCATATCTATTGTATTATAAAACATTATTATATATTGGTATAAAATAAACACATTATTCAAATATTTTATACTCTTGTTATTTTTTAATCCCCACACGCATCCTTCAACTACTTGCGTACCAGGAGAATATAATCCGCGAACAGATAGCACAAATCCCAGACGGGAAATGCGAAATTTCTCATTTGCCGATTTCACACTTTTGGATCAGGAAAACATATTCTGCAAAGAGGTATCTCGAATCCCAGACGGGAAATTCGAAATTTCTCGTTTTGCCGATTTCGCACTATTGGATCAGAAGAATATAATCAGCGAAGAGGTAGCACGAATCTCAGGCGGGAAATTCGAAATTTCTCGTTTTGCCGATTTCGCACTTTTGGATCAGGAGAACATAGTCAGCGAAGAAGTAGGACGAATCTCAGGTGGGAAATTCGAAATTTTTCGTTTTGCTGATTTCGCACTTTTGGATCAGGAGAACATAATCAGCGAAGAGGTAGCATGAATCTTAGGCGGATAATTCGAAATTTCTCATTTTGCCGATATCACACTTTTGGATCAGGAGAATATAATCAGCGAAGAGGTAGCACGAATCTCAGGCGGGAAATTCGAAATTTCTCAATTTGCCGATTTCGTACTTTTGGATCAGGAGAACATAATCAGCAAAGAGGTAGCACGAATTTTAGGCGGAGAAACTCGGAATTCCGAATTTTTTAACTTTTACGGAATACAATATTTAGTGATATTTTACTATTTTAAGTATTAGTAACGCATGAAGAGCGGAGAGGTAGGATGAATAAAAAAAGAATAATATTTAAACATATTTTTATTGCTTTATATATTTTAATACTATATAATATAATATACGATGCAAAACAATACACAGTATAACATATATTATAATTATAATGCCATATAATATAATGTAATACAATATAATATAATATAATACAAAATAATATAATATAATATTGTTTCCTTAAGAGCATTTAAAAAGAATTAAATGCTATTACACTGTATTATTGGAAAAATCTATATTACCGCTATTTAATAGTGTTTAATTACTGCTACTTGTTTTTCTGACTGCTGATTCGATGTAACAACACGCTTAAGCATGCGCCTTGAGACTGCATATAATTCTTCACCTGGACTATGCCCTGTAACAGAGTTGAAACTGTGTTAATACGTTGTGGAACTTTAAATATAATTTTTATAATTGCAAATGATTGACGGAGTTCGTGAAAAGCAATTTGATAGAAAATCTTTTCGACTCGATAAACGTTAAATTCTGTGTCGCATCACAGCATCGCGACGCTGCGCATCACGTCCTTTTTAGATAGCCAACATTAATTCCGTGTGGAATGAATGGGAGATGCTACAAAAGCTTTCTTTTCGGCTGCTTTAAAAGCGCAGCTCGTCAAGAGGAATATCCGATGTGACAAATTAGCTGCTTTGAAACTCGCGCGTCCGAATTAACTTTCACGTAGTTAGTATAGTTAGAGGCTTTACGTGCTCGTGAATTTTACACGCGTAGTAGGACGTGTACTTTTACAGAAAATTATATGTCACGTTTGCAGCAAATTTACACCGGCTCGTTTTTCCGGCGTCAATTAGCCGAAATATGGAGCTGCCGAATGCAAACAGAATTTCGAGAACTAGCGCACCGAAATTAATATTCATTACTGTTACAGTTAATTACGAGATAATTATAACAATTAATAATAAAAATAATTAAGTATAATGTGATAATAATGGTAATTGCTAATGTAGAATTTGTTTTTGGTTTCCCGGATTTTTTTGAATAAGAACTTTATTAGAATAGAAATATATATAGGGCACTTCTAAAGCTAGCGCACGCAAATTAACATTTTTGTGAAGATAATTATTATATTTTTTCTACTGCGCATTAATTGTAATGCGCAGTACAATTAATTATAAGAGAGGACTATAATAATTAATATTAATAATAATCGAATAATAACTCAGGACGTAAATTATAGTCACACAGCGTAATGTGAGGATTTAGTTATAACAAGAAAATATAAAATTGGGAGGTTAATAACGATAATAATAATAATAATAATAATAACAAAGGGAAATATGCGAGTGTTAATGAAAGCATTAGTGAGGATCAATCTAGGAAAGAGAAAATGAAGGAATGATAACAACCTAGTTATCCAAAAAAAAGAAGAAAGAGAGAGAGAGAAAGACAAAAATAAAAAAAACAGAAGAAAGATTTTCTACCGTGCCGACAAATTTATTTGCTTTAATATCTTACCCGCAAGCAATTTCACAACATCGCGTTTCACGCAGTGCTAATTTGCTCAGAGTTTAATCGAAAATCAAAATATGTCGCGAAAAACAAACACAAGCGGGCGGACGCGTGTATGCTTTGTTACTTCTACCTTTTTTCTCACATATATAAAAGCGCCGCAAGGCACGCCGACGCGCGCGCGCGAGCACCGATGGTGAAGTAATAAACGCGAGTAAGCGCGATGATGCGACGAAATTTATTCATAAGCAAACTTCGACCGTTGTCGTTCACGGCAGAAGGAACACTCGTAGATGGTCTGGTCGAAACTTTCCCTCGCTGGTCGAAGTGCTTTTCAGAAACTTCGGCACGGTACATCGCGCCGATATTTCGTCAAGAGCGGCGTATCGATAAACGACACGAAAACTCGCCCGAAGCTTCTCGCCCGCTATTTCCTGTCCTTTCTTTGACGCGATATTTCGCGACATGATACACGATGTCCCGGGGAGAACTTGTACATCAGCACGGGGAATACATTCCCGGAGGAATTCGGCGACAGAAGCCGCCTCGGGTTAAGTTAAATAAAAAGGAAAAAAAAGGGGAACGAAAAAGCAGGACAGCGCGCAAAAGGACCCGGAGAGACACTTTACGCCGCACTCGTTATTTACGACACATGTCTGCAGTTTTTTTTTTTTTAACGGCAGCAAAGTCATTAATCGAGTTCGTCGCTTCCGGACATAAAAGCGGAAAAAGTATTTTCAGCCGCTCGGCTTCAGAATATTAACATCGTCTCGCAGAAATTTCGTTGGTCTCATTGTTTCGCTCGTCTCCCCCCGTCGCCCCACATAACGAGCAAAAACAGCGTACCTCGTCGTTATTGTTTTCATCATTTAACTCAGTTTATTCTGACTGACGGAGAAGCACTGTGTCCCTTGTTCCTTCTCCGCGTCCTCGTTACTTCGAGAACATCCCGAGACGAGCTGCACTGTTCGCCGCGGTGACCGCGCATATTTCCAAGATCTACCATGAAATTTACCACGGGGCCCTATCCGTTTCCCTTATCGAACCCTATCGAAGAGAGACGCTGTCTCGGACGCGGAGATTCGCATGAGACTACAAATGCACCGACGAGAGACTCCCGACACGGCGGGAGCCGCAGACAACTGCAGCTCGCTGCAGTTGCATCGGAGATGCGCCGAAACCGCGCAATTTCGTGGATACGCCGGGGTCATGCATTATCGGTTAGCGGTGCAGCCAACGTTACACGGTGCTGACCGTATCGCATTTCGATAAAACAAAGACAAGTGGCCAACCCGGCCGGAGTGAGCGATGGCTGTCGTGTGCAGTCGGGCGCCGTTGAGGGTGCATCGAGGCTCGGGAAGGGCTGCTACTCCGTGAGCTACAAACGTCCGCTTCGCCGCCCGGTATCCTGATTGTTGCCATTGTACGAAACCCACCCTTGTCTCTTGATCGACCGGCTCTCTCAGTTTCTCTCTCTCTCTCTCTCTCTCTCTCCCCCTCCCTCCCTCCCTCCCTCCCTCCCTCCCTCCCTCCCTCCCTCTCTCCACCTATCTCTCTCTCTCTCTCTCTCTCTCTCTCTCTCTCTCTCTCTCTCTCTCTCTCTCTCTCTCTCTCTCTCTCTCTCTCTCTCCCGCAATCTCTATCTTTCCTTGCTAGGTCCCGACCGGCCGCGTTACACACGTGGGGCCGCTTACGTTTATACGTTTATTTATTTATTTACGGACGGATTTAATCTCGGAATAATAACCATCGCGCAATTATTATCGCGTCGCGACATGCACGACGATGTATCTGGCGGCGGTGCAGGAGTAACGATCGTCACGAAGTAATTAACAATTTATTATTCTTTAATTATTTTATTACCGCGCTATCATCGCAGGATATTGCACTATCGCTTATGCCGAAGCGGCGACATCACGGAATAATACGATGAAATTTTAAATGGCATATAATTGTAGCTGCGAATAATTGATGACTATCGTGAAGTATTGAGGAACTACTATTTAGGGCGATAAAGGGCCGCCGATAACTATTTCCCTATGATTGCGAAGGCACCATCGCTTTTATCATCGGCTCCTCTCTATTTTTACACACGGTGCGCCAGCGTATCCAGAGTTGTTAACCGCAATTTATTTAACAGCTTGAAGTAATCCACACAGTTGCTTAACGGCTATTATTCGATCGCTTCTGCTCGACGGATTATCCTCTTATCTTTTGTTAGTTTTATTTGATAGTTTCATCATCGATATTCTGATTTATGCCACGAAGAAAAATAGCGAGAGATCCGAAGGCCCCAGAAAGGCATCTCTCTCTTTCTCTCTCTCTCTCTCTCTCTCTCTCTCTCTCTCTCTCTCTCTCTCGCGCGCGCGCGCGCGGCACGGTCGAATATGGTGATGGCGAGTTTGTTAATGCATGCAGCAAATATGCAATATTCGCGAAGTAATGACGTTTGCAGCTTCGCACGCGTAACAATCGCTGCCTTGGGCATTCGGCTACGGACGAGAAGCCGAGAGCGTTAATCGAAATCATAGCGAAACGACGCACGTATTGCGCCAACAATAGGTGAATTTACTCTGATTAAATGCGGGAGATAATTGCGGGAGATACAGGCCGTCATGGTGGGCTCGGGATCGATGCGCCAGTAATTATACCTTACAGACGATACGCCGCTGCTTCGCTGCAGCTTTATGATTTCATTTGCATGTCAATGGCAGCTCCACGCTCCGGGATCTTTGTCGGGAGCGAGGTCTTAAGCCCTTAACACCCCTGCGTGTACGAACAATTGTGCCAACTTGTTTTGCAGATAATTTGCGGCTTAATCGATTCGCGAGAATCGGTCACAATTCGCGCACGGAATCGCCCGACGTCGCGAAAGTCGCCGAATTTGCTGCCGGCGCCGCCGAAGCGATCGGCAACGATCGAGGTGATTGGATTTTCGGACAATTTTGCAGCAGCGCGAGCTACGAAATTAGCGGTGATTAAACGGCGGCGCCGGCGGATCAACAGCCGCGATAAAATCAACGGATCCAATTGCTCGCTGCTCGTAATGATGCTTAAGCCTCGTAAATCGCTTCAAGCAAAGTCATCAAGTAGACGATAAATCTTGCCGAATACCCATACTTGCCCATGTACGCACACACATACACACACACACACACACACACACCGAGAGAAGGTTCTCGGAGCAAGTCAACGTTGTATCATATTCCGAACAAAGCCGCTTCCCCGCGCAAATTAATCTCACCGACTAATTAATTATTCAGTTATCACGCGACGACTATCCTGGGAGAGAATAGGCCGAAGCTGTCTGGGTTCATCGTTCACCTGACTACTGACGCGCATAACGCTATTACGCTGTACTTGCCGCGGCTGCATGTGTCCGTGAGCGAACGGGAATATTGGGCCGATATACACGTTAGTCCGATTCGCGCCGGATCCGAAGATGTTTGACATATTGGTCGTGTCGGGCTATTTACGGCTTTCAATTTTGCTCGCGAGGGAGACCTCGAAAACCTGCGCGACAGGCAGCCGCCGATGCGAATTCGCACGGGATGTTTAATTGCAAGAGGAGGCGGGACAGGAGAGCGCGAATCCGACAAGTTGAAGGTTCGCGTGGATTTTATGACGGAGAAGCCGCGAGATCGTAGGGAGATTCGGGGCAAATTAAAATTGCAGATCGTTGCTTAGCGTACGCGAGATTAAAAATCTAAGTCTCGCTCGGCGTCGTATTTCTCGGGCGGAAATTTCAGACCTCCTTCGGCCGGCGATTCGAACAGGCAAACAAGATACCCGATCTCGGTTAGGTAAGATTGCTTTTATTTAAAACGCTGAGTATAAATAAGAATATTACGAATGAAACATGAAGCACGCGCGAAAAAATACATAAGGATCCTGAATTTTAGAGCTGCACACAGTGCCTAAAATTCAAAATTTTACGAGATACAGCGTGAATGTGTGCGCATCAACGGCAGATTCTGCAATTTCCCAATGAAATTCCGCAATTTTTCACTCAGGTAGAAAACTGGTTTTAACTTGTCGCGCGTCGAGTGGAGGATTAAGAGAGATATACAAACGAACACAAAAATCCCCTTTTTAATATTAAAAAACAAAAATGTCCCTTTAGCAAAGGCTATGGTTTTAAAGGGGGTTTAAGAGTTTGTGGATTTCCCGAGATTTATTCGCCCCGCTTGTTATTCTACTCTTCTCATCCGGGATTAAGCTTATCTGTTTTATAAAGTTCGTTTTTTTCATATCGAAGCGCGTACAGTTATCAGCCGGGGTGGGAAGGGGGCAGGAGAGGAGGCGGGGTGGCGACCTAATAATATATCGCAGATCACGTGAGAACACAATCCTGCTACTCACCCAAAAGCTGCGGGATATTCAACTCGCAACAGTGCGCCTCGGTGTCCTCCCGATGAGAGAGACCGACGAATCCGCGTGGTCTTTAGACCTTATTTCCCACACTATCCACTTATCCGCGAAGAGAATGATCCATTTATCCGCAGATATAGAATTCCCTACATTCCATTCTTATTCGAACGTTCTCTCCTCACCTGGCGGGGCCTCTCGTCTCTTTCGCGCGCGCCAGCATATCTCGAGGTATTTTTCTTATCCACCCCGTCGTTGACGCTTTAGCCCCCGGATCCTCCTGTACGAAGATCCTAATAGCTACATCGTGTCGCAGGATACTCCGCGGTCGTAACGATTCGAGCGCCAATAGGAGAAAGAGAGCCGTGCTCAGCGCGCGCGAAACGTTATCGCTCGCGCCTTCTCCCGCCCCCGTCCCCATCCCCCGTGCATATGCACATATAAAGCGCGAGCGCGCGCGCCCTTGTGTGCGCATCGGGCTTCGTACTCGCGTATACGCGCATGCAGAGCACAGTGCATTTCCATTTTATCTCGACCCTGGGGCTGCCTGCACCTGCTAGAGCCGCTTTTGTTTCTTGCCACCGACATTGCAGCTGCAACTAAAATAGCGTCGTGTCATCCCTCCGCTTCGCCCCTCCCGCTCACTTCCCGCCGCGCTTTTCTCGCTCTGGCTCTCACTCTCACGCGCACACACTCTCTCTCTCTCTCTCTCTCTCTCTCTCTCTCTCTCTCTCTCTCTCTCTCTCGCTGTTTCTCTCTCATTTCGCGTCTCTCTTTGCGCATCGTATCTTCAGGAAGATTTTAAGTTTGAAAATTTCGCTCAAAGGACGCCCGGAGATAAGAATGCTCGCCGTCCAGCTGTCATAAATTCCGTCCCGTGTGACTGTACGCTGGATGTAGCTTAAAAAGGAAAAAAAAAGAATACACCGCGGCTCAGAGGACACACGTGGACGCTTTGTTTTTCACGCGAACTTGATTGATGAAGCCGTTTTCGGATGCGGCGAAAAGAGGCCAGAAGTATTCTCGGCGGGATGAAAAATATTTTCCACGCCTTGATCATTTATTTAGCGCTCTCCCGAAAATGATTTGTTATCGCGCGCACACTGTTTGACTATTTCGGTTTTGTTATATTTACAATGCTATACGCAGCAGGATATTTTACATGACGACACGACGAAATAATTATTTATTGACTTTGGTGCATTTCACGATAACATTTGGCTGAAATATTTGATCGCGGTGTTATAAATTTATTATATTTATCATATTGGCACTGTGCCCCCCGCCGAGCATTGACCGCACGAGGAGATCCGCGTGCGATTCTTATCTTGCTTTTTGCCCCGCGTTTGTTCACTCGCGGTTATTGGGAGCTCGCCGCGGAATAATAAATAGATTTCACGCTCTCGCCGCGCTTCTTCTCCGACGGGGCACGTCTGTTTTGCGGAATAACGACAGCGGTTGCCGCGCGCGCGCCGCAAGTACCGCTACTTTCCAGCGACGTTTAAGGCAGCAAGAAAGCCGGCCATCCGCTATATCCTCCTAGGAAGAGACGCATTAGTGTCTACCGTGCTTTTTCCCACCGCCGAAACGATCCTGCTCCTGGCGAAATGGAACTTGTTTTGGCACTTGGCCGCAGATAAACATTTCGGTTTCGTCTCTGCGCGGTTTCATCCCTCGAGGATCCCGGATTACTTCCCCTAATTTTTGCGCGAATTAATCACTCGGCGGATCCTGTTTTGGAAGAGGAGTCTGATACCGCAATTTACAAGAATGCAAACAAGGATAAGGCCAAATTGGCGGGACGGGGAATGATCTTTGTAAGTACGAGAGCTCTCGAAAGCTGAGAAAATCCGATGAATTTAACAAAAAAAAAAAAAAGAACAGAGAAAGATTAATGGCGGATTAGGAGAGTTAGCGATTGTACATTTTCAATTACATTTTACCGCGCGCGCTGTCTAATCCCTTTTTCCGTGATAACTCTCTGTGGAATCGAATTACCCCTCCGCAGAGGCTCTTCAGGATCTCCGCACGCGCACACTATATCCTGCTCGAACGTAACATCGCGAAAAGTCGAATATCAATTGGCCGATACACGAGAGCAAGACGGTTAATAGAGAAACGGGAAACCCATAAATGGTAGGCGAAATAACTGATAAACAGCGAGCAGATTAGAGAACGGTGGATATCGGATACAATAAGAGTAAGCGGATCCGGGGAGGAAGCGGAGTGCTTATCCCGCATTATTTGAAAACCATAAACTTGTCCGGTTGACCCTCTCTCTCTCTCTCTCTCTCTCCTCTCTCTCTCTCTCTCTCTCTCTCTCTCTCTCTCTCTCTTTCTCTCTCTTTTATCGGGCGTTCTCCGTACGCGCTCTCTAAATGCACCCTCGCCGGCGGGGGTAAGTAGTGGTCGACTCGCAAATTAACAAATCGACCGACGTAGCGACCGCGGCTGTAAGCCGTAACGGCGTAGAGTGCTTTTACGGCCTCAAAGGGATAGCGGGGGTGAGTTCGATGCGAGAGAAAGAGAGAAATAGAGTGAGAAAGGCAGAGAGAGAGAGAGAGAGAGAGAGAGAGAGAGAGAGAGAGAGAGAGAGAGAGAGAGAGAGAGAGAGAGAGAGAGAGAGAGAGAGAGAGGAAGAGATAGGGGGGAGCGAGAGAGTGAAAGAGAGCTACGACACAATAAAAAAGGGTGCAGCGGCGATATCTACGAAATACAGTACTGGCGTCCAGTAATCCCGCAATCTTTCCCCAACACCGCAACCGCACACCTCCACCTCTTCTTACACCTCCATCCCCGCTATGGGGGTATTACCGAGTCGGGAGGCCCGCCACCTCTCCAATCTGCCGGCTGAAAGCCAGCGGAACGGTAAAATAAACAATCCTCTTCGCGGACCGCACTTCCGCCTCTTACCATCACCCTCACCGTGCCGCGGAATTATGAAATAAATTGCGGGGTTGATCTTGGGGCGTACCGCGAGCCGAGGGGTATATTATTACCGACGCGTCAAACCGCGTTTTATAAACGTACGGTCGCGAAGTGGAGGAGGGCGAAGGAGCGAGAATAATGTTCGAAGCCCCCGACGAAAGGATAAACGGACTGCTGAGAATACGCAGAAGCGACCGTCATTTGACGTCAGCCCCGACCTGGAGCTTCAAGGTCGTCTCGCGCACTCCTCGATTGGAACGTTTCGAGATCTTATCCGAGCAACGTGATAAATTCGTTTTATTTATTGTTTCATTAAATTCAAACGCTCAAGCGCGCGCGTGCATATACGGCAGGTACGTCGCGTTTTATGTCGCGCGCGTGACACAGCATTCCAATAATTTAAAAATGAAAAGGTCAAACTACGCGCGCGGCGCGCCCTTTCACCTTTGGAGTCGCGAAAATTGATATAGTCATGTTAAATGAATAATTATGGATCGATATTAATTACCATGGCGCATGACTTATTTACGATAATAATAGGGCGGCTTATTTTGCAATAATAATAGAGCGACATTTGAATTAGTAATAGAACGTGAATGCCGACTGTTCCGAGAAATATCGACAACATGATAGAATACTCTTTATACGTTGCTACCGCGTATATCGAGACGGCCGGAGATTCGTAGACATTAATGAAATTTGTTAATTAAACTGTTGTCCAATTTAAAATATTTCAAATGGATGAAAAAGGCAGACTGCCTCCTCCCCCGCTCTCCCTCTCTCTCTCTCTCTTTCTCACACACACACACACACACACGAGGGAATAATAAACCAATTTCCAAACTCTGTTGAATATTTAAAACTAATAATGAAAAAACAATGATATATGGGAAAAGTGATTAAACTGCGGTGAGATTGAAAAAATAATGTAAATTTTATTTCCCGTATTTGAGACTTATTCATCGAAATCCTAAAGCCACTGGATTAAATCGTTATTGCACTGAGCGACGTGTCCGCCCAACTATTGACTTGTACTACTCGCATGGAACGCCTTTCCAAGTATCGCGGCGACTGGAGTCATCACTCAGCCGTAAAACGCGAAAATAAAGATGAATTAATTGCTCATTACGCCGCAGACAGAACTCATCTCAGCTCTCCTTGCTCCACGACAAACTTCGCGAAGATCCTTCAACGTGGTAATTGCCGGATTCCGCGATTGTTCGCATCTTGTTACGTTCGTCGGCCGTCTGAATTTCCACGAATCGTCGCAAAAGTAACAAATCGCTGATCGACGATTACGTACGCGAGAGGCTTTCGAAGGAAACATTTTTCCGGGGCCGGGGAAAAAATATTTTCCCGAATAAATATTTACGATAGAGCGGCCTCTCATAGCGAGTGCAAATCGACTCGAGCTCGACATGCACGCCGCGGCTCGTTCGTCGTTCTTTTTTTCGTTGTTCAGCGTGCAAAAATAGACCGCGAGCTTATCGTCATCCACTAGAGGCCCGATAATGTGTTAGCGAAACAACAACGTACAATAACAAAAATAAACTACGCGACGCATTTCAGAATATTATTTGCCTTTCATCCTTTTCATCCCCGGATGTCCGACGTCATCCATTGCGCCAACTATCTCGCACACATTTTTTATCTTTTTTTTTTTCAAGTCCTGTGTGAATATCGAGAAGCTGTTGGCGCGAATACTTTAAAAAATTGTTTTTCAAATATATTAGTTTGAAAAAAAATCATCGGTGCGTAAACAAATAAATTCGCTAGGGTCACCCAGTGAATATGGAGAGCCGCCGGTAGCTCTTCTCTTGAAGTTATTGCGATATGCAAATGGCGACATCCGGCCAGGCGGAAGACGATAATGCGGGGTGTCGGGTGAGCTCGCGCAAAAATTATTATTTCCTGATTACGGTCGGGTCTGAATTTTAATTAAAGGCCCGATGGCGCGGCGATTCATTATGCAGAATGAAATATGCATTGTATATACTGACTGCCGCACGAGCGTCCGCGAATTTATCGCCAAGTCGGCGACGAACGCTGCGCCGCGCCGCGCCGCGCGGCGAGCGCAAGACGACGTTGCAAATTGCATTTTGCACAATGCACTCGCTCCCACTTTGTTGCCGACGTGCGCGAATTTCGTCGCGCGACAACAATTTCCTCGCGATCCCTTGAAATACGCGTCTTGCCGCTGAAATATTAATTTGTATCGCCCACATTGAATAATTGATTCGACCCTCAGCCTCCGTTTTATTAATTTTGTCGTTGAACGCAGTTAGTTTACTTTAAGTCCAATAACGCCATCTTGAAATCAACGTGTGTTCCTAATAATTAATTGCACTAATCATTCAGCAAAACCTGCGATAAAAAATTTAACGTCGCGAAAACGGGCCTACGCGAGTTGCCTCATAATTGACGTCAAGTAGATAATTCCCTTCGCACGAGACCACTCGTGATTCACAGCCACTGTGTTAATATCCTTTATATCCTGGCGATACTTCAAAGTATCGCTCTATAAACGCTCGTATGTTTCTGAACTTTCTTCTCTGTGTGTTACCCTACATTCCCGCCGGTACTTATATACGTAAGTACCACCTTAAAATCATTAAATTGTCATAAAATTTATTTTCCTTATGTTTATAATACGCCAAAAGCCATTTAATTGCACAAAAATTTAACAAGGTCTTAGATAAATTAATTCAAGATATGAAGGGTTAACGATCATGTTTCCTCTTATCGATTTATTACGGAGCAACATGTATCTATATATTACCGGAGCAAACTCGGATGAAATGATGTAATATTCACAATTGTTATTTCAAACAATACACGCGCACATAAACTGCTGTAAATATCAATTATCTTGGAGAATGTCTGCAAAAAACGCGCTGGAGAAGCTATAGTATAATTTACGTGGCCATCTTGCCCGAGTTTGTACGCACGTAAACCGACGGCCTCACCGACGGCGTGAAAGATTATCGCATGAAAGTTCGCGGCTGCGTGCGACTCGAGCAGAAGAAGCGAAAGTGATTTGGGGCCGGGCAGGAACAGCGGGGGAGCGAGCGAAAGTGTTTTGGACTTAGGTGGAAACCGTAGGGCTTGCCGGGGGGAAGGTAGGTAGGTAGATAGGTAGGTAGGTAGGTCGGATCTCGTGAGTGGCTTATGACCCAATTAAAGCTCAGCCTCTGGCTCCGTGTGCCTCCTCGAGCTGAGCGGCGCGTCGTCGCCCCGGCATTGTCGCCGATGTACCGTTCGCCGCATTGTCCGGAACGCTCGTTCTTCCACCAGCAGATCCGATTCCTCGTAAGCCGCGCGCGTCGTTAATCGCCTGCACGTTTCACTCGCTCGGCTCGTCCCCGCGGACGACTTGCAAGCGCGCAGCAAGTGTATTTTCATCTCCCAAAAGAACAGCGACGCTGGATATCAATTTGGCCGATAGCGGGCTCCTACATTGCGCCCGTTATCCGGCCGGTGCGCTGATGTTGCGTACATCGCCCTATCTCTTCGTGGGGCATTGCAACTTTAAACTCACAATGGGGGAGCCCATTTCCCGAACGGCGCGCGCTGCCGTTGGACGCGCGCGTTACAGTACATACGTATGGATTACAGTTTAGACAACAAAGGGGTCAGCAGGGGCGACGGGACGGGAGAGGGGGAGCTTATGTACCGCGCCGCGCGGCGGTTTTTGCCGAACGTCAACAGGACGACACCATTAATTGGTCGTGGCCGATGTCTCTGTCACTAACGATGATTAGCTATACAGGATGGTGTAATACGAGTAGATAGCACGGGGGCACGAGCATTAGTACACGTTGTGCCGGGCAATGAGACTCGGAACCACTACAAGCTGTTGCCGAATTACACCGACGTACAATCCCGCTGACCATCAGACCGTGCGAGCGAGCGCAGTTAGACAAATTATGTTGGTACGTGCTCGTGTCGTCGCGCTCTACCCCCTACCTCCTCTTGCTCCACCTCCCGCCGGCGCCCGCCAACTCGAGCTTTTGCATCCTCACCCTCGCCCCCGCTAGCCCCGGCTTAATGCGGATTTCACGCAAAATTTAATCCCTCCCATCCCGAACGAGGCTAATGTCAAATACGTTTGAACGCCACCGATCCGAGACCGGATCGGATTTTTTTCTTTCCTTCCTTTTTAATGACCGGCCTTGCCGAGAAGTTTGCCGATTTCGGCATGCGGACTTTGGCGGACGTTTGGTAATTAGCGGAGGACTTTAGCAGCATGTTCGTAGTGGTAGAACGTTGATGTAACGTAGAATAGTATAGCGTGATAATAGTATTAGTGGTAGTATTAATGGTATTATCGTAGAGTGAGTTTGTGTAATACAACGTCTAGTAGAACGTAATATGTAGCACAGTTTGTCGTGGAGAAGAATGAATGAATATTCGTCACTAGCGATATCAGCAGCGATAAAATGCGCTGAAATCGCGACTGACCTGCATTTCCGACCTCCTGAAAGTCCGTCGACTCCTCTCCGTCGGGAAAACATGTTTATGTTGAGAGAAAAGTTGGAGCGGGTCAACATCTGGAAGACCTAATTACCGAGTATTGAGAAGTATTGACTGAAATATGAGAAGATGATGACCACGTCTCAACGTCTCCCTAACGCTAAAACGCCCACCTCCCCCCCCCCATCGGATAGAGAAAACGCCAAACTGTTTTCAGATCAAAGGATTAACCGTTGGATTCCTTCAAACGGTTGCGAGTTCTTGTTTCAGAGTGCCTCATATATCTTCGAGTTCGAAGTGTTTTCAATTATCTGCCAGGGGTAGGTTTGTAATTCCCAGCGATTTTCCAGCGGCGTGCGTTTAGATACTCGCCGATAGACGGCCAGGAAGATATAATTTCTGGAAAGTCAGCACGGACGAGCTCGTGTTTCGGCGTTCATCGCGGTTTAGCTCGGCTCGACCGAAGCAACAAATCGCAAAGACGAGCAGTTATCGCTTTGAAGTTTCTTAAGTTTATGGTTCGGCATAAAATCGCAATCTGCAGCAAACCATCACGTATACCGCCTGCGTCTATCGTATCCCCGAAGCAAGCTTGCGCGCTCGCTCGCTTTTATGAAGGAATAACTGCCCACGCTTCGGCGAATCAATACGTCGTAACCGGCCGCTAGATAAAGATGGTGAATGATGGCAGGAATAAATAACATCCCGCGCGCGGAAGATAAGCTACGGTCGCGTGGGACTTAGCGAAAACGCAGGATTCATTTGTCCCGTAATTTCCATAAATCCTCAGCCATGGCGCGCGTGTTGTTCCTAACGCTTAATGAGTCTCCGGCTGCTCGATATTCGAATTTTCGTCTTAACAAGCATTCGAGCTTCTAAGCGCCGAGGAGGAGGAGGGGGGAGCGGGAAGGAGGAGGGGGGGTGAATCCTTTGGAAACTTCCGAGGAAAAAGAAAAACGCGCGTTTTCGCAGAGATTTCGCCCCTTTCGCGCGCCGTCGCGCACTTGCAGGTGATCAACCCCCGTCGTTCCTCGCCGAAGAGCTCGCGTCGTCGCGAGATCTCGAAATCCCGGCGAGTCGACGCGACAGTCGACGGGACTCGCGGAATAACCCGGCGGATTATTTCGATCTCATCGGTTGATACCGCGCGGTAGTTGCGCTCGTGATAGTAGCCCGTTGGTGGTTTTATTGCGGGAAGCAGGCACAAATCGTCGTAGGGACTTGGCAAGCCCTTTCTTCTTCTTTCACCTCCCCCTGCCTCGTCCATCTCCTTTCTTCGTCCCATTTCGCTGCTTCGTTGCCAAGCCTCTCTCTCTCTCTCTCTTGCTCTTTCTCCTTCTCTCCGGTCCTCTATTCGTGCCTCCCCGCGACGGTTTTATCGCCTCATGCCACTTCCAGCGAAAGAGGATTGCGATTATCTGGGAACGGCGCACCATGGTCACGTACGAGGCTTCTATCTGTTAATTATCTTTTAATTATCTTGTTTATCTTGGCGGCGGCGGCGGTGGCGACGGCAGCAGTGACGACGATGACGATGAGCGCCGTCGCTTTCCATTGTGCACGGAGTCAGCAAAATTGTCCCCTTAAAATTCCCCTGGGCAATATATCCGCGACACAAAAATGAATATGCATTGGTTCGCAGGATGTTTGTGTTGTCCTGCCGCGCAAAGCCTTGGCCACGATTTCACCGATCGATCATGTACAGGCAGGCGCGAAAACGCCTGCCCGGAAAGTGTCGCGGATCTCCGTCGCGCGGGCGGCCACAGCCAGAGCGGGAGGAAAGTCTCGCAGGATACGTGCGCGCGCCATCTTGTTGCGTCGCGTCACCCCGTCGTCCGCGCGAAGATACATGCAGAACATTCAACGCGACTCGTTTGACTCCACGTGCGACGAGCACCTTACCTTACGAGGTTTACGGAGTCGCCGAAGAGAAGTCATTCCTGTCGGCGTGACGCAACGCGGAAGATCAAAACTCGCGGAAGCTTTGAGAGATCCGAAAAGTCGCAAACTTCAGTCCGCGATCGTCCCCGCTCGTCTCCGCCGCTCGACACGTCGTCACTCGGTTCTATTCGCTGCAGGAAAACTCTTGCTCTCTCTCTCTCTCTCTCTCCCCCCCTCTCCCCCTCTCTCTCTCTCCCCCCACCGCACCCACATACACGTACACATTTAATCAAAAAAGTCGAGCGCCTTACTCGGGAAAAATCCGCGCGTGCATCGCGATCGCGCGGCAGTTACGTCTACATTTGATAAAGCGTATCGCTCACAAAGAGATTCCGCACAAAGCCGAGGCTCTCTCGGAGCCGGAATGATGTCCGATCGACATCGGAGCTTTTCTTCGCGGTGGCCTTCTCGGTGCGGATGGAGATTGGATCCTTTGAAATCGAACACGTAGGACACATCGGCCGTGTCGAAATTTGGGTCTCACCGTGTATATGGATATATATATCAAGTGAGTCACAGAGGCACGGAGAGCGCCCGGTTTCGCTGAAATCCTCGCGCAAATCGAGATTGCAGGATTGCTCCGGCTGAAAAATCGACGAGAGGGCCGGCGCATTAACTTCGTCACGGTTGACTGCGAGAATTTGATCAAGCGTGAGGCTCGCGCCGAGATGGAGTCTCTCTTTCTCTCCCTCCCTCGGTGAAAATCGCGCGGCGACAGTTTTCGGCGTTTAAAACACTCGGGACGAAGGAAGCGCTTAAAAAAGCGGGTTTGTGGATCCAGCAGTCTCGGCAACACGAGAAGACTGGATTGTCCAGAGAATGTAGGAATTTCCGCGCTCCAGTCGCGCTATGAAGACTCCACGAGTCGCCGCGGGGGAAAGCGGCCAGAAAGAATTCGCCGCGGACTTACGGCCAAAAACAAAACACGAGCGTTTTCATAGAGTCATTATTACCCACGGGACAGCGTCTTGGACAGGGTCCAAACCTACCTAAGAGTCCTGATACACGAAGATGATGCGTCGGCGGTGGAAACAAGGTGGATGGCGGTGCGCAGTTCGAACATCGTCGACATATAACGATGTTATCGCTGCGTCAGACAGTTATGCGGAATTTACGCGGGGTAAACAGGAGACTGCGGCCATGTAAGTGAAATATACCCACGGCAACGCTGCAATAGGCACAGCCCGCCGCCGACGCTGCGTTCATCACCGTAGCGCCAACATGCATTTTCGTTTACCGCATTAAGCACACCTAAGTCGATTATAAGGCACCCCCTGCCACCCTCCTCCCCATGCGGCGCGTACCTCATGGTCGGCTTCGATTGCGCCGTTATAAGCTCGGAACGAGCCGCGAGAAGGAGAAGCTGCCGGAAACGAGGCGGAGTCGCCTGTCCCGGCTAGTAAAATCAATCCTCGCACCAGCCGGGAGAAGACAGCGCGCGGTTTCGCATGACACCGTCGCATCTTCTTCTTCGCTGGTTCGCCATTTTCGTAACTTAATCTCGCGCTGATGATTAGTAATATGAATATCCAACCACCGCCAGGAGTTTGTCCGCCGAGACATCCGAGTCTTTCGGCTGTTTTCCCAGTAGTCAGTTACGTTGCAACCCAAGCACCTGGATATTAATGACCTAATTAAAGATTGAGTGCCCACATTGTGTGAGAAAAGTGTTATCATAATCAGGAGAGTCACTTCGGTAGCAAAAAGTCTGCTGTATCAGTAATACAACGGCTGATCGGGATAATAACGTATGACTGATAATTGGGTGGTCACGTTGAACTGTTTGATATTTATGATTGCACAATCGCATCGTTGAGTGATGATCGTCAGGAAAGCCAAACACTTGGCCACACTTGGCCGTCGGAAATATTGCTGATACGCGTATTGCTGCAAACTATATTTTTGATGGAAAAACGAGAAGATACGGCGCGGACGTCGAAAGTGACTGCAAGTTGCAGGGAGATCAGCAATTTTCCCTCAGTGTAGCTCCCCGGATATTACCCGTAAATTGGAGTGCCAGGTAGACAGCAAGTATCTGGGGTATAGGAAGCACTCGTCTGATACCGACGGCGCTAATAACGACTTTGAAAACAGCTGCAGTTTTGCGAGAGACAGTCGAGCCCGCGAGTGAACGTGCCGTGTCGTTTGTTAGATCAAAGAGACCGCGCGGAGTACTTGGGTACGGAAACTACCCGGTTTACATTAATGGCGCTAATAACGACTGCGAAAGCAGCTACAGCCTTCGCGAGGAACAGTGAATCCAGCGGTGTGCGAGCGTTCTGATCCGTTCGTCGGGTCAAAGGGCATCGCCGCGCCGGCTCGTCGATACCATATCAGTCGTCGCGCAATTTTCACTGCTGCGAATACGCGCGCGCGCGCGCACCTTGCCGGATCCGATCATCTAATTCGCTTTGTTAATCGAGCTGAAAGACTGCGCAGGGCGCAAGGGCGAGCCGGCAATCAGACGGCCGCATTTGGCGCTCAATGCAGCGAGAGAACACGGCCGAATGGAATCATCGGCGAAGGTCAGGTCGGACTCGAGCGCGATAAATCAGTTAGCTTTATATGGAAATCGCGAATGAAGCGTCGCGATTCCGCCGGCCGCAATTCCCCGGGACGTCTTTTCCCGCTGCGCTGAAGATTGCCACGGCAAATCAGGCGTGAATAATACCACGGAAGAAAGCTATTTTATCGGCGAGCGAATCCCCGAGACGGTATCGTCACCGGGCGATGAAATACAGGGAGAGTCTCCACCCCTCTGTCTCCCACTTCCTCCACCACCAACTCCCCGTCGCCAAGCAAAAGCGGGGAACCCCGCAGCGCCTGCCTGCAAGCGTACTGCACTTTCATTCATCAGTTGCGAGTCCATCTGCGTTCCGAGCGACCCCGCGAGAGATCCTTTTTACTGCAAAATCCTGTATTTTCAAGCGACTCTCTCTCTCTCTCTCTCTCTCTCTCTCTCTCTCTCTCTCTCTCTCACGATGGCTCCGTCCATCCTGTTCATTCGCTCGTTTCGGTCTCGAGCGAAAATATTCCCCGTCCTGAGACCTTTGGACGACAAAGGGAGAGACTAAAAGTCCTCGGGGCCTCGTGAAATGGCCACTCTCCCCCCCCCCTCCCCTGGAGGCATTTGCAGCCGGCCCGAGGGACACGCAGCAACTCTCGCGATTCGAAACTAACAATTATCCATTCAAACTAATTAATTCGATCAAACCACGACGCCATGTTGGCGGAATGGTGGCAAGGTGCGAGCGCACGTCGGCCGCAAGCCGAGTGCGCCCTAAAATTCCTGCCTGCGAGAACGGCGACGGTGCGGTTGGGATGCTGGAGGATATCGGAGGTCGGCGAAGGAGCAGGACGAGCAGGAGGAAGAAGAAGAGGAGGAGAAGGAGAAGGAGGATAAAGGGGCAGGGCGGCAAGGTGGATCCGAACATACGTGTCCGGAGTTACAATCGTGCAGTGAGAATAAACGGCTTGACATATTAGTTAGTGGCTCCGGCCAGAACGAGAAACCAGCCATATCAAATCGGAGTCCCGAAACAGCTCGACCGACTGACTAACTCGCGGCTAACTTCGCAGCCTGTTTTGTCCCGCCGGCGCTGCGTCCGCTGCACGGCACGGAGCTCAAGTGGATAAAATCGCCACGTACCAGCCATCGACTGGACTCCAACCCGCAGGATGGACTACCAGGAGTTGCCTCGAGCACTCCTCGCACCCCTCCTTTGCCACTCCTCCTCGAGCTACATATTCTTACCGGGGTGATTTGAAAGAACTTTATATGCATACATATTTTGCTACCGCTATAGCTTTTTCTCCATCAACCTTTGCGCACCAAGATATGTTTGTTACCTTCTACGTCACTAGGACGAGTGAATTTTCACTCTTAATTTTTTTTATTTTTTTGAGGGTACATGAACTATAAATATTTATGAGCATTATAAGTCCTAGCAGGACACCGCTGTGTAATGTGCTGCTATTTAGCGGCAACAGTTAAAAAATATCATCCGGTGGATTTTCACTCATCCTAGTGCTTAAGGGTTAAAGCAACGAAAGGATACGGCTGGCGTCAAAAATGACTGTAATCTAGCAACGAGATTAACAACCTTTTCTCTCGGTGTATCCGGATGTAGTAGCCGTAAATTGTGGAGTACCGGGTAGAGATCGCCGATTACCCGGCTATACTAAAACTACCCGGCGCACACTGACAGCGGCGATAACGCCTGTGAGAACAGTTGCAATTTCGCGAGGAAGTTTTCAATATAAAGTTCTCCCTCACCGACTGAACAGCAATCCGCAGGATAGACTTCCAAGAGTTGTCCTGCCGGATATTCCCTTTTCGGGCTACGTATTCTTGTCGGCTCGAGTGATTTCGCTATGAGTCTTTATCAGGAGATCCGCCGACTTCAGACAAAGACCACCGCGCGGTCAACGTTCGTTGCACGAGCAAGCCAACGACCGTGTGAAGAATCGAAACGTCGATCAAGCCGCAATTTCGGGGAAAAAGGTCAACTCGGGCCGGGGAATTGATTAAAAGTGAAGAACTAATTAAAATCGGGGGATTGCAGTTGAATTTTTTATCGCGCGCTCGCGGGCGAGAGCAAGTTGGAGAGCCGTTGTTGCCGCGAGACGTGCAGATTGCGCGAAGGAGTTTTTCCGTGCGCTCGCTCGCTCGCACGTGCGAACACTCGACGCTAAACTGCATCTTGCATAAAAGCACGAAGGGTCACTCTGGTTCAAAGACTGGCCGGAACTTTTTAAAGAAATTATATGCCCCATGCATCATCGTTATCACGTTACACGCACTCGTAACAGCGTTTGCCGTAAAACACGCCTGTAAAATATGTACGTCGCCGTTCGTTGCCGGGGAAAAAGTTCCGTAAATCAAAACCCGGCTCGCGAATTTTTTTGTTAGTTGCACGAGGAGGCTGCGGAACGCGCGGGCTCTATAAAACCCCCGCCGGTTGGTTGGCCAGCCGGTCGGCCGACCGACCGGGCGAACGAGAACGCGTTCGTTCGTTCACCGTTCGTTCGTTCACCGTTCGTTCGTTCGTCCGTTCGTCCGTTCGTTCGTCCGTTCGTCCGTCCGTTCGTTCGTTTGTCCTTCGTTCGATGGAAACTGCAGTTCCTGTTCGGCCGCTTTTTCGAGGGCTTTATCACGACCCTATCGGCCGCCCCAAATTGAGAACAGAATTCGTAATGGTGCCGCGATTATTATTCATCTTCCCCGCGAATGCAAACGTTTCCCGCCATTAAACTCTCGACCGAGTTACGGAGCCCAGCCATGCGACCGCGCATGCCACCTAAGAATATTATATTAGCTCGTACATTATCTCCAACCTCCGCTTCTTCAAGGAGGATCACGGTCTGGCTCTCACGACTATATCAGGGAAAAATTATGTACTCTTCATTTGAGAGGAGGTCTTCATCCGTTATTTATTGCATGATGATACCGACGACGGTGATATTGTAATTTCCGCTTTATGCGCGCGCTCTTTCATTTTCGCTGTTTACGAATACGCTACGAAGTGATTTTGGAAACATTCTACAGAGTTTTTGAAAAAGAGGGTAAATTGGCTGTATGTAGTTGTGGCAAACGTAATGCTTGGCTTCAACTTCATTTTTTAAATTAACAGCGAGTCAAGATTAAAAAATTATTTTCGATGGTAACATTGTACATACATATAATATTTATTTAAATGAATTTTAATAATCAAAAAAACATAAATTGAAGGAGATGCTCAAAATATCCAACGCGTGAAGCGATTTTTTACATCGTGAACTGTTTTGTATTCTGTTCAAACGCTGAAATGTTATCTCTGTCGTATTGGAAAATTACACAGCTGCAAATTGCTGTTGGCAGTTCTGCCAATTATTCATCGATTAACTTAATTGGGATATTTAGGCAGAATTATCCTCACTCCACTCTTGTATCGAGCTGTTGAACTGTCGAAGCAAAAACGAGACAAGACTGCAGTGACCGTGTTTGACGCTGAATATTGTAACAGGTAGACATTATTTGAGAGCACGTCTCTTATTCAAGAAGTACTCTTGACACTCTCATCTTTAAAAGTTCTTGAAAAAAGAAAGTTGTCGAAGGCGAGGAAGAAACTTTCTTTATATTTACAAGAGAGGTCACTTTTTGACCGCCCGATTTTATTTCATCTGTTAAATTTCACGACGATTTGGTCGGTCGCCGCAATAATGGCGGCGCAATCTCAATCTTATGATTTTCCCATTCCACGATTCTCTCCCCGGAAATTTTTCGAGAATTACGTAATCTCGACGAGCGAACGAGATGGCGGGACGAAAAGGGACGAGGCGGGGGGAAACGATGGGGAAATGCGGGTTTTCCTGCCTAGCAGAAAGGCGACTTCTGAACGTAAATCGAACAAGGACAAACGAGAATGACTCCAGGTCAATCAACCTCTCTCCCCTCCCCCCGCTTTTCTTCGCGATGACATTACGCGCCCGAGATGAACGAAGGGTGGAAACGAACAAGGCGTTCGTTGATTCCGGCTAGTGGGATGCCGAGAAGATGGCGGACGACCGAGAAAATCATGCTTGATTGCTCGACCAAGTCTTGTCCTTTAATACATCCCTTTCTTTCGTAATCAGTCTTATTGCTGACTGACGAGGTCGGTAATCTCCGGATAGGATATATCCGTCATGAATATGGGTCAATATTGACGAATGTTCAATGTACTGTAGATAAATGTACTTGTGATAAATCGCACTGTTCGAAAATTTCACCCAACCTCAGTTCGAAGCTCAAGATACGTGCAGCTAAAACAGGCGTCTTCCTTGAATAAAAATGAGGAACGTGTAATATTTAAGCTGCACTTCGTTCCCTTAGACTTGGTTTATGTCGGGACTACGTCGGTGTTTATTTAGTAACGTAATTGGGTTGCTCATTTTAGAAGAGACTATTTCTAAAATGATGATAGCATACAGTTCTGAAATCCTTTACGAACAGGAAAGATACGGCCGAGAGTAGCATGTATTTTCAACGACTCTGCTCGTGCGGTTTTTCTTGAAATGACGGTAGAGTAATAGAATATTATACTTATATGGTTAGAGAAAGCGCAAGAGAGAGAGAAAGAGTGAGAGCGAGAGAGAGAGAGAGAGAGAGAGAGAGAGAGAGAGAGAGAGAGAGAGAGAGAGAGAGAGAGAGAGAGAGAGAAAGTATAATATTAAAATACAAATATAAATAGTTACAGAATAGTGGAATAGTAACACTCTTTATAACACTTGAGAAATTGCTCGTGTACCAATAGCTATATTTCAAGATGCTTCCTCATTCCAAAAGTGAGGATATTTCACGTGCGCGGTAACACGCTTTTCTTTACAAACGACCACTTCGGCTAAGCCGTTCTTTGCATTCCTACGCAGACTGCGTGGCAGCCCGATAAATACACATAAAGGTCGCTGACGGTTTCGTATTTCCCGAAATCATCAGAGAATGGCGGGTGAATGTTTGAAAGAGAGCGGCTTGGGGACGCGGCGGTAGACACGGCGGGCAAACCGGCAGAGTGACAGAGGGTGCAGCGCAATGTTTCAGAATATTCAGACATAAATAGAATAGGATGTACGTAGAGCGAGCGAGCGAGTGAGAGAGAGAGAGAGAGAGAGAGAATTAGAGAGAGAGAGAGAGAGAGAGAGAGAGCTCGTCTTCCGTATTTCACTGAGGCGAACCGCCACAGGACTCCCGCACGTATTTCTGGAAAGACGTCGGGCCGCACGCTCGCTGCCCCGTGAATTGTTGGTTCCATCGAGTGCATCGGGAGCGCGTTTCATCCTCCACCCTCGTTCCGGACTGGATTCTTCACGATACTCGTTCATCACGTCGATAACGCCCCCCAGGAATTCACCGCATCTCCTAAATGTCAATCTCGCGTCTCGACTTTAATCTTCGCGCGCGCGCGAAAAACGTTCCCTCGGTTCCCCTCAAGATTTTTAGATTAGATCCTGACCTGACTTTTGTAAACGTATAATGCTACGTCATTTCTGAAAGCGTTTCCGCGGAATCAGTTACTCTCACTTTCTTTCTTTACCCCCTCTCCTCTTCCACTCTCTCTCTCTTTCTCTCTTTTTTCTTTCCGCAGTGTGGCTACACAATATCCGGTTCTATTCGATCACGTTAAGATCACATTTCGAGGAGCCGACTGTACGGCAAAATTTCGTAAGCTACAAGAAGCTGAACAGGTCCGGGAGAATCCGGTGCAGAGTTCCACGCGGAGTTTCTTTGGCTCCCAGGAGTATCCTTCCTGACCTCTTCGCCGGCGTGTTCTTTCTCCTTGAGGATTCCCGAAGACACCGTAATCTTCTTAAGAGCGTGTCGATCGACGCGCTGCATTTTTCCGCGCTGCATTTTTCCGCCTCCTTGCTTCTGTGAATTTCCACTTTTCACCGGTCTTTCTTTCCTCGCCATTTCTGTTGTCGTTTGTTTCCCCCGCCTTTCTCCCGTGCTCCTCCGTGAAACCACGGACACATCCTCCCTCCCGTCGCCTTGCGTCATATTCTATAAATGTAACCGTCGATCCCCCATGGACATATAGACATGTGGAAAATGGGGAAACTCGAACGTATCTTGAGGAAAATAATGGTCTTCGCGTCCGTTCGCGCGTGAATTCACTGCCTTGTCAACGTATTTCGAGGGGAATCTTAAACTGTGCGCTTTGAATTAAATTTTAAAACAAATATCTCTCTGCTTCCACATTTTAAACTAAAATCACGCGCAACCAATTTTAATCCGTATCCCGAGATAAATCTTGAAACGAACTTCCAAACGTGAACACGTAACATTTTTAAGTTTTAAATTATAATTTGTGCCTTAGAATAAAGTTTAAGAGCAATTTTCGTTTCAATTCTGCGGCGAATGTTACCCGCAAACATTATCAACCTCTAATTTTATTATTTCCCTTTACCCGACATATTTTAAAATAAATTTTCAAGCGAAAAACACATAATTTTTAATCCTCTCTCATAAAGCATTCCCACAAGGAATTTTAATACATCATTATACTGTATACATATATTGTACGTACGTATCATAATTATTATTCTATGAAATATTTCGCGCGCGCGGTCGAGTCGTAGAACGGACAACGGCGACGCATAATCAGCGGGAGCGACTCTCGAAAGCTTATGATTGCTTTTCCGTTGTTGATATTGATTCTTAGACGCCGGGGGCGAGGATGCCCCCTGCAAGGCAGGGGCCAATTATGTCGAAGTGTTATCCGATTACAAATTTGTTGCGGCAATCTCGTGTTTATAGCTAGCGCACGCCTTTGAGCTTCTCCCAGGAGACGCATCTCCGGAATTTAATAGGCTTCACTTTGAAACTACGACGAAATTGATCTCCGACAAATTTTGCCTCCGTCGGGTACCGTCGCACCCCCGGGGAGCTCACCTCTCTAATGCTTGCAGAAACCTGAAATTTTACGATATCTCCACCAAGGAGCTTGCGACTTACTCGTTCGATGAATATCTCTCTCTCTCTCTCTCTCTCTCTCTCTCTCTCTCTCTCTCTTCCGGCACTCACGGCCGCGCGCGACGCACTCCGTGCGCCACTCGTGAAACTTGGCTTTGACGGCGCTTAAACTCGAGGACACGCGCGTTCCCGCAAGCCGCGGGGGCATTTCCACTTCGAGGGAGTCAATTAAAATCGTCGAACAAGTGCGCGGCATAAAACGGCATTCAGCGTCAAACCGCGGCGCACATTGTGCCGTGTCGGAGAACGAATAATAATTATAATTACACATTAATTACGCTAATTTCACTTAAACCAAATCGCGCGTGCGGTATCAGACGAGGGGAGGGGGAGGGGGGAGAGAGTCGCGTGTATGCGTGTGGCAACTGCGTTTAAAATTAATTTAATCGAACTGACCTCAACGAGCAGAAAAAATCACTTTAGAGCGCTCTTTGCAAAATCGCTCGGTGGAATAGTGAAATGCCTGTAATCGCGTTCGTTTTATTTGCGTTATTGCCCTTATCTAGAGTGGACAAACGTAATTAATATTTATTTACACGTTTCCCTTTTAGAAATGCGATGCATACATCGCGACATAATCGATACAGCAGCCCGCGTAAAGCACTCACACGTAGTCAAAGGGGTGCGTACTATTTGCATACAGAAAATCGTTTCTCTCGGAAACTGCACGATCCCAATCGAAAACAAAAAAATTTTTTTTTTATTCTATACTCTTTACTTGTTTATTTACTTGCTCACCGGCTCACACGACGATCTATTCGAGTATCCCGTGTGTACGTGCTGTTACATGCGTGTAAAATATGTACATATGTACGTATATAATACATCTGTGTAAAAAAATATATACGCATGCAAATCTGATGCTGGCTGTAAATTGCAACATATTTTATTGCTTATGCAAAATACTCTCCAATTCTGGATAAACGGGTGACGCGACAAGTGGGGATTATTACGGAACTGCCAACAGAGACGCGTTCGCCGGAATAATTGTTTAGCATTTACCGAGTCGTTGTCACGTTGCACCCAGAATAATCTTCGACTCGATCTCGAGGATTATCGTTAAGTATCGCGCCGGTCATACGGAAAATGTCACAAAACACCTCGTATGGATATTGTAACAATCAAAAGTCGAACTGAAAGAAACGGTGGGATATCACGATAATTTGAAAGCTGTTTGTTCAAGCAGGGAGAATAACCCGACAAAAATGGATCTCCGCATTTTAATTCATTTTTGCACCCATTTTTGCTTTGGGGATCTGAAACATACGTTGAAACGTTTGAAGTAGAAAATACGCGAAAAAATCAAATCCGACATTTTGAAGAGAAAGAGGAAGAGAGAGAGAAAGAGGGAGAGAGAGAGAGAGAGAGAGAGAGAGAGAACATTTGAAAACTGAAATTTGTCGTTTAATCAAGTTTGAGTTACATTTCAATGGAAACTCCATTTCCAGCTTGATTCCCGCATATAATTAACGTTCGAGATGAAAAAGTTATTCCATTATCGTACGCAGTATTTTATTATAGCACGCATCTCGTTTCGCTCGCGTGTATTACGCATATTGAAAACTAAAATTTATTACATCGCGGACTAGCGGGATAACTTTTACGCGTCTTTAAACAGGGTGCGGCTTTTTGGAGGATGATTCCGAATGGCATGAAACATAACCTGCGGCGACGTTACGCGGCGAGTGACAATCGAGCTGACGATGAATCTGTAAAGTTACAGCCGGAACATCCGACGGAAACTCGGAACAGATGTCGGCGTTGAAATTTCGTCGGCTGATACGGCGTTGGCTGAAAGTTCCTCGTTAGCAGTCGGTGTCTTTTTTTGTTCCAGCACGCACGCGCACATACGCACACCGACATGCACCATTCACCACTGACACTTCCAATTAAAAATGTTGCAACGCAGTTTTCACGCGCTAATTAAAATGGCAACGTGAAACGGCGAAAGCCGCTATAATGCACGAATACGCAAAGCGATCTACTCGTTAACAATAAAAAAGCACAGAAAAGAGAGAGAGGTGATTGCGACGGGGAGGAGGGAGGGGGAATTGAGAATGGCCAAACACAACAAATTCATTTCGCTAACGGCGGCGCGAGAATCCTGGCAAAGCGTGATATAACAACTGGCATAACTGTACAATATTTCCCAATAAAGTTTAGTATGTTTGAAACTGCTTATTACAGCGAGAAATTCGTCGCGCACAAACTACCATTTCAGTCGATTAATTATTTAAGTATAATTCCGATATATCGTGAGAGCGAAGGATAGAAAGTGAGGCAGGGCGACAAGTATTATACGTTATACTGTAATCACATCGTGTTTTTGCAATATTATAACGCTCTCGCAAGAGCGTGAAAAGAGAGCAACGCGCTCCGCAATTGCGTTAATTATCGTGCTAATAATTATCACGATAACGAGAGCACAATCGCCCGTCTAATTCCCGTAATAGACACGCAATCGACCATTTAATTCGCTACTGGCGGCGGAGAATAATGTCACGTGTGATAACCCGATGAAGTTAAATCGATCCGGGAAAAAATGGGCGAAATGGCGGGCGAGATCACTCGGAGACGAGACTCCAACTCCGGCAGAGGAGCTTCCCTGAAAAATTTTGCAGGAAGCGGGCCATTCGGAAGCCGAAGAAGGGATCTCCATCGGTTTCTCTTCTCGCCCGCGAGGGCGGGCGGGAGTTAAGGTACCTTCCGTGCACGGAATCGATTTTCTTCGGGCCATCACAATACCGCTATCTATTACCCGTTATCAGCCGCGACTTTTAGAACTCGACGTGGACGACAAGGTGCTTTATGATCCTCGGCCTTGAACAGCATGTCTTTGGACTAATGTATCCTCTTGCTTCAAGATACAAGCCGGAAGTACGGACCATTCCCTGCGGGTCAGCCCGTTATCGGCAAACCTGACGTTCGAAGTGAACAAAGGAAAAATATTCCTTCTGAAGATACTTTGTCCGTATTTCGCTCGCACGCTTGTCGCTTCCACTTCTAATTTTGTTTAATAAATTTGAATTATCTCCACTACCGTCTTTGTTTCTAAGACCTTTGTACACTCCGCCCTTTGAAAAATGCACGAGCGAAATGAGAGAGGCGGTGCGCTAGTCGGCGGAACGCGCAGTATAATCAGATAGTCGTTAGTAGTTTATAACTGTGTACGTTCGTTAATCTATCGAAGCGACGTTAATTAACGCGTGGCTCTCGAGTGAATGATTACCGATTTCGCACGTTGTTCTTCTTTGAACAATCGATAAATAATAAATCAATAATGCGTAGCAGTTAAGTCCTAGTAACCTAATTACATTGTGCAGTAAGGCCATTCTGCCGGTGCAAATAGATGTCCCACACAAAGTACAAACGAACTGCGTTCGAAGCTTAGTCTTTTTGTTTGAGGCTAAAGTTCACACCGGTCGATCGATTTATTAATTCCTTTCGTCGCGCCATACGCGACGGTCGCGTTATTGTTGCATCGTCGCGCCGTGTGCTCGAAATATGTATGTACGTACTTTTCAGATCTACGGATTATTTGCAATATTACACATAAACAACCATTAACGATACTGCATTATTTCATTGCCATAATTAATCCTACCCGGCCAATTAAACTTTTATTATTCTCGTGGGAGCCCAAACGAGTTACATGCTAATGACGTTTAATATAATTTGCCGAATTGAAAGTTCAATCTTTTAAATTAGCATTATTTCCAACTGATTGCTGTTATTGTAGACTCTATTTGCAATTATTCGTTCCGATTTAATTTTATGGAACGGATTTTCAATGAAAACAAATCAGCTCGTGTTTAACAAACACAGCGCTTCCCCGTCGGGAATCGTCATCGTCATTCCATTGTTATTTATCAAACAATGACGGAGCTTTCCGTAGTTCGCGTGACAGCGAAAAGATATGCCAATCTTAGCGTCGCAAAAAGTCTTTTCTCAACTGCCGCATCATTCCGTGTATTTAAGCTCCTTTCTTTTCGCTTAAAATATTTCTCAGATAAAACAAGACTTATGTATAATATTTATAACATTTCTCGCAAATCTGATACTTTCTTTCAAGTAATTTCTGCAAAAAGGCCTGTGGCCTGTTCTAAATCGACTCTCTAGAACTCTTTTGCTTTTACTTTCTTCCTCTAATACTTTGCAACAAGTGAAAGTTTCTAGCGCAATTTTAAGTGTTCCAGCTTCAATTAGAGACCTGCAAATAAATCTTTCCGAAAACGAGACATCTTAATAATCGCATCGACATTCCACCTCTGCCCCTCCCATCACGCTTCATTAGGACATCCCGTATTTGCTCCCTTTGAACATTCCTCATCCCTCATCTACCCTCATTTGTCTTCTCCGAAAATCGAAGTAGGGTAATTCGACTACCTGGCGTTCCGGGACGAAGTGTTCTACTTTCTTACCATAACCATACCGCCTCGGAACTTTTATGATTCACTAATTTGAGGCAATCTGACGCGATTACTCTTGCAAAAGCCGCGAAATTGGAGGAATCAAGGGGCTCGAACGAGCAAAGAAGAGAGAGAGAGAGAGAGAGAGAGATTCTCTCTCTCCGCTCTCCCTCGCCGTTCCACCTTTCTCTCTAACTGTACGTCCGCATCCTCTCGCTCGCTATACGAGTGGCATAAATTTCATACGTACACGCCAAGGGAGGTGCCATATGTCCGACCCTGATAAGTCCGTCTCTCTCTTTCCCTCTTCCTTCTCTCTCTCTCTCTCTCTCTCTCTCTCTCTCTCTCTCTCTCTCAAACTACCGTCATAGCGCTCATCCTCGAATGCCTAAATTAAATAATTTATCCGCCGCCATCTTCAATGAGAGCACGCTCTCCCTTCCATCCGCTCGCCCAGAGGAGCATCTCCCTAGGAGACTAGTATCATATTTTAACAACATGACTTGCCGTCGCGAAATTTGACGACAAACTCTGTAAGAAGGAACTTAATCCGTTTTCTCTCGTAGCGATTCCTGTATTTTTAGAGACGTCGAAGACACACCGATCAAACTCGACTTGTTCGAGACGGAAAGATAATAATAGGAGAAACACGCGCTCTCACACGGGGACGGGAAGAGGCAGCTATAGGTACCGGGAATTCCAGGTGCCTGCGAAGAATGGGTTCTTACCTTGCGTCAACAATTTTATTTCAGTGAGAACTCAAAGAATTTCGGGACGCTTTCAGGCGCGTCGCGCGAGCGCTGAAACGCGACATGGATGACGCCGGGAACGTCTCCCATCGGGACAGTACTCCCCCAACTTCGGCCTATTTGTAAAGTTAAATTGCACACGTATTATTGACACTCGCGCACGACGAACGACGCAAATTCAATATTGGAAAAGGATTCCGATCGTATGATCGAGCCGACGTCAATTAAAGTCAAAGTAGTCGGCGGAATCGATAATACCTGCCTACCCGAGGGCCGACGAGTCTGCCTTACGATCGCTCGCTCGCTCGCCCGCTCTCGTGCAGCCGCCCATCCGCAAATGGCGGACATCATTCCAGACGTAACGGAAAGTACCGAAACCTTGAGCGTTTATCCGACTCACGTAGCTACTTGGCCGGCGTGCCTCTTCGGAAGCCGCCATTTTGCCGACGGCCTCAAGATACCCGTCTTTTAATTCTTAACAGGTCAGAGGAGAGAGGAAGAGGACTAAATAACGTTTTAACGGTTATCTTACGCTTGGCTTGACAAGCGTGACTCAGATTTGCTCCCTCCCCTAATATTACTTTTGCTGTTGGGCTATTTCGGATAAAGAAGAAAGCGCAAACGGAAACGTCGGATTCCTGATTCTAGTCTTCTCGGAGAAATCGTCCTTAATGATGGTCGGCGGCGAAGGGTAAACGATCGTCGCAAGTGACTGCAAGAAATCGTCCTCTATCGATCAGTTCCGCGGTCGGATCGGCACAGGACGATCTCTTCTCGGCAAAGTCGGGAAGATTAATTACATCGTCGCAAGTTGGAAGAAATGTGCCGGCGGGGAGGAATTCTGCGAACGAGCTGCTGGATAACGCGGCCCGACGACGGTAAAAGGGCTCGTCGATAAGTTTAATTAAAATAGTGAAAGTCCGCCAAGTCTGTACCCCGCGAGAAACCATCCGCCAGTCTGCGAGGGATTCGTCCTTTTTGTTGAATAAACAAGGAGCAATCGCCCGAGGATCCGTCTCGTCGCTATATTTTAAATTACGGAAGTTTATACGAAAGGGGCGAGGAAGGGGTAAGGAGAAGGGGTTCCGAGATCGTGCCCCCGTCCATTCGTTATCCCGCGAAGCTCGTCGGCAGAGGATTCCTCCTGTTTGACATCTCGCTCGTTTGAATCAGCAAAGAATAATATTTTTCGCGCCGGGATGATGAAAAAAGAGAGTGAGCGCGAGAGACAAGAACTATGCAGAGAGCATGGCTTGCAAAGGCAAGATTGTTACCTCCACGTCCTGCGCCAAGATAAATTCTATATTATTCCGCGCGCGCTGAAGAGGGATTTAATATCGTGCATGTCACAAAATACTCTCGGAAATTATATTTTCATCACGGGTGACGCGCATTTCTCTTGATAGCACGGCCTCGAAAGTGGGCTCATAAATTCAAAATTGTTTCTCCACGTTTCTTCCCTGAAAGCTTAGCAGCGTAGATGTTGCGCAAATCGGAAAGCTTTCTCTCCCTCGCGCGCGCACGCGCGCGCGAGATATTCTGATCCTCTCTCTCTCCCTATACTGAGCGGGCACACGCCTCTTTGCATCCAAAAGATTTCATAATTTCACGGTTCTCGAGATTCATTCACTCAAATTTACTCCTCTTCCCAGAAAGGTACGTATCTTCGGAAATCCGAAGAGAATTCGAGCATTCCCCGATATTACTGATTTCGTGGCTCCGCTCCCGGGATTTATCGATCCATGAATCCTCCCTTTCTCTCTCCCTCCTTCGGTCTGTCTTTCGTCCTCCCCTGCTCACCGGCCAGAAACGTACTCCCTTCGTGAATCAAACTCGTCGACATCAGAGCTCAGTTGAGCCAGTAAAATAGAAAAATCACCGGTTTAACCCGCGAAGCGCAACGCGCGGAAAGGCAACTTTGGCGCAAAGGTGGAAAGGAGTCGGCCCGGGCTGGAAGGGTTAGAGGGAGACAAGCGGTGCGTAGGCGGCCGGGGCACGGAGGGCAGGATAGGGGGGAGGCAGCGAGACGGAGAGTTAGCAAGGGGACTGAATTCTCGAGTCTAGTCTCCGGGCACGCTCCATTTATCGTCAGGCGCTGTAGCGACTTCCGTCGTGTATGTACGTGCCCCCTTGGCGCACCATATTCGTGTGTGCGTGCGCGCACACACACACACACACATACACAAACATCTATACGCACGGGGGTAGTATTTGTATGCGCCTGGCTGCCGTCCGGATGTAGCTAATCCATTAAGTCCTGTATACCTACAAAAGCCGACTGCGCGAAACGATTTTCTTTTCCTCTCCCTCCGCGGTTCACCTCCTCCCCGCCAACCTACACATCACTCTCTCGCGCCCTGAGCTCGCTCGCGCTCACATTTACGCGCGCGCGCGCGCGTCACCCCCGCCTCCATATTCCGCGGCATCCTTCGACCTCTCCTCCAGACTGCACCGCGTCAATAACGACTTCGCTGATATCGATCTGCATGCATCAGATGGGGCACGCCGCCGTTGAAGCCGCGTGCGCGGTCGCCTGCGTGTGCGAGGGAAATTCTCATGGCGGCCGGACCTGTACGGCTCATAAAGAAGTCATGTGGCGCAGGATTAAGCGCCTGAAAGTAAATAGAACAGCGCGGATTAGTCGCCCCCTCTATATATCTCTCGCTCACTCGCTCACTCGCTCGTTCTCTTTCTCTCTTTGCCTTTCGCCCCTCATCTCTCTCTCTCTCTCTCTCTCTCTCTCTCTCTCTCTCTCTCTATATATTTCTCAACTTTCGTCCGATCCAGCTCGATCCGATCCGCGAAAGGACTTGAGCCGCGCGTAAGCTGAACGCTATGATCTAATAACAGCCCCTAAGCTTTCCCCCGCCAGCTTACGTGACAATCCAAACAAAAATTTAATCTCTCGCGTTTTCCTGCCCGCCCCTCCGGAGAGAGAGGGTCGTGTACGCGGCTTGCACTATCGGGAGACCATTTTGATAGTTTCTATTAATAAACACTTTTGGCTCGCTCGCATGAAACGGTGCAGAGCCGGCGGACCGCAGCAAGCGGGCGCATGTACTGTCATTTTTAAAGCGGTGGTCGCCGCTATAACCATCGGTGCGTATCGTCTCTTTCTCTCTCTCTCTCTCTCTCTCTCTGTCTCTCGCGCGAAAGAGCGTTCCTATTAATTTTTCAAATTAAATACGCTCCCTTTTTCGTGCGAGGAGAATAGCACGCAAAAGCGACCGCTATCAGGACACCTTCACACGCATCGTACACAAAGCGTGCCATATGGAGAGTTAATTCCATAAAAAAAAAAAAAGCTGAACAAAGAGGTATTTTTGCGGAAGAAGCAACCGCGCGTCTTTTATTCTTCTTTTTCAGTAGTGGAGAAAGTAACACGTGGAGAACTCGCGAAGAGCGAAGAATGGGAGAGGAGAGGATATATCTGACGATCCACGAAAACTTTGGTTACAAGGCAGCGATGGCGGCGGCGGTGCTCCCTTCGTTTCTTCTCTCGCGTCGCAGGTTTCAGCGTTTTAATTAAAATTAATGGGTCGTTCTGTTTGACCGCTCCCCATTTCCACGTGATGGCGTCGAGACGCAGCATTTCGTGCTGTTTGCCTTTTCTCCTCTCCCCCTTTGTACCTTTAATCCGAGTGTTTTCGCACGTTGGCGTGATCTTTGATCGATCGGTTTTCCCGCGAACTCAATTTATTAACTTGCTGCAAGTGATGATCGATCTACCAAGTTCCGCCAAATTCGCTGTAATTTATTTTCCCAAACTCGGACGGAATCAATCTCAGAAGTGTGCGCGCGCGCGCGTATGTGTGTACGTGGTATACCTTCCGTGTGAGCGCGCGGAACTCTGTGTGAATAGATTTTCGGCCAACTGGAACATAATCTTCAAACGCTTCGGCGAGAGTACGCTGCGGGGGACGTGCAGATTTCGCAAGACGAAAGACCTCTGATCGCCGAGTTTAACGAGCAGGAACTCTCCCGATATTCTTCTACGCCACGGCGCGGCGATGGCGGCGGTAAAGTTCCAATCTAATGTTAACCAGGTGCGCCGCGAGCGGCCGTACGTCAGCAACAGCCACGACATCCGAACGGTCGTTTCACTCGGAATCGCCGAGCCTCCTCCTCTCCCTCGACCGGCGCGGAGGCGAATCTTCCCCTCGAGTCTCTCGAGCGAAACGAGGTGCTGTCGAAGCAACCGAAGACACCACAGACATCTGTCCCTGTGCTCTTTCTCTCTCGCACTCCTCATCAGTGGGACAAGAAGAATACCGTGGAGGCAACAGCCGGCCGCGTAGCCGCAACGGTTTCTACGCGTCAGCGCGATAACGACCCTCGCGCGTCTTATCGGGATATCTAGTCGGCCAGGAGCGCGCAGTCGACACCTCTGTATCGCCTTTATTGCCACTGATATCGCTACGTACGAGCGCCATCCGGCACTCGGCTGGCGGTACAACCCATTCATTCGGTCGGACAAAGTACCGACACCGTGCTAAATATACGGTCGATACCAACGGTACGAGGGTGAGCCGTTCGCCCAGCTACCCAGCCACCCACCTAACCGGCGACCAGCCCTCCCCGCGCACACCCCCGAACGGTACGTTCGCGTCGCTCGAATGCACCCGAGCTGCCGTGGCCGAGCGTGTGCGCGTGTGCACGTAGCCACGTAGCCGTGAGACCGTAGTCGTTGCAATGGGGAGTGATAATTCCTTCGAGCTGGCGAAGAACGAAGTACAGGAAAGCTGTTACCGAGACCGTTGTCACCGGTAGATCCTGGCGACTGGGGATAGGAAGGGGGGGCATAAGGAACGCTCCGCCGTCGTCCCGCGGCCATTAATTCCGCCTCGACTTTCATGCGCGCTCGTACATCCACGTCCTCCTGGACCGCCTTTGTGTAATCGTTAGGTTCCGCACTTCATTATGCCAGCCCGGCTAGCGTCACTTCGCGTCCTTTTCCGCTCTTCCCCGAGACTGATGTCGCTCGATCGGCCGGCCGACCCGACGTTCGGGAATTTTGTCTACTACTGAGCGACCGAGCTAGCTCTTTATTCGGGCTCGCCACGCTCGCTGTGCGCTTCCGGAAGCGGTCGCGATCTGCACCGGGTTATCTGGCTACTCGTTTCTCGATACCGCTACTCTCTGACACTTGTCGAACTCGATTTTCATTCGTTCACCGACTGCTATCTATCGACAACTCCAAGTTCCCGAGTGATAGCCGCGAGTTTAGGAATAACCGAACAAATGAAATTGGAACGGGGATGTATGGCCCAAACTTTGTAAAATTAAGGTGTCGCTGGGGACTGGTGTGACCATTTCTCAAGCGGAGATTATAGCCATCGCGCACAACACGATACTCCAAAAGGTACAAAAGGTGCAACGATAAATATCTTATCAGACGGTCAGGCGGCATTAAAAGCTTCGAGGTCCTACCTATAGCTACGAGTCTAATCTTGTCTCGGTCTCTTTCACTAAGACTTAGACAACTGGTAGCACGAAATAAGGTATCCTTATGATGGGTCCTAGGTTATATGGCTGACGAAGCAGCCAAAGCCGGGGCTGAGACAACTTTTATTAAACCGGAACCCGCATGTGGTCTTCATAAAAACCACAACAAGCAAATACTTAGATAGTGGAAGAACAACGGCAAAATGAGATATTGGAGGACTCTTCCCAAGTTACAAGCGTGCAGAGAGCTTTATTAGTCTAACAGAGAACCGAAGAAAGATATTCTCTCAAAGGGGAGATTAATGTGTTGACTGGACTATTAACAGGACACCTAAATCAGGATTATCTAAATCAACATCTGCACAAAATTGGCAAGGCTGCCGACTCACTCGACCCTGTAGATAACAGGCAGAAACATATCTTACACAACTATCTGGCAGCCTGTCGAAGCAGATTACTATTATTATACTATTATATATTTTGAAAAGGTGACAGTGACATCTGGTGAAACTGAAGGAATGTATCTTAGAATGCTCTTCAAGTTTCTCAATAGCTAAAAAGCTAAAACAGCTGAAAAGTATCCTAAACACGTCGGTCAGGCGAACAAATTAATTAATTATTTTATAAATTAATTTATAAATTAAATTAAAAAAATTTTCCTGGGTCGAGGTGACTAAGGGCTTCTGGGTTTGTTTTCCTTCAGATAATAGTAATAATAATACCAGGAATAATCGGAATTGAATTAACACCAGACAACCTGATAACCTTAGCATACTAACAGATAAATTATACGAAGTAATTGATGCCGATCGCGGTTCTATTATCCATTATGCGCTTTCAGCTTTCAGCGAAGCTGTGTGTATTACAAAGCGGCTAAGGTACACGTCCGATTCAGCCGCAGCGCTAAGGTTAAACAGACGGTGGAATAGCCGAGGGGCGGTTCCCGAAACGAAAGCGCTTAATGTGTATCGCTGTCGGTCCATAAAGCAACGACCGGCTCGCTTCCTCTGCCGTATCCTCGTTAAATATGCGCATGCATCAGCGTGCATACTTCCAAGCAACCAAGTAAGCAAGTGTCCCGCGCCAGAGTGCCGCCGAAACAGCCCGTCTCTGCCGTTTGCACGAAAAACGTCTCGCACGCGTCGGAGGCCGGTAAAACGCGAAATTACGCGGACTCGTTCGCCGACAAACGCTGATGATCGGATTAATCCAGATCAGACAAGTCGGCGAGAGCACTTATTAGCGACGTTCGCGAGAGCCCGAGCGACAGAGAGGCGCGGACGAATTTAAGGACAATTTGTACGGTCGTAATTAACGCGATTTTGCCGGTTCACGGTGAACCGTAATGATCCGGCAGCGAAATGTCGATTCGCACCCTCCCGCGCACCCTCGCGACAAGCCCTTCGAGCCCACGGCTTGCTCCCGTCGTAATGAATGAAGCGGTTTCGCGATTGGAATACCTGCGATTTCGGACAGAAGGACACTCTCGCGACCGCCGTCACATGGAATGCGCGAGAGGGGACCTGTCGCGGTCGCACGAGCGCGCATTAACGTCACCGGCGGCTCGCTAATTGATGACGTCATAATTATTATGCACGATTATGTAGCGCGAGAGCCGGCCGAGGGATGACATCAACTTGCGGACGATATACTGCGCGAGAGTCTGCTGCGTTGGCCGTGTTGGCTGTGTTATGTGCAGTCCGAGTATACACGTGCCTAACGCCGACTTTACGTACGTCGTATCGTCACATCTTGTTTTTCTAAGGGGGAATGAGGGGCTGATTACGACAATGTGGGATATAAATTGACAGACGCGAACACGAGCAAACGATGTTGCATATCGTAAAAAAGGAAAAAAAAACTTTAGCAAGAAAATCCGAGCAAATTTTCGATATGAAAATATTCGAACATAATATGAGTAAAACACGAGCAATACCATACTCTAAAAAATCCAGATAAATGTTTGGAAATACTATCGCACTGAAAAAGAGCTGCCATCTTTTTTATAGCAATCAACAGATTAAGCTATATATATTTTTATGATTCGTTTTGTTGCTTGTCATAAAAAAAAACTACGATTTTTGATGCACCAAAATTTCTAAACGTTTACCGAAATGAGTAAGAAAAATTCAGATAACATTTATCAAAAACTGAAGAGGAATCGATCGCGAAATGACGGATTCGTTATCTCCCCCTTCGAGAGAAAAGGATGATTCTTCTACGAAAATATTTTTCATTCGAAATATTAACCCTTAGCGCTCCGTTGGCTCCGCTGTGGAGACATCCATCATTTATTTCGTAATTACGGTGGCTCCGCTGTGGAGACATTCTAGTATTAATATCAATGCCTCCAGTTACTTTTTAAAATTACAAGCACTTGTAATTTTTTCCGTTGAAAATAAAATTTCTCTTTCCCAGACGCTCCACTGCAAAAGTGCTGCCGGAGTTACCAGAGCAGGCAGTGATAAGAAAACGCGCGGAGTGCAAAGGGTTAATAATTACTTTCAATAATTTTAATTTTTTTACATACTTTCAATAATTTCAATTTTAATTTTAAATTAATAATTACTTTCAATAATTTTAATGATCTCGATTTTTATATTCGGAAAGACGTTTGACTAGTTTGACCATCAAACATTCTCTCAAACATGAAAAGTAAGAAATTGAGGAAAAGGTTCACACTACCGTGCCACTTGATCCAGACGTGTATTCTGTTGAAGTCGATCGAAATTGTCACCTTGTCACTAGCACTTTGCGAGAGTGACTACGTGTTGAAATTTGTCTCCGAAGAACTCGTCGCGGTACACGCAAGTGGAACTATTCACTATTTGATAGAAGCACCTCGCCGATATCAGCGATATCGCCGGTCACGCCAGAAAGACTGTGTGCATCACGTCTCGGGTCACGGGAGGCATTAAATTTTACTGTCCTCGCGTCTGCAGATGTGCACGTCGAGCTTGAACGGCGATATAAAGCGTGCAGTTGCAGAATGTCGCTCCAGACGGAGCTACGTAATTGTTGTCCGCATCCTTCGATCTTTGCCGGACGCGGAAATGTACTTTAAACGACTTCTGCCGCGGACAGTCCAGTGACTGGTTTCCGGCTGACGAGACCCTCCCTTTCTCTCCCTCCCCCTCTCTCTCTCTTTCCTTCTCCCTTTCTCCCCCTCTTCCTTTAGGTATCCTCGTTTCGTCCGCAGCTGACGTGAACCAGCACGTCCGCAAGGTGGAACTTCGTAATTCCCGGATTCCTGAACCCTTCCCGCATCCTTACATCCGCAGAATTTTAGTTTCGAGAAATTCTCACGCCGACCCTCTCGCCTCGACCATGGTTGGCGGCTGTAGTTGTTGCATTCGTAGATTTAGGGATTTTCAGTCTGAGAGAAGACTTGAGCTTGAGGGGAGAGGCGCCTTGAATACTTGAATGCTCAAGAGACCCCGTGTCTCGAAGATCTCGCAGCACGCGATCAGGATCCCGAAAATCCTGCGGGAACCTGGGTCGGCTCAATTTCTAATAACACGACCTCGCGTTTCGCCTACTCCTGTCAGTATAACCCGCCCATATCTATACCCGAGTACCCAGGCAATATTTGAATACCTAAACTCGCGGATTTTTGGATACCCGATTGACCAAATTTGCCGATACTAACCGACTACTTAGGCTCACGGGTACTACTACTCGTACCCAAACACCTGATCAAGACCCACCAGACTTTAGTAGACCTAAGGAATATTTAAAAGACTCGAACGTACCCAGATATCCAGTCAATATTTGGATACCCGAATATCCAAACTTGCCAGTACTAATCAGCTACTTAAGCTCACAGCTACTGCCCGTGCACTAAAGTATTCAAATGCCCGATCAGACTCGGATACACCTAAAGAATATCCAAGAGACTGGAATATATCCTGATATCGGGACAACACCCTAACTCGCTGAATATTCAAACTTGTCAGTGCTAACTGTTTAACTTAATTTTTGAGTGAGCAGTCCCCGTGAGTTTAATTTAAACTCACGGGGACTGCCCGTACACTAAAATACCCCGATGTTCGATCAAGACCCATACTTGATATACTTGGGGAATATCCAAAAGACTCCAATACCCAAGTAATATTCCAAATAGGATACCCAGATAATTTGGGAAATGTGTGTGTGCTCAGGTGTACCCAAGTAATACCCTAGATAACTGAAATCTTCCGTAACTTCCGGTACTCCAATACCCAGGTAACTCGAGGAACATCCAAATAGAAAGGACCAAGGACTCAAGCACCCAGGTAATACCCGGATACCGAGGAATTAGCAGCGCTGGTTTCGCCCGTTGCTCTCGCAGGTCGTATCATGAGAGACACGACAGCAGCGAACTCATGGCAGCGTCGGGTCTTTTCCCGCTGCGAAACCCGGCCGAAATCCGCGTACACGCTTGGAAGGAAGTAATTCCGGCTACACGGAGCGCTGCTTGTCTACTTATCTACACGACAACGATGGACACGTACGCAGGCATGCGAGGAACGTGACTGTGACACGTTGAGGTATCGTGTGCGCGAGATATATTACGCGGGTGGCGCGATCTGAAATCGATCGACTGTGACCTAGAAGGAAGGTTAATCCCGTACAGGGTACACAGCTCCCAATTAAGACCGCAGCGGCGCACCGCAATACGTGTGCGCATGGCACACTGCTGCTGCTGCTGCTGCTGCTGCCGCTGTTGCTGCCGTTGTCGCGAGGCTGGGCTTCAACAATCAACAATTGTACCTCCGTGAGTGAAGGAGTACAGAGCGAGAGAGCGGTGGGCGGCCGCGCGCACGCAGGGGATGGGGGAGAAAAAACGCAGCGAGCGAGCAGCGCGCTCGCGGAGACGCGCGAATTCCACAGCGCGAGAAGCAGAAACAAACGCTCTGACCTACAGACGGAGTAATGCGCCGCGGTAATAGAGTCCGCGCGGTCCGCGGGAGGTGAAATGACAAATGTCTTGTAGCCGGAACGAACGACGTGCCCTTTTATTTTCCGCGAAGGGAATTGAATGGAACCGTCGGATGAAATGTTCGCGCTTCCCGAGCTTTTCTCGGAAATTCCACCGGCTACTTTTTTCCCTTCTATGTATATAACAGGTATCCTTGCTCTCTATAAAATCCTTCTTTCCATCCCGAAGAAGTCCCGACGCTCTCTCAGCGTCGAGTCCTGGATTTTACATTCCTGTTTCACCGTTTTGCGTTTCGCCAGCCCAACTCTCCGCTCTCGATGCGTCATTTTGATACACCAAAGTACTCTCCTCGAGAATCCCCGACCAATGTAGGCTTCAGTACTACATAACAATGACGTATGAATAATGACGCGTTGTACTGCGTAAGGATATCAGCGTGACCGAAGCTGTCAGCCTTGGCATAATAAAGCAAGCGAGAAACTTAAAGTTTGATGAGGTGCGCGCGCAAGGCCGGCATCCAAGGTTAAATAGATCAGACTGAATCTCCACGCGCGATCCGAGATTCGCTTTACGGACGCTTTACGAGCTCGCCGAGCCGCGGCGACACGCATACGCAATGTATGCACTTGGAAACAAATGAGATATTCCGCATTGTCCGAGGGCAACGAGCGAGCGAATCAAGCAGTTTAGCAAACGGGCCGACCGATGTTTTTATATCGAGTCGCCGCATTGTTGGCACATTAAATATTGATCGCGCATCGATCGCCACCGCGCCATTCTCAACCACCTTTGGATAATGCACTCGCACATTAATGCACTTGTCTCTGTGTGGTGAGCGCCGATATTAACCCGGATAAATGGAATAAAATTTTCGCCGTCGATTGGGTGGCGCGCACACGATGCCGCCGCCGCCGCCGTTGTTGTTCCGTCGAAAAACGCGGCTCGCGCCATGGTGGAATTATTGTTTTTATCGAAAGTCCGTCGGGGAAATAAATTTCACCGCTCTCTCCCGAGTCTCCCCCGGCCGCCGCCGCCGCCGCCGCCGCCGCTGCTGCGCTGCCGCCGCGGCTCGGAAAGCGAATCAATTTGAATGGATCGCGTAATGTAAACGAAACTGATTGAGGTAATAAATTCGCGGCGAGGAACAACCGCGATACACCTTCGGTCGCGATGCACGCGAAGGGGGGAAAATACATGCGCGCATCGGCCAATTAATATTCGCGCGCTCACCAGCGCGAGCTCTAGCCGCCCCTTTGCCGTCCCTGCAGCAGCTCTACCCCCTCCCCGGTCCCTTCGCTCTTGACTCATTTATCAAAAAGTCGCGAGACCACCGCGGCCGCGGCGTGATAACGAACAGTCCGAGGGCGATTTTTCACGCCGCAACTGAAAACTACGGCCTCTTATATTCCTACGACGCCCATCGGTTACCGCGTTTACAGCCAATCTTGTCGCTCCACCTTCGTAAGTGGCAGAAGAGAGCGCTCTCTCTCTCTCTCTCTCTCTCTCGCTCTCGCTCTCTCGCTCGCTCTGTTTCATCGATTGACGGCAAATTTGAAGAATGCTCCGTCGCTGTCGCGGAGCGACAGATCGAAAAGGTCGCCGCAGCGAAAAGTTTAAAGGAGCGAGCAAGGCCGGTAGGGCAGGGCGGAGTGCGCGCTCGAATTCGAGGGTTTGGAGTTCTCTCGAATGTTTTTTTCCAAAAGCCGAAACCCTCCTCCCTTACCCGGCCTTATCCGCGCGCTCTTACGGCCGCGATGTGCATCGGGACGGCTCGGGTCGGGTGCTCGGCGAGAGGTTGTGTGCGTTCGAACGCAGCTCGGATGTAATTTTCATATCCTCCGGTCCTTTAGCTCTCCTCTTCGCTATGTTCGTCATCTCCGCGCGCGTGTGAGAACTAAATCCGGAAAATTTCGTATTCCGAATCTGCGCGTCCAAACGTTATCCGCGATTTCCCGAATCCCGGGTCTCCTGCAGCCGTGGGATCCTTATTCCACGCTCAAGGATACGGATCCTCTCGCCGATCTTCCTTCGTTCTTTTCCACATCCTCGCGAAACCTCGTCCTTCCACTACACCGTCCCCTCCCTCCCCGTCCTCTCCGTGGGAATTTTTTTCACTGTGCGCCACGTCTCTTCGATTTCTCATCAGACTCGAAATACATGATTTTTATTCTTCCTTCTCCCTCCTTTTTCATTCCTTCTCTCTTTACACGCCGGGCATTCCCCGAATGGCCCTAGAAGGGCAGAACAGAAACGCGGGAAGAGAGGGTGGGCTTACAATCCGAGACTTCGCATATTACCACGCGTAAATTCCAGGATTATTCGGGCACGCGCGCTCCTTGCTCCGCAGGAGCAGGGCAACGGCGGCGGAGTTTCGCCGAGCGTTTTCGGTCATATTCGTGTGTTCTCCGGCCGCGGCCTCGCCGACGGCGAGCGAGCCGCCGCAGGATGCTAGACAAAAGGGAATGAAGCGGAGAATATCCGAAAACAATACATTTTACTACGAACGGCCGGCCGAGCTGCGGTGCTCTTGCTCCACGATACATAAATATAACCCCGGCAGTGGAAGAGAGAGGCGCGCGAGCTCGCCATGATGCACTGGCGCACGCATCGCAGTCTGCTTCTACTTGCCAAATACCCTGTCTGACCCTGCTCCACTATAGGCAAAAGTTATCTACGAGTTATATCCTCGCATTAAGCGCCAAATAAAGTACATTAACGCTCCCTTGCTCTGTATGCGTCTCTTCCCCCCTGTACCCCTCTCACTCTTTCTCTCTGCTCAGTCTCGCTCGCTTCCTCGGAGCGGCCGCATGCTGAAAGCGCTTCTGTTTGAATACCGAAGCGTTCGTTTCGTTGACGTCGTCGTCGTCGGTATCGCGTTTCCTCGCCTCGCCTCGCCTCGCCTCGCCTCGCCGAGTACTCCCATTTTTAGCGTCGGCTCTCCTCGTATTCTCAGAAGTTCCGACGAGATCTCGTAATTAGTCAATTTAAAAATCCCCCGACAATTCTCGGCGGAGCGTGAATCCAATTCGAACTTTGGATCAGCGCCGCTGAAACCTTATTTCGCCGCGGCGACGCTGCCGCATCCGATAATTATCGCGAAATGAAATCGGTGTAAACCCGTATAAACGCAACGAGATTACGGATGATTGATCAACGTCGCGACGAAGCCGCTCTTCCTCCTCTGCGTCCGAGGAAACTCGCCAAGAGAATACCGTCGGCGACGGCGACGGCGACGGCGACGGCGACGGCGACGACGATGATGACGACGACGACGACGACGAAACTCGTGGTCGAGATAGCGTAGGATATTAAGGCGCGATAACGCGAGGTGTCCGACGCGCTGGTGCGCATTCATTTCTGATAACAGCGCTCGGGGTATGTGTATTTTTCCTATATCCGGAGATCCCGGTTAAAATCCATCTCCCGCGGGGAAGACAAAGAGCCGGGGCCAGGAACGCATAATAACCCCTCGCTCCCCCTCCCCCGCCCCTGGCTCCCTCCCTGGCTCCCAGCCGTTCTCTCGAGTGTCGGGAATATTGTTTCGCGTCAAGGAGCCGCCTTTAAAGCGTTAATTTACATTCCTACCGAGCCGGGGCATTCTTCCGCTTAACACAAACCCGGTTTTATCGGAATTTTTACGGCGAGCCCTCGAAAATCCTTCAGATAACTCTTCTCTGCTTTCCTCGTCCCTTGTTATCACGTCCCTAACGTTGATAAGCGCGGAGTAAATTTTGATGTAATTTGCGAGGGGAAAGAGTGCGTTTCAGATTGTTATCTCTCTCTCTCTCTCTCTCTCTCTCTCTCTCTGGTCTCACTGAAGTGAAGCCATCGTCGAGATGAATGGCATAGAAGTGAAACGATAAAAACTGGAGGGAGAGTAACGACGTCGGTGGATAATGCGTTCCGCCGCGATCTTGTTGCCGGAATAAACGAGAAGCGCCCGGTAATCTTTTTGCCGGAATTTAATTTTGACGAGGCCAGAATGAGAGAATTTCTCGAACGTGTTGTAAGAGGGTAAGACGGTACACGTGGAGAAGTGACATCTAAGCAAGAAATCTAAACAGAAGCACCGTTCCGACAAACGTCACATATGCCATAAAACTCTCTCTCGTCTCTACGATCTCTCTTTTCCTATATATTTCTCATACGCTTTTTCGCGCACCATTCGCTCGCAATGAATTTCGCTAGGTTGCTTTCAAAGGGTTGCTCCGACGCGAGATAACGCACGTAGGAAATACGTGCACTTTGCTCTTAGCAGATCCATCTTGCCCCCGAAGCCTCTTAAGATCGACGAAGGACATTTCCATGTGCTGCACTTGCAAGTATCTTTGCGTATCCTGATCTCTTCGCGGCCCACGATTTTGGAAGAGACGTTTTAACTTTTTCATACAGTCACCTCCCGCTCCCGGAGACGCTGTATATGCACGTAGGCGACGTAAGTCGATCCATTTGGGTGGCTACGATGTTCCGGCAATATCGACTACCCGGAGATTTATAGAGACGCCCTGAGAATTTTATCGTGGGCCGTTGATCGATTTATCGAGGCGCCTGCCGCCGACTGCGGACCTACCCAGGCTGAAAGAAAGGCCTTATGCACGAAAGGAGGAAAGCCGTCGCTGACTTGACCATAAATTAGGGCGATTTTTCGCGCCGGATCGTGATTTACTGCCCTGCCAAGCGCAAACGCGAACCCATCATCATCGTTGTACCGGGCCTCGTCTTCCATTGCCGGGAAGTCTCGAGATCTTTATCTCTAATTCCCGCAGGGCGTCTCACGCCTCGAGCGGATCCGCTCTCATTTTGTGCGCCTCCGGACCCCCGCATTTACGCAAAACACGCAAAATCTTGGCGCACCCGCGACCGCGCTGGGAACAATCCCAATCCCTCGCGGATTTATTTAATATGCGTACTAATGACGCGAGGTACAGTCAGTCCGGCGTGATTCAAGCTGAGCTAGACGGGAATTTTGAGTGGCACATCGAGCCCTCTGGATATCACGTCTGCCGCATTTTCTAGCGTCATCGAGTTTCCCGACGATTGCATCTCCTCGAGCTGCCATATTGAGACCTTCAGGATCACGGTTCTTTGACTCTCGGGAAGAGCTTTTTGCTCAAATTTCCGGATCCTGAGCGGACCCTTGTATCAAATCTGAAAGTTCTCGAGTCTTTTTATCCTCGAAACTTCAGCCTCCGCCCCAATACTCGCGTTTACATCTTGCACGTCTTCAACTTTTGACGTCCAGTGCTTCCCTTTAGATTCTTCGCTCTGCTCGGCTCCCTTCCCTCCCCCCGGTTACTTCCACTTTTGACACTTGGCGAATCCCCGATCTTCGCATCCACGGAATAGCGAGAAGGGAGGGCATTAAATATTGACGTTCCGCCATCCAAAATTCTACGCCACTGCCTTTGACACGAACCCCGGCAACCATCTCCGGCTGGGGTATAAGGTCAGAGCGGGGTGGGTTGGCGGTTTTCGCGGTGTTACGAATGCGGCGTTACCAAAATATCATACTTGACTAATACAGCCGGCATATTAACGTATCACGTGACAGAAGACGCTTACCGCGCGCTCGCGAAATTAATTACCACAGGGGGTTGTATCAGCAGCGAGATTTCGTGACAGAATGTGTAAGTTCCTCTCCTGAGACCGCCTTCAAATTTCAAATGTAAGCTTACATAAGCCAAGATTTATTGTTCGATCCGATTAAGGAACTATATATGAAACTGAGAAATAAGCACGAAACTACGCCGATATTTCAATAACTTTGTTTATTTTCGTCTCGCACGTATCGGAGACGTTTGTTCAACGTGAATACGCGCCGACTGGTTTCTATAGATTTCGCGAGTCGTGTGTTTACCCAATTAAAAAAAAAAATTATAAAACAGAAATTTCCCTCATATATATGTATTATATCGTAATACGATAATATTTTCTACACATTTATACGGTGCTTTTTATTAAATTTTTTTCTCATAACAGTATCGATAAAGCTTTCTAGATAGCCCGTGCGCCTTTGCAAGAAAATATTTTACACTTCCCTTTGCACTTGTATTTCATATTTATTAACATCCCAGAATGTTTTTCTCTACGTGTTTATACGCGTAAGCCAAATTAATTTCGATAAAAACCGCCCAGCGCGAGATGAACGGACGCGCGAGATTTCAATAAACATTCCGCACAGTTAATTGGTAATTAAGGATCTAAAAACTCATCGTCTATGGAAATGTAATTTCCGATATCGACGCGTCAGTGTCGGGTCAGGGGGCGGGCGAGGGAGAGGAGGGGGGCGGCCTTTTATTCGCGGCGGAATTTATGGTCACCATATCTTTCTGAGGCCGGATCGGAAATTCAAGCAATAGCAGTAAAATATTTCTCCCTGATGGAATTTTTTCCCATCAATTTTATACGTATGGACCATCCGGGATACTGGGTTCATCCGAGGACAGCGCAGCAATAGAAAATGATAGTGGAAGGCGGAGAGGAGAGGGGAAAGGTCCTGCGAGGATTCGAGGAAGGCGGCAGGACCTTCATCCGCGACTTCAGAGAGAATATGAAATCAAAGACGGCCTTAATTCGCTCCTCACGCGCGGCCAAATACTGCAATATCCGATATTATCGACACGCGTTACACTCTTGCCGCGCTATTATGCAGCTGTGGCCCGCAGTTTTAGCGATTTTTATGAAGGGACTTTTACGAAGGACCACCTCCGTTATGTTTGTTTTCTTTAAGTCTGAAAAGTTTTCCACGCCCGCCCTGCTCGGAGCACTTAAATCTTGGGACGGACCCCAGCATAAAGTTTTATCCTTATCTGGCAGTTGCCATGGGCGTCTTGGATTATCACGGCTGCTAAAACGGCCGGATGAACACGACGCTATAGTCGCTTTACATTAATCCATTAAAACGGGTCACGCCTGACGTAGTAAAGTTAATATAAGTAAATTAGAAATTTATCTAACATCTGCTTCAGCCGCATATTTTATAATGAGATCACCGAGCGTACTCATTACTTCGTTATGCTCCTCTTTTAAATGACGGCGAAAGCGCATGTAATATTTTAGGCACTTCCTCACGCAGCCATGGCCGAACAAAGTGCCTCCTCTTTCTGTCCGAATAACAAGTGCTAAAAAATGGAATATTAATGTACCACAACAGTATTGCACCGATCATACGCAACGACAAATCTAAATCATTATGGTGTAACCAATTAAACTGTTCACCCAACTATAATATAAAGTATATAACTATGATATAAAGTATAAAAATATATTATTGGCAATAAAATTCACGCGATATTAATTAAGTATACCGTATGAAATATATATTGCTTTATGTCACAAGTGTGAAAAGTAAAAAGTACAACGGAAAGCTTTGAAGTTTGCAAACATAATTTCTATCTTTTAACTATTGCGCAAATTGTGCAATTAACGCGTATGTATGTGATGTGCAATGCAAAAAGACGATGAATTAATTCCATCTCCCAAATTCAACGTATCTTAACGGGCAAATTTTAGGATGACTGATTCGTAGGAGACAAGTAGAGAGGAGGAAGTCAAGTGTATGACTGATGTGTTACGAGTTAGACGTCATGTACTTGTTCAACATCTACTTGTTCAAAATTAACGACACGCCGAGTGGAAAGCGAAGTACGAGGCAAGCTACATCGCGAGCGAGCACACCGCTTTAGCCCTCATTTCTTCTCGTTAATTATTCCAGACGAGAGAAATTTATCGACGCAGTATTTCCACTCGGCCAAGTTTCCAGGATCAAGCTCCAGATCGGGATCTATTTTGCACTCCGATGCAAAGCCGAATACGGAAAATGGCTAACCTTCGAATCTCCGATTCCCCACGTGAAAGTCCCGCGCGGCCCGACTGTCACGTATATTTCGAGCACAAACGAACAATACTCCAACTAATAACTGATAATACTTCACTTCCAGATAAACAATATTTTCAAGAGACCGCGGATGATCTTTTTAACGGCGCGAGCGAGCGCACGCAGTGTGTGTTGACACGCGAAAAATCCGCTTTATAAATGTGTCATCGTCAAGCGGACGGGCGATGAGGACTCGCGCCGATAACCCCATCGCGATCCATCATCAGGCTGGGCGATACACGACAATAGCTTCGCTCTCATTAATTATTTTTTTTCCCGTTCGTTTTTTCGTGTTCGCTCCAAAACCACGCACGTCACGGCTGTTTACCGTCCTCCAGCATCCAGCTGTACCCGCCCTGAATGGCTTCCGGTAGGCGAGAGGCGAACCGGTTGTTATCATCTATCAAGTGCCATCGCCGCGGACAGACACTGTCAGCAAAATCGCGACGCTTTGTTGGTGTTTCCCGGTCGAGATTTGTCGCCGGCGAGAATCCGACGCTGCCGAGACACGGGGATTTAAAAAATCGTCGCGCGAAAAAAACTCGGATGTACAAAGCGGAATATGAAATTTTCGAATTTCATCAGACTCGCCGTCCTTCCTATCTTTCTCTCGTTTTTTTTTCTCTGCTGCTCTCTCTCTCTCTCTCTCTCTCTCTCTCTCTCTCTCTCTCTCTCTCTCTCTCTCTCTCTCTCTCCCTCCCTCTCTCTCTCTCTCTCTCTCTCTCTCTCTCTCTCTCTCTCTCTCTCTCTCTCGCCTTCTATCCGAGATACCTTACGTCCTATCGTGGAACGACGGTCTCTATCAACTTTTCTCACCGTGAAATTATACGAACCGTCATTTTCTCCTACCTTGTTACGCAATTGTAAAATATCGCGCTTTCGCGAAGCTACGGCGGCGATTTAATTCTAGCACAATTATTATCTCACGATAGACTCCAACAAAGTCCCTCCTTTCTCTCTTTCCCTCTCTCTCTCTCTCTCTCTCTCTCTCTCTCTCTCTCTCTCTCTCTCTCTCTCTCTCTCTCTCTCTCTCTCTCTCTCTGTCTCTCTCTCTCTCCCTCTCTCTCTCTCTCTCTCTCTCTCTCTCTCTCTCTCTCTCTCTCTCTCTCTCTCTCTCTCTCTCTCTCTCGTTCGTAGCTCGAATGCGATGAAGGAGCTTTTAATTAGGATTGAAATAACTTTTTAATATCGCCACTATTAATTAACGAAATATCATTAATACTGATTAACGGAACAAAAGCTCTCTCGCGGACCCACGAATAAAGAAGTTTCTTGCGCGGAACAGCTTCGAGTGCTTCAACAAGCCGTCGCGCGTATCAGTTTGGCGTTATTTTTAAATTGGCGTCATCGAAGGACGACTCGATAAGAACTAGTCGATAAGCTGTCTCGTTACCGCAAACGTCGCAAGGAATAATCTTTTATTTTAAATTTCGACGCGATGAAAAAAAGTGGCGGTGGCGAGCGTGATAAGACGCGGATGGACACGAAAGGAGATAACGCTAATAAATTATCGAGGATTTATTTTTAAGGCGAGGGAACGGACACACGCGCACACAATTCTAACGTTACCCCACATTTGCCTGGAAAATTTACGGGTCTGGCGGATCTGGAGCTCGTCACGTCATATCGCGTTGTCTCCGACTATCGATTGTACCCCCCGGCAACTGTTGTCGCGTCTCGTGACCCTGCCTGAGAGCTGGGAAATATTACCTTGCCATCATTTTGATGACGTCAAGTTTCCCTGAAACTGCGCGAAAAAGGACGACCCCACGTTGGCGTTTGTATTTTCTGCTGGATTTGCGGCGGCAAAATTTTTTCTTCAAAACCGACAATTTTGTTTGCCTTTCGAGTTCTTTTAACGTGGGATATCCAATATTACGGCAATAAAAGATTCGATTGGAACCAAATGGCGAGGGATTTCCTCTGAAATTTTTCGAAAAACGAAAACTCGATATTTTTTACGATATATTTACGTTTGATTCGGCGTATCTCATGTTTCAACGATAAGTTTGCAAATTTTATTCCACGCGAAAAAAACGCCTGTTTTTACACGCGAACGAGGGAAAATATTTAAATTGTTGCGGGAGAGGGAAGAAGGAGAACGAGGGACACAATCTGATTTCTTTCATCGCTTTCTTCCCGCTTCTCCCACTCGGCCCTCTCACTCTCTCACTCTCTTTCTCCTCCTTTCATCGTCGCCTCGTTTTTCCTCGAAGTATTCCGGTCTTCCCCAGAACTGTTTAAACACAAATCTCGACGGTTGCTCGAAAAATCTTATTTCGAGGTAATAGCGAAACTTCCCTCAGTCGGCTCAGCCGAAATTATCCGTCAACTGTTTGGAACGAGAACGCGTATAATGCGACCGATTACAAGAGGGGTTCAAAGTAAAAGCCGAGTGAGCAAAGGGGCGAACGATAAAACGAACGAAAAAGAGGAAAAAAAACATCAGGACACTCTTTACGGACTGGCCAACGAAATTTCACGACGCAGAAATTTCGGCCGACTACGGAACTCATTTATGCTCATTTACACGCCTCTTATCAGTGTTCGCAGGCTGGAATCCGGATGACTCGGCGGATGAAAATTCGAAGAGGACGAAATCTTAAATAGGACCTATCTCTTCCCCTCTCTTTCTCCCTCTCTCTCCTCTTCTCTCTCTCTCTCTCTCTCCCCCCCCTTCTTCCTTTTTCTTCATCATCTTCTCTTCCAAGTTACCTTTGAGAAAGATCCCGCAAAATAGAGACTCCTCGCTCCTATATTCGCGAGCAGAAGGCAGAAGAGAAACAGAGGGAGGGGCAAGGGTTGAGAAGGATACGTAAAGCAGTTTGAGATTGTTCGCCAGATAAGAGGACCAACCCCCGCGTCGGACTTACAACTGAACACGTAGTTAACGCGCTAAGCAGAATTGCGCGCGGTATTATTCCTGTTTAAGTCTTACGATGCCCTTACCGGTAGCAGCGGAGGGTGACGATGTACACTAGGGAATGAGAGAAAGGATAGGAACGAAGTAAATTTGAAATTATACAAAGAGAAAGAAAGGGAGTGAGAGGAGGAAGACAGAGGGGAGAAGTTTGGTGAGGAGGAGAGAATATATAAAAGAAACGAAGATGTGTCCGAGATATTATCGCTTTCATGCTATAGGTTCTGTAAATTACAGTTACGGTTTATAAAAAGCTGCAGTCTTTTTTTATAAAACCTCGCTTTATTTAAAAAAATCGAAATCTCAATAAAGGTGGGTAATGTTAGCTCCTTTGTAATACTCGTTCATCCCTACTCTTTCTCTCTCTCTCTCTCTCTCTCTCTCTCTCTCTCTCTCTCTCTCTCTCTCTCTCTCTCTCTCTCTCTCTCTCTCTCTTTCACTCTCCAGTCTTATTGTAAAAAAAGCGTAGCGTCTCACAAAAGACTGAGATAATCTCCGGCTTCTCATAATCATCCTAATGAAGGCTATCCTCGTCCGTGAGGCATATTTAAAATTTATATTCTATATTCTATATGCAAGATATCTTTGAACCGTGCTTTTTTTAATACACAACGTCATTTTCTATGGGATAAAGAGCACAAAATAAGTTATTCGGACGCGGTGGACAATTTTCGGCGTCATTTTGGAATTCCACGCGCGCGTGGGAGAATATACGAGAGGACCTGCTATAGCCATAATTTTCGCGAAATGTGCGTTCCGTGTTGTTATCCGGTTTCCTTCTCTGTGTCACAAATGTTCGATCGGAGCGCGTCGATTCGGAAAATGATAGGATATATCTAGGGAATCAAGGAGATGGTTAAGCCGATATCGAGGAGAATTTGCCGTGAAGGACCTCGAGAGTAGCTGGAACAAGTGCGATACAAGAGCGGCATTTATGATGCTCGGATTTGTGAATCGTCGAATTCCTGGGATGCGCGGGAGAAATTCCCAGATATTTGGCTCCTGGTACCCCGCAGTTTTTCAATCGTCTGACTTTTGACACAGTGAGCAAAATTATTCAAACATCCGATCATTGTGATTCCCTCTTCAGTTTCTCGCCTCTCCCGTCGTGTGTTTTTGGTATCTGCTTTTTTTATTTCATCATCTATTTGTTACACATTCACGACCTCGGTCTCATCACTTGCTGCTTTTTAAGGCTCGCGTGCTTGTTAAATTCTATCGATTTTAACATGCCAGCCTCCTCGGCGACTCCCGATATTTAAATGGCATGATTCTCGTTTTTTCTCTTGTTTATTAATAGCAGGCGGTTTCGAATTCTTTAATTATTGAATTTTTTCTATCGATTCTATAAAATCTCGACATTCCCTTCGAAACTGATAATTATTATTCAAAAAGACCAGGAAGCGCGGGAAGCAGCTGATAAGATTAATGGTCGCGACAAACATTAATCGTCCCGAGTGGTCCACATAAAACACAGTCTCATCTCGTCAGGATATCCCTAGTAAGACGAACACATCCTGTATACGCGTTGTATAACGACAGACTGCATAACTGGACGGCACGCAAGCTTTTACCGTGGCGATTTCGCTGTTGAATACAGGCAATGAATGCAAGCTTGATAACCGCACCGTCGTCATCCTTATCTGTATACCGTAATCCTGCCTGCTGTGTCACCGTAGCTCGCAGGACGAGGCGATAAAGTGCCACGCTGCAGTTGCATTCGACCTTGCGGCGCGTCATCGTACAGGTAATCCCGGCATTAACTTTACCGGACTTTCTAGTTTTACGTTTCTATTTACATTTCGTTTGTTCTCTCCTTACTTCTTTTCCTCTTCCTCCTTTTCTCTCTCTCTCTCTCTCTCTCTCTCTCTCCTCTGTAATTCTAGGATTCAGGATGATACATTATCATGACGCAATACAACGAAAAACACACGTCCAATTCCGACGGTCGAGAAAGTGCCGCAAAATATCTCGAGAAAGAAAGTGATGCGACGTTTATTTTAATATTATCATCGCTTGTTTGCAGAAATCGAGCGTTTGTCTAACTTAACCGGCACTCTTTCGAGATATTCTTGATAGATGAGAACGCACATTTGAACTGAATAAAAATTCTCTTTCGGGAGATTCTTCCTTCTACACAATTTTCAATACTGACAATATCGCGGCGATGGAAGCCGGGATTAAGTTCAGACGATCTCAAGTGTTTCGAAGGATAAAGTTTTGATTCATGCATGATAAATGCACAATCTGGTTCAACCGCTGGCGGCATTTGCCAGCCCGGGGGAGGGCTGAAAGGATTAAAGGAAGCGTTGCTAAGAAGGCGGATGCAATATCGAGTTTGTAAAATAAAGCGATCTAACGGGAACGCAGATACTTCTCGTTTACCATCCGCGATATCAAACTACGGAGCACCGCTTTATGAATATGTAAAGTCCGTTAGAGGCGCTCCGGCAAATTGTTTGCGGATCGCGTCAAATATTGACAGGGCGCTTGTAAATTTATTCAGGAAAATAATGTATCGTAGCCGCGATGGAGTAGGATAAGTCGCGGAGAATTCTGATTTCCCGCTGTAAGAGCGAAATGAGATTTCGGCTCTTTCTTTTCGCAAAATGCGAAGCTACGATTGCGAAATCCCTCAATATCTGGAATTTCGAATATCCACGGATTTGGCAAAATCGAAGTTTGCGCGCAAATAAATTCCGCTCTGTCCTTTCGTTGATCTCCTTACCGCAGGTTCCGATTTCTATATTCTCATGTATTGTGTGGAACTCTCGTGTTCGCGTACCCGAAATCTTACAGTCTCGAATTATCGATTTTCCAACTTCTGAAGGCATTCTTCACAATCTGGGAGCGTGCGTACATGCGTACGTGTACACGAGTCATAATTTTTCATAGCCTTGTATATAAATTGGATCTCTTTGGCAAACGAAATATTTTTATTCTAATAAAAGCCACGTTAAACCCTTAAAAGCTATTATCGAGGAAAATCACGTCAACGTCACTGTCATAGGTGAAATTTCATCCCGATATATTTTTTTGTTTTAGAAATAAAAAATCAAACGCAATTAAATGTTTCATTATTACATGAAATATTACAGGAATATTATTATATGAAATATTATTATATGAAATATATTAAATGGAAAGTAGAGAAATTATTATTTGCAGCAGAGTTAATTTAACATTTAATAGAACGAAACGAAATTCGCATGGGTGTAATTTCAACCAAACTGGTGGTAAACTTTAAGGGTTAATATAGTACACTTGTGTTTATAAATATACATTATATGTATATATATATATATATATATAATTATATGTCACATATAAATATATAAATCTATAATTACAAAGCAGGCAATAACCATGAGGCTGCAGGTATTATCGATCGAGATATATCCGAATTATTGACGGAATTCCTTCGCGAATTTCCGGTTGTATAAAACCGGGCTTAACGAACAACATGTGCCATGGGACGTGTATTTCGGGCAATCGGCGGCGTCGCCAATTAGGAAGCGCGTGAGGAAACTACAAGGACGATAATGAAAATAATAATTAGCCGGCGTAGTTGCGGTTCATTAATTGATTCGGCCGCCGAATCATCATCGTCCCACATGGCCTCTTAATTAACGCGGCCAGCCAATCAAGCGGCCGTTTACGTTCCTAATCGCACTGACAACGTTCATTTTTCGTGACATGACGTCGACACTTGAGCACAATTGGCAAATTAATCGCCAAAAGTGCAAGTGATCAGAGAATCCCCGCGTGCCTCGAGCGATATCGGCCAACTGAACTTGGACATTTCTCGTCGAAATTTCATGTCCTCGATATCTTCTCGAAACGATTTCCCTGTAACTCTTAATATCTTGACTCGGAGAAACATAAAACTTTCATAAAAATATAAACTCGCGATGCTAATTATAAGTCGCGAGACGAGTCAGCTGCCCATAAAACCGCAGCAAGAGAAGACTGAAAGCGTCAACGCTTTTTTAAACAAGTAAGACAAGTCCGGGAAAAGGGAAGAAAAAAGCAACCGTGGAGGAAGAAAGTTTTCCACGGAAATCAACTGCGAAACCGGTCGTGACCGGCCAGTCGCTGCATTTTGCGCGAAGCCAGAGAAAGGGGTTGAAGGGTGCAGAAGGCAACGGGACGGCGCGCGATGTGGCTCGCTATCGCTATCGAGGATGGCGACGGGTGATTTGTTGAATTATGACCAATGCCAGCGCCGGCCGCAGCGATCACCCTCGCGTGTTCACCCTTCCGGCATTACCATGGCAAATCAGATTGACGCACCCCTTTCGTGCTCGCCATCGCCGCCGCCGCCGCCGCCGCCGCCGCCGCTTGTTTTAATTATATCACAAGTGATAAGCGACACTTCGCCCGACAATTCTGCACGCAGAGGTCTCGCGCGCGCATCGATACCGAACGAGCGGATTTCGAGTTCTCCTTGCCGCGCTAGCGCAGCGTGACTTTGATATTTGCCTCGAGGACGAGAGCCAGACTCTTGAATTTTTCAGACATGTTCTCTCTCTTTATCGCCTGGGATGGCCGTTATTATCCTCTCGCGCTCCGAGCGCTGCAACCAGCGATATATAGTGCGAACGAAATTCTTTTATAAAACTCGAAAACCGTCGGGCTGGCGCGGCGCCTTCCTTAAATCAGTTACGGCAAATCTAACGGCAGCCGCTTTAAATTTCGATTTAAAGCCCAAGAGGAGCCGCCACGGCGATTTTCGAGTTTCATAAATCTCAGATGGCGCGCGCCACGACGCGCGCGCGCCTTGATGCGCGAATTTCGAATTCTTCGAGACACAATAGCTCACGAAGCGCGACCGTGAGCCGGAAATCTTTGGTTTCCGCTTGAACGGAGCCTGCACGTTCTCAAGATCTGGCAATCCTTTAACGGACCGTCAAAACTTTGTAGGGCCCTTCGGTGGCTGAAAAATGACCCTTCAAGGGTGCGCGACGCGTGAAGTATCAGGTGTCGAGAGCACCGATCGATCACAGGATAATTTTATTGATTGCAGCCGGCGCGAGGGATGGCGGCAGCAAGAGGTACCCTGTGATCGTGTTCGTGCACGGAGAGAGCTACGAATGGAGCAGCGGAAATCCTTACGACGGCAGCGTGCTGGCGAGCTATGGTGGCGTCGTCGTCGTCACCATCAACTACAGGCTCGGCATCCTCGGTAAGTCTCGCGGTCCGATATATTCGGGACTGCCCTTCGCCTTTCACCCCCGCGCCCGTCCACCCGCGTCTACGAATACCGCGCTCGTGTGGCCGAGTATAAGATACGAAAGGAATACGGGGTGCCAATTCTAAGCGGTCAAATATCCAGAGTAACATTGGTCAGTGTTTCAAGTACTATTCATGCAGTCGAATACGGAGAATTATCAAAGTTTATTGTGGAAATTATTAAAATTAAATTATGACGCTTAATTAACTTTTAATCGAGCACCGAGCTGTCTTCAGTACTGCTCGAGTATCTCCGAGTATTCCAGGGGTGCCATTTTGGTGTGGGATTGCCTGGGCATTCGGGTGATCTGAGAAATATCCGGATTACATCCGAATGACGCGGATACTCGAGTAACATCCGGAAAATAACATCAATAATAATTTGAATTCTAAGCTCTCTCTCAAGGCGACTCTCTCCGGTTCTCCCTTCGTTCAGCCCTTCGCTCAGCTCCTCCGGGGGGGAGCTCCAAATCTCTTGTCTCTCTCTCTCTCTCTCTCTCTCTCTGTCGGATTTCTACACGTTGCGCGCGCGCGCGCAGTGGTATCATGGCTCCTCGGATTTCGGAGGGTTTAGATTTCCGAATTGGCTTTCTTCGAGTTCCACGATATGATTAGATCCGGGAAATCGAGCGGAAGCTCTTCGATCCTCCAACTTTTCAAGCACCGTCTGCTGTATCCTAAAGTCTCGGGCCTCCCTCCCTCCCTCCCTCCCTCTCGCCTGCCCTTCAACCTTGAAGTGATTCTACATCCTTTGTGCGGCCGAAACGTTGTTACCTCAGATTCGTCGACCGATCTCCTATTTTCTTGAATTTTCAAGTTCCTCATTAAAATTTGAGATCCTTCACGTCGCGCAGCTGCTCGCTAAAGCATTGCTTTTCTTTATCTCCCGACATCGCCCCGCGCTCCCTACGCGAAGCAAACGCCGATAATCCTAAATTCTCCCGGCGAAATTCCGTTACGACCGGATATCTACCGAGGCCACTGGGTCTTCGGCTTTCGAATTTCTCAGCGGCCCGCTCCCCCTACCGAGATCTCCCGTTTCTTAATTCTTACGCGCCTTCCTTCCGTCTCTTCCGCGTTAAATACTTTGATAATTAACCCCGATCGCCGAGGCAGATATAACTTTCGCGAACAGCTCGGAACTCAGATAAATCACATATGTTAGTTGGCCGCTTAATGGTGTGAAACGCCACCTCGCAGCGGTTAAGGCTTGAAACGAGCCAGTCGACCGTGGCTCATTAGCTATTTAGGGCCGATTACACCGACGTCACTTAGCGCTAAGTGTGCTTACTCAATTTTCCCGCCGTGTGTAAAGACGACACGTCCACATCGGAGACTATATGATCCGACGAAGGCGAGAGGAGCGAGGAGGCCAGGGGAGGAGGAGAGAGTGGACGATCGACCGCAGTCGGTTTAATCGGCATTAGATTAACGCGATGAGACCGTATCTTCCGAACCCTTCGATCGATTTCTATCGTAAAACGCGCGTTCGACCGCGCTGCAAACGCCGGCCGCGCGCGCGCGCGCACGCTCGCCGAGTCGACGTGGTCATTAGACGAAACTCGTTACTTCATGACGTTTAACCGACGTCGCGGCGAACGTGCGAGCGAGCGAGCGAGCGAGCGAGCGAACGAACGAACGAACGAACGTTCGGCGGATAAGAAGCCGCGGAAGAAGTCGGAGAGCGCGAAGAAGCGCCCGGCAAAAAGTTGACCGCAAACGCCACGGGGATTGCGAGTTCCGGCGAGCCGGCTTGTTGCCTGGCAACCCAGGCAACCAAATCTAATAGGAAACTCATTACGGCCAGGTCTTCCGTTTCACCAAACTAAATTCTTGACTCCCACCTCCCGCCCCTGCCCCTGGCCGCCTGCCCTAGCCGCCGCTCGACGCGACAGCAACCCCGCTGTTCTCGTCTAGCGCCCTTGCGGCGCACATACTGGGTGTCCCGATATCACCGTCCCCATCTCGGAAAGAACATCGCTGGAAGCGACGAACGGACTGATAATCCAGATCGAGGGGTCCGAGGCTCAAAAGACCCTTCCGTCAGGGCCAGGTTATATTAATAAACTAGCTTAGATCCAATTATTATTGGAGGTCGGCTAAAGTTGGCTAACATGATTATTAAGTAACTATGATTATGCTGGGTCGAGCTCGCGGTAATTGTTGGATTAAATCAGATTAGATTTCCGACGGTAGCGAAAACAATTTGCGCGCACGAGAGGCAGCGAGAGACAGCGGAGTAGAGAGGAAGAGAGAGAGAGAGAGAGAGAGAGAGAGAGAGAGAGAGAGGGAGGGAGGGATGACCGTGCTTAGGGAGATGATGGCGGTCAGTTTTCGACGACATCGAGAGGCGACGACAGAGAGGCGCACGTGAGCGTAAATCCAAATTTGAGAATTCGATTCCGTCGACAGCGAAATGGAACACCGAAAGAGGCGCCGGGAAAAAATAAGAGGGAAAACTCAGAGGAGGGATGGGGGAAGCTCAGAGCGAACAGTGAGATGAAATAACGGACGCCCAGGAAATATCACACTCCGGTGACCGCACAATTTTTATTCCCTCCTTCTCGCCCCTGTTTTATTCTCCCTTTTTTTACATTTTTCTTCGTTTCGAAAAAGTGATGCCGCGCGCTTTGTGCGTACAGCCGACCGGCGATACCCACTAACCCCTATCCTCCCCCGCCCATCCGCCCTTCGCCCAACAGCCATTCCTCGTTCCGCCGCCGCCCTACCGCGTGTATACCAGCGTGTACCGGAAAATTTAAATCAACGAATAGCGTTCAGCAGTTTCATTGTAACGAGAAGAATAGGAGACGCGGAAGCACGGCGCGACAGATACGCCGGAGGTTGAATATCAAATGGGACATGACCGGTGCTTCATTTCTATTCCGCTCTTTCACGCTTACGCTTCTCTCCCTCTCTCGACAGTGCGTACAGGCAGGCTCACACGCCTGCAAGCGCTGTGAGCTTTGTACATTTTTCTCCCGTTGACGCGGCAATGCCGAGAATCGTTACTGGATCGGACTAGACACGGCCGGAAGACGAGGCGAGACGAGACAAGACGCCTTTCCTCTCACTCTGTCTGTAAGATGAAGAAGATTGTATTATCGGCGATGCAAATGCGCCATTATACAAAAGTCCTCCGGAGCCGGCAACTGACTCGGCAGGAATTCAGCTAGACCCGCTAAAGTCGGAGGGAAGATTCAGAGAGGATACAAACATCGCGCTATCCAACAGTTCAATCAGGATTGGATTGCGTTAGTAATGGAAACGTAGCGTTTCGCTAAAGTCAGAGGATGTAAATATAGCAGCAGCTGGAAACTCAATTCCACGGGAGTTCGAGCTGCGAAATCGCTCAATGGGGAATGAGCAGAGGACATTGGTCTCTCGTTATCTCGGACTTGATAATCATGCTGAACGTCTAGCAGTCTAATTTCGAGCCCTAAAAAATTTCGGCGAAAGGATACGAACGTGTAACTCAACTGTACAACTCATTCGACCCGATTACTAAGGCAGTCGGTGAGAATTGTCGCGGGAGAATCGATTTTACGTCGACAAAGTGACTTCTAATAGCGAGACGATATGATTACACAATCACGTTACATAACGCATCCGTTGCTTCATAGACACAAAAATCCCAAGTAATCAATAGTGCTCAGGATAATCAGGGTGTTTTAGATATCACTCTGGCAAGCTGCTATGTCCCAACATCTGTTTAAACAAATCTCTGTTTAAAACATGCGTCCCATTTCTCAAATAGCCTGGGTATATTCCTAATATTACCCAAAATATTCGGATACCGGGGTGCTTTTAAAATGATCCGCACATCTGAGCCTTCAGATTCTCCGGATATACAATTGCTTATTCCTATCTACTTTGAGGAAGCTGAATTCATTTGAAAAAAAATGTTGTAATCGCGAGCACCTAGGTAGTGGGTTTGTGCAGCCGGGTATTAGCAAGATACACGTCTACAGAAATACCCGGATTACTTTGACAGCGCTGGTAATTAATACAGCAACGGCGCGCTCACGGCGGTACAGTGAGCCGATCGCGCGAGGATCTCGCGAGGATCCCGGTATAAGGACTCGGACGAAGGGGTAGTTGAGCGTTTTTCCACGTAGCATGGGGCTTTCCAAATTATCGATTTGGCAGGGCCGGCGGGAAACAGTCGGCGCAACATCGTTGACCCAGATCCTGGCGACGGTAACGCCTCTCTTGTTAAGGCACCAAGTGCCCTAAAGTTAATGTGCACCGGCGCAAGTATATATATACGGCGACTCATAATGGAAATAATCCTCTTAACCCCGCGAAGAACAGTCTCTTCCAGTATGTCGGCGGGTAAATATGACGGATAATTTAATGGCGCGGCGTTTCGAGCGAGGCAAACACGCGACGCGACGCGACGCGCTTCGCCTCGCCTCGCCTCGCCTCGCCTCGCCTTGCCTCGCCTCGCCGGTCTCAGCATTACGAGAGGTGAAATATCGCGGCCAAACTTGCCGGCAGCAACAATCGTAGCTCGCGATTTCATTCGGCCATAAGGAAGGGAGAGAAAGGTGCCGGAGGGGGGGAGGTGCTGGAGACCCTTCGGCGGGTTTCCACTTCTGACTCAATTAGCGCTAATTTCATTCTCTCTATGTTAAGAGAAACTGGAAATAATTGACTACACGGCCAGCTGACATTGCCGATAATTTCTCGGTTTGGAGGCAGCCAATTAGAAAATTACTTGGAGAATGATTGTCGTTCGCGGGAGATTTCCCGTTCTCTTCCGATTGCCGCGAAAACGACGAAGTGCTTGCGACGGTGTGGCCAAAGGTCACTCGCGTTATCGCGTCAACTAACTCGGTATCTCCATGAAAATTTCACAAGGCCTCGACAATTCGGCAACATCGTCGGAGCGACAAAATGGCCGTCGGCAAGAAACAATTTTTACGCAAAAGGGGCTCGTACAAACTATATAATAGAACTATCCCAGTATCGTAGAATCGGCGCCCCCGATGTTAAATCAAATTTGGGGTTGTGCTGTCCCGACGGAACAAATACGGGAATAAATATAAACAAATGTAGGCAGCCTGGCAGATTTACGAGTCCGAATTTATTCGGCAGAAACGGAAGGGAGAGAACGAGAGAAAAAGAGAGAGAGAGAGGGGGGAGCGAGAGCGAGTGAAAGAGAGAGAGAGAGAGAGTATTGCGTTACTGTTTGCAACGTGACTTATAAGATTCTAAAGGGTGGAACTACCGAAAATAAACGATGATCTGAATATATCAAATACAGTGTCGTTTAATGAATATATTCTTTGAGTAAACCCACAAAATTGAGGAGACCTTTCCGGTTCGAAGTTTCAACCAACACTACTCTCCCCCATACTCAAGTCATCGTTGTTTTCGTCAGGAAGGTTCCAGACGTCGGAATCGCTTCTGATTAGATGAGAGAACCGCGCGATAGCTCGGGCCCACACTTTTGGATAAGTGGGGCGCATTCCCGTGGTGGGAAAGAGCCACGCTTGGGGCTCGATATAGACAGGCACCGAAAGTCCTTTGACTGTCGGTAGGAGTCAGGCAAGGGACTCGAATGATAATTGATAGAAATATGGCGCAAGATTGATGAACCATATAAAGAGAAGAGTTACGGGCTCAAACCGCAAAGATTCCGAAAGTGATTTAACTTTCAGAAGGAGTCACGCTAGGAACTCGAGCCGTAAAGGCTCCGACAACGGAAAAGTTGTCGATCGATCCCACTTTGGGGAGAAGGGGTTAAAATGGTCATTCCGTCATGAATTTCTTAAACAATTTCGAGTCCCGTTGATTGAAAGCTCTCGGGTCAAAGGGTTATTCGCTCATTTCTAAACAGAGAGAGAGAGAGAGAGAGAGAGGGTAAGTCAGTTCGCTGACGAATGTATTTCGACGGGAACGAAATCGAACAGTTCCCGCGCATCGCGACAATGTTACGCCCGGCAGACCCGGTATATAAGACTGTTGCCAATGGGACGCCATCCGGCTGTCATAAATATCGCCTCGACTCCGCCAATTGATAGCAATATCTCGCCCGGCGAAACGATACGTAAAGTAGGACGTGATACGCGTCTGAACACTAAATCACACCAGCTGCTGCTGCTACTGCTGCTGCTGCTGCTGCTGCTGCTGCTGCTCCACCAGACGAGCCAATCTCTCCACATCCCCCAACCATTTAACCCCTTCATCCAGAAGGACTGCGTTCGACGCGATGTTCCCGCCTGATCGGACAATACGAGGATCCGGCAACGCAAAATCGCCCGAACGTGTTCCCGAACGCCACCGTTTGCGGAAAGCGTTCGATAACCGGATACGCGTGGTACAAACAAAAAAGCCGAAATGGAAAGCCGGACCAGCGCGAGGGCCAACTACGACCCTAACTGCGCCAACCACGCATCCACCCTGCCCCCTTTTCCCACTCCGTTACCGAGTTACTTACATCCGCGAAGCCGATTTCGCGAAGCGAAATGTCTTCTGCCGTCTTCAACCGAGAGAAGCACTTCCCTACTGCCCCATCCTGCTATTTATCTCGCCTGTCGTGCTCGATAGTTCGCGACATGTGGCCAACGGAATTAACCCCATCGGTAGTAATTCCGGGCGCGATCGGGGCGATGTTATACCAGCCGTAACCGACGATAATGGACACCGAGAAGCGCGTAGAAACCCCTCGCCGACCGACCGATCGACCGACCAACCGACCGACCATAAGCGGCGGCTTGTTTTGATTGCAGGCTTTCTAAACGCCAACACAGACTCGCACTTACGCTCACCGGCGAATTACGGCCTGATGGACCAGATCGCGGCGTTACACTGGGTGCAGGAGAACATCGCCTATTTCGGGGGCGATCCTGGCAACGTCACACTGGTGGGACATGGCACTGGCGCCGCCTGCGTGAACTTCCTGATGACCAGCCACGCGGTTCCTGACGGTAAGGGCGCGCACCTGCGGCTCGGTTTTGCCATGCTATCGGATTTGCACCTGACCGGCGGATTCCGCCGCTTTTCGCTCTTTTACGTCGACGAGCCGTTGTAAATTACACGAAAGCCACGGGCTGGCAAATCTACGCACTTTTATTCTCCTCACGAGGGGGAACCTTATTCTGCTCCCCTCGATATCGGGTCAATCGAGAAGTTCGTCTCGATTTGCCGCGACCCCTCGACGGCAAATCTCGGCTGCCTTATACCGAGTAAATATGAATAATCTGTTTCCACGGAACGCGATGAAGTGAAATTGGACCGAAAACTCAAGTCGAGCTTTATGGCTGACCCGGTATTTTTCCTCTCGGTCTCTCGGCGACATTGATTGTACGAACGCGCAATCGATGATCGAAATATTAAAAATACAGCCAAGTAATCTGATACGTGTATATCTTTCATCGGACATCGCGAAGCAAATTTTTGGATGCGTTTAATAACACTTTACACATAACTTAGTGAGACACGGTAGCATGATGGCGGCCGCGTGTCAGCTTCGATCACGGTCTGTTTAACGTGTCGCGAAACTTTCGAAACGTTTTTCTTTTTGTACGTGACATTGATAACGTTATTATGAACGCTACAGCGTTTTGAAGCTTTACGACGGAACCTTTCGTCGCACGAAACGGATCATATCGCGTGATTTTTGCGACGTTCACCAGTCGAGAAAGAGAGAGAGAGAGAGAGAGAGAGAGAAAGAAAGGACAAGAGAGAGACATGGATATTCGCGGGGGGTGTTCGAGCATCTTGGATGCGTCTTTCGAGCTGGAGCATCTTCGGAGGAACCGTCGCGTAATAGTTTATTGTCCCGAAGCGAGCCATAGAACCGTTCCTCTTAGGGTTGCGACGTGGAAACAGATAACGTCACGCAGAAACCGGGCGCGGATGAAGGTGAGGGTGCGGGAGGGGTCGAAGAGCGAGAAGCCGCACGAGACAATGATACGGAGGAGCCAGGAATAATGGGGTGGTTTACCAGACGCTATAAATTACGGGAGAATCAGCTGGCCCCGGCCAACATTGACAACTCGCAGCTGTAGTGAATTATCATCCGGAGAAGCTCCCGGCGATAAGCTCTGCGGTCCCGGAACAGATTGCGACACTTTGTTTTTTGTCCCTCTCCCCCCTCCAGGGCGCCGATAAAGCCGGGAGCGCGCGACGTATCGAAGAATACGACGAAGAACAATAGCGAGCGGTGTTATCCGGCCAAGAAATTATATTGCCTCCTTTCGAACTGATCCCGCTTTTGCCCGTGCAAAAACTGACCACGCGCGCGCGCGCGCGCGCGCGGCACCAGCGATAAATAATGAGGGATAATATTTAAATGCACTTTTGCGAAGAGAATTAAATGAGAATCAGACCAGAGGAGAGATTGCGCGCGCGGAAAGGGCGATATCGTAGCTTGGTATGAGAGCAATTCACGATTCCTTCCTTGAGAAAAAAGAAAAGGGTGACACTCCGACTTCAATAATTCTCAGTCCCGCCGGCTGGATTTTTAAGTTCCCGCGATTCTCGAGATTCCCTTATTTTACGTTTCTTCTTAATTTCTGAATATTATACAACCCGGCTTTAATATCGTGGAATACTGCGAGTTGCTTGAATACTTTTCAATATCTTACGTCCTCGTTTGCCCTTTCATCCGGAATTCGCTGATTTCTCCACCCGCGATTCAAGACTCGTTTAGAAACTGATTTTTCGATCACACAATTTCGCCACCCCGAGCCTGAAAGCCCGGAATTCCTCGGTCACGCGTTCTTTTCTCGGATCCTCGGTTCTTTTGAGTCACGCTTCATGTTCGGTTGGTCGTTTCTTCCGATCGTACGCCTTTAACTCATCAGACGCTTGGCTCCCACTTCCCCGAAGGAATTAATTAATCCTCGGGTATTACGGAAGACTGCCATTAAATCCGAGTAACGCGATGGAATTTGAGCCGGCGATAATCCTTTAATAGTCCTTTAATGTCGCGAGCTTCGACATCATCTTATCGTTTGGCGTCGTCCTCTCGACGACGGCGACTCAGACGGCGACAACGACGACGACGACGACGACGACGACGACGACGACGACGACGACGACGACGACGACGACGACGACGACGACGACGACGACGACGACGACGACGGATATCGATGACGGAAGAACGGGCTCATCTTGATTCAGTAATGTCGGAAATACGTCGAGGATGCTAGCAGGATATTCAGAGTTTACCCCGGTATCTCCTTCACTAAATGAATGAGACCCAATCGGATATCGACGTGTATCAGGCTGATAAGATCGCTGCCGAAGGCAGTACGTATATATCATGAAATATCGGGGTGGCCGATCGACTAAACTGGGATTACGTGTGGGAAAACATCGCCTGTCGCTTTTACTTTGCCAAAAGTAGCCCCGTACATGCTCAAGTACTCGAATTCGCCTCCCTAATGTGGCGAACATCGTGGCAACTTATTTCACGACATTAAGGAATCCTCCCACACACGAGTTTGCAATGACAGGCGCTAATACTCCGGTAATAAGACAAGTGTGTGCGTAAAGTAATGCACAGTAGCTCTAAGCTACTGTAATCGCGACGAGGAAAGAGAAACGAGATGGCATAACAATCTGAAGGCATGGAAAACTGGCGGGACACAATTGTTTAATCGCGTCTGCCGTATTTGTTGTACGGACACGCGTGCACGAGCGAACGAGGGAGCTTTTTCAGCATTTTCGGCTTGACACCGTATACACAGAGAAATACAGCGGATGGCAGGCTTCATAGAAGGGATCTCATCTTCGAGGTATCAAGATTAACGACTCGCAAGATTGGGATTAAGCGACTTATCCTGTCTTCTGTATTAAATAATAGACGACGAAGCCGGTAACGTCGTGCTCGCCCGCGTCGCCTTAATTTTCCGCGCGCTGCGAGGAGCCCCGCTGCTCCACTTTTACCTATTCATCTCTTGCGTAATGTCCCATTTTGCAACGCCTAGCGAGGAAGTTAATGGCTAACGAGCGCCAATCGAAGCCTCCGACCAATATTAAACGCATTTTATCATTTTAAACACGTTTCTCTGTCGCGTTCTTCTTCCCTGGCCGAAGGAGGGATGTTAATTAAGGGCAGATGAAAAACGCCTCGACCGTTCCGCAAAATAAGACAAGTCGCGTTTGTTCAATTACTCGTATCCCTCCCTCTCCTCCCCTTCTCTCTCTTTCTCTCTCTCTCTCTCTCTCTCTCTCTCTCTCTCTCTCTCTCTCTCTCTCTCTCTCTCTCTCTCTCTCTCTCTCTCTCTCTCTCTCTCTCTCTCTCTCTCTCTCTCTCTCTCTCTCTCTCTCTCTCTCTCTCTCTCCTTTCTCATCTCTCTACTTTGTGTTTAACTTAGGTCGCGTACTTGGAAATTAGCAATGATAAAAGTAAGTCGTGTAAAAGGAGAAAGAGAGAAAACGTTAATTAAGAATGTATCGCTGGAGTTTATTCCGACATGAAATTCGAGTTCGTCGTGAATTTTTCCCCGCGAGACTTTTTCGAATCACCGAATTCTCTCCCGAAGAACGCTAAAGGCCCGGCAAATCATACGTGTGATTTCTTTCTTTTTTCTCTTTTCCTCAAGATGTCTCCATGCAACGACGCACTGCGACGACCCGCGTCTTGCCAGCTCGTCGTCCTCGCGGCGGAAGTCGCCGATAACGTTGTAATGGAAGTCGTTGATTGGAAATAAATCTATCGAGTGATCGAGATGAGTATTCGTTGCTATGCATTGAAACTCGGATTGTATTTCGTTTGCTCAGGTAATATCGTGGTACCGCTGCGCGCATGAGAGGAATCGACCCCGAAATCATCTCGAAATTCAATTCTCCGTCGCGACGTATAATCTTTCCCCTCCGCGAACAAACACTTTTGCATTACGTGATATGATTTGCGAATCCCGCGGATAAGGCGGGCACCCTCCCCTTCCTCCCGAAAAGTGCGACCGGCGAGAACTTTCCGCACGCGGATGTCGAAATCGCATCGCATGGATATCGGATTTTTACGACGCGGAGCGCGCCCTGGATACACCCCGGCAGGCACGCGAGGAATCGCAAGGATTGCGAGCGTCCTGAACATCGAGCGTGCGCAATGTAACCGATATAGTTTCGCAATATTTCCACGAAATGTGAGAGAATAAACAAAAAAAAAGAGAATAAAGAAACAAAGCCGGGAGGAGAAGGGTCGGGAGAGAGAAGGAGAACGTGCGCGAAGGTGAAACGTGCGTGAAGGTGAAACGTGTGCGAAGGTGAAACGTGTGAGAAAGTCCCCGGGACGGTCGAAACGAACGAGTTAATGGCTAACGAGCGCATAACGCGTGTATTAACAATATTTTAATGCAGCCGAACGCAGCGCCTCATTTATTATTATTATCATTAGGGAGGACGATTAATTATGCTTATGGAAAATATGCTATGCATACGGCATTAACAGCGGCACACTCGCTCGCTCACTCATTTACTCATTCGCTCATTCACTCATTCTCTTTCTCTCTGTCGCTCTCTCTCTCGCAGGTCTGCTGTTTCACCGAGGTGTCCTGATGTCGGGCAGCGCGCTTTCACCCTGGGCGTTGGTAAGAGGCGCCGCCAATTACGCCATGCAGGTCGCCAAACACCTAAATTGTTCGTCGGTGAGTACTAGCAAACATGTCCGCCTGATCGCGCCGAAATTATCCGTCGCGTCAGTTTATAATGTCATTACCGCGCTTCCGCTCGCCGTTCCATCGCGTCGCGCCTGCGAGTGTTTCTCATCGCGGGATTTATAATCTCGCATTTCCGATTATTAAATAACGGGATAATAATTTTAGGGAGAGGTAAAGCGGCAACAAAGAAAAGGGGGGCGGAAGAATGGCGCTTAATCCGATACGACTCACGCCGCCCTCGCCTCGGCAATTCCTTTTCTCTCGTCAGTAGCGGAATTAAACCGTGGAATTAATGAGACTATTGACAAAAAAAGCGGGACGTATCGTCGATTCGAATCCGACGAAATTAATTGAATCGTTGACGCACACGCGCTGAGTGTAAATAAATAGAATTAAAAATACAAAGGAAACGTATATACACGCGCGACATGCGTCGTAATTTTGGACAAAAAGGTCGGATATGAAAAATTTTTGGAAATTCAGGCGGCGCATACACTCGCGCGCGCGCACACATACACACACACACACACACACACACACACACACACACACACGTTCACCTCCCTCTGAACGAGTCCGAGCTTTACGAGACAGCGGACGTATTGAATCCGACGTTAAATTCGGACGTTCTGTTCATTTCAGTTTACAGGGTAGACCGATCGGACACGTTCCAGTTATATTTCATCGCGTCAGCGGCCTCTCCCCCACCCCTCCGTCTCTCCCTCTCTGCTGCTGCTGCTTTAATTCTTATTCGCTCGTTTTCGAGCGCGGCTCGTATAATTCACGATAATGCCGATCGTCGGTGTTGAAACGACCGCGTGAAAGGCTAGGCGCGGGCATAAATTAAAATATCAAATACGTACGAATACCAGCGCACGTTGGTGTTTTTACAGCGTTAATTACGCACTACCAATTATATTAACGGCGCGTTTCAATTAAGCTAATATACACCCGAGACATACATCGGCCCCAGTAGGCGAGTATGCGCGCACTTTCAATAAGAGGGATACTAAATTTCGCAAATTGCAAATTGGGCAACGCATGAATTTAGTATACCCGCCCGTGCGTGTATGCGTGTGCGCGCATACGGAAAATAGGGTGACTCCTCTCGGTTGCGAATTGCAGCCGCCAAATAAATTCGAATTCACATGCGCGCGCGCGCCCGCTCGTCCACAGGTAAAGATATTAATCTCACAGAAACATTCTCATTTTGGATATTAAACGAGACGTGGAGAAATCGCGAGCGCTCCTTTTTGATTCGACGCACCGTCGAAGGAAGCCGCAATGATGCGATAAATCGCCTCGCGATCGGACGAGACCGCGTCGTTGAGCCTCTCGCACTTTCCCATTATCTAAAAACCTGCGTCGCCGTCTTTCTCTCTCTCTCTCTCTCTCTCTCTCTCTCTCTCTCTCTGAGAAGAGAAACGCACATTCGGAGGGAATGAACTCGGAGCTCGAAGTAACGCTCAGAACGTGCGGGTCCGCAGGATGGAGGTTCCTAATTTTCGAACGATGAAGTTCGCGACGATAACGACGCGAGGAATTTTTCGACCCGCCTGAATAAACCTTCGTCCGTCTCTCCGCTTTTACTTTTTCTCTCTATCTCTGTCCCTCCCTCTCTTCCTCTCGATCTCTTACCGTATCGAGAAATAGCGTCAGGATAAAATTAAATTAAAGCAATCTCGAAATTCAATAGGGAATATCGCGAGCGTTACCGTCGTCGCTCTCACACACCTCTCGTTCTTCCGTTCTCCCTTTGTGTGTTTCTCCTCCCCTCGCTCTCTACCTCTCTGTGGCTTCTTCTCCCTGTCTCTCGCCGTCGCAAAGATACATTTTGCGTTACGAAGAGCTATGAAAAATATGTTTCACCCAGCTGACAGTTATTTTATTGGAAGCGAATTACGTACTTGGCCTACTTTATAACCGCGGAGCCGCCGTGACGTCTTTTCATTGATATTGATATGCGGCACTGTAAATTCCGGTGACGATATTTCCGATCGTCGTCAAGGCCCTGATATATATCTACCACCGCCTGCTGCGCGCGCGCGCGTTTCTCACCCCGCCAAAAATAACCCGATGAAAGATAACCGGGTCTCATCGGTGTTTTTCCAATTCGAACTTTCTCTCTCCGGTTGTTTCGGCGATACGTGTGAAGGACGATGGATGGATGGATAGGTTCGTCGAAGGGGGAAGTAAATATAGGGGACAGCGATAGGCCGGGGGCAAGGGGTCGAATTGATTTTCGGTCCAAATTCGCGGATACGCGCGCGAGCAGCGCGGCATAATATTATATAATCCCACCTCGATTTCCATTTCGCGCCGCCGCCATTCCCGCTCTTTTCTCCCCTTTCGCGTTTTTTCGTTCCCGCGCGCGACACCTTCACGCGCAAAACACCGGGGAACAATGGACACCGCTTGATCCTCGCGAGCACGAAACGTCGCTTTCGTCGAGCGCGAAGACACACTTCCGGGCGCAAAACGACGAGCCGCTCTCTCACCGGCGCGCTTCTACCTCATCTAGCTGCGTCGAATTCGCACGTTTAATTCGAACGAAAAACTCCGCTGTTTCCGTTCCCCCCAGCGCAAACCCTCCCGCCCTGCGCTCCACCTTCCTTCATTTCTCCGCGCGCACGATAAATTACGCTCAACGCCCAGGATAACTCACGCGGCAAATCGTCTGAAAATAGCGGAAGGCGTTCCGGAGTTAACGCGTTTTACGCCAGGGGGATGGAGAGGGACGGGCGAGAACGGCGAGGGAGAGGGTGGATATGCGGGATCGCCGAGGGTCGACATTTTCCGGCGGCATTTCCCGGCGTGGATATACCGTCGGGACGAGGCGGCGCCTTAACGAGGCTACCTACGCGACGCCGGCAAGGTAAACAAGATTTTCGCGCGTCGCTCAGCGGAATATCCAGCATCCGGACGACAAGCGGACTGGACAGACGGACCTAAAACGGACGGGCCAAGGAACGAAGGGCCGAAGAGCGTGAGCGCGCACGCTCGCTCGCTCGCTCACGTGGCGATTCGCTTTAATTCGGACGTACGCAAATGAATTGCTTTAGCGGCGGTAATCGCCTTTGGAAATCCAGCTTCGCGCTGGCAGACGGAACCGCAATCGAATGTCGGCTGGTCTGACGAAATGGGCGAATCTAGCACGTGCGCAAATTACCACGCGCACGTGGACGAGCACCGTTGTCCAAATGGAGAAAGAGAGAGAGAGAGAGAGAGAGAGAGAGAGAGAGAGAGAGAGAGAGAGAGAGAGAGAGAGAGAGAGAGAGAGAGAGAGGAGACGGATGAAGGGGATGAAAGGGTGAGAATGATCCCGATTGCACTCCGTTCGGATAAAATTATCCAAGACTATAGCGCAAAGTACCGCTCCGTCAGGGATTATAATACTTCCGTTACTAATTCCTGAACTTCAGCCGGTCGTGTCTGTACCATTTGATCTTATCAAGGATTCAATTGTTCAGCAGCGCATGAGGTATCTCAATCAATTTCCCGATTAGTTTTCTCTCTAACGAAAGCTCGCTTTAATTAAATGAAATTTCAATGCATCTAGAGGCGCGCACGCGCGCGCTATTGTTCTCCGAATCTCTTTGTCGCGGGCAATTTCGCAAATTTTTCACCGTCGAAATGCGCAATGCGCATTTCTTCGCGCGGTGACTTTTTCCACCGGATCGATGCGATTTGCTCCAAATGTCGCATGCATTATGTAGGAACATGACGCTTTGTGCAGCGTTCTGATTGTGCACTCACCGTTGCGCGCGGATGTCCCACGACGCCCAGTCGTCCCTCAGTCTTCCGAGTCCTCAGCCTCCGTAGTCGCCAGTCCTTCGACTACGGTCTTCAATCTTTGACCTCCGTAGCGTCCAGTTCTACGTCGATTGTACCTTGCTGTATCGGAACTCGCGACCGCGATCGCTTTAACGAATTTACGGTTTAAAGGTTTAACGGAAAGTACGACTTATTCCGACACTTCTCGGAAACACACTCAGGAGTCGCGTGTAAACAAACCGTGGCTTCTTAAAGGACGCGTCGCGTTCACGCGAAACGAGCTTCTCATTTCGTGAGGATTTTAATAGCAACGACAGCAGCTTGTGAGTTTTGCGTTTCGAAAGAAATGATATAATCTGTTACGCGCGGAAAATCCTGAAATGTATATAATACGATTCTTTTGAAATATATAATTTTTCGAGCTTTTATCCTTTGTGACTTTGCAACGATTGTTAAATTTGTTCGCGAACTGAGTAATCGCGAATTTCGCGTGTAGCAGCGTTATTTTAATATGCAATTTTAACGCACCATTCTGAGGCGCAATTCTCAGGCGCAATTCTACTGCACTTTTCATGCCGCTTGAAACAGGGGAGGAAACGGGGAGTTACATTGTACGAATAATCGTCTCAAATAATTCTGTACCGTGAATAAATGAAACATAGCAAGTTCAATTATCTCTAATAAAGAAGACGGTTATTTAAAGAAACAATCCCCCGATTGTTTTGAGCAATGCATTTCAATGGATAAACATGTTCACACAGAATCGAGAGAAAAGTAATCGGCATTCATAAAATGAAATAATTATAATCGGGGAAATAGTAGTAGGCACTTTGCTACTACTTTATTCTCAAACAACGAAAGAATTTATCATTGATGCGAAAGATGATCCGAATGAGAATTTGAAGCAAAAAATTAACAATTTCCTCTTTCTCTCAATATGCATGCAAAAATTTACGAGTTAAGCAAATCGCATTGATTTTTTATATGCACCATAAACGTCGTCACTTAAAATATTCTTTTGACTCACCAAAATACTGGGAACTCAGGCTCGGCAGCGTTCCGCTACAGTTCTGCAACAAAAAATATAACATCGTCGATTAGATACAGCGGACACTAGCTTGACAAGAAAAAATACACGTCAACACGTGCGCGTTAACCCTTTGCGCTCGTTTTAACTCCACGATTTTTACACGGACGATATGTCCCAGTTTCCGGTCGCGAACAGTTAAATACGAGAGAGTACGGGAAATTTGGAAAAACTACCTTCGAGTCGATCCTGCTTGGCCCGAGCCGGATCCTGCGGCGCAGCGTTCGCATCCATAAAAATTGCACCTTCCGGAGACCGCATCCACCGTGTGACCGCAATTCCAGTGAGATCTGAAGCAGAAAGCTAGTTTTCTGATCAGCTATATTGCGACGGACGTCGACGTATCGCGCTTAAATCAGCAGTTCGAAAAGATCCTTCCTTTAAATCAATGAAAATCAAGGATAATACTAATTACCCTCAAGATTCGAGATCTCTGCTTCTGTATGACCTGAGCTACCGCTCAAACGACGATGGCACAGAATGTAATCACGAACGTAATACAACGCGTCCGTTCCGATCGAACCGGAAAAAGAATCGAGACCCTTATGCGCGACGTCTCTCGATCCGTTTACCTTCGCGCCGCGTACTGTTATGACCTCTTAGGCCTTCAGGTTACATCTATTTGTTATTGTCACCGAGGTCACCTGATTTTCAGCCGGCGAAAGAAACGCCCGGAGAAGCATCGTCGCGTTTATCTACTCATTAGTTCAACACTTTCTACACCCTTATATTAACATTATATGTTATCTTATAATATTTAATTCCCTCCCCTCCTCCCAAAGGACATTAGCATCGCGTGTGCAGCGCAATGAGATGCGACACTGCAAATAACTCGGACTATTGATTATTTCTCTTGCGTCCTGAGAAACACATATTTCCCCTTCTATATATTCTTCTTTTGAGTGGCGAGAGCTCGCGCAGCGGTGTCTCACCGCCATTTTATAAAAAGCAGTGCACAATTAAGCGACAGTTAAGAGACAGACGCACTTCAGAGTACATACATTTAGCGGCAATTCTATGAGCATCCTTAACAATACCCGAGTGATAATTTTAACGACTTTTTTGTGATCGCTGCGATTTCTCCGCGACAATCATTAAATCTCACACTTGCGATTCTCGATTCTGGCAAAAAATATATTAGTTTTTATTATAAAGTTATAAATTGGACACCCACATAATTTAAGACCGATAACCGCGTGAGTATCTTTTTGTATAACCAATAAATTTCACTGTTAAAGAAAATCTGAGCGTTCTTTCATTGATACATCCATTTGAGAAGTTGTTTTCATAAAGATTCATACCTGAATGATCTCAAATTCAGCTTTGTCTGCCAGTCCCACAATTTCGTACAATTAAAGCAGAACAATTCTTTATTCGAACCAGTGAGTAAATTTTTATAAATCACTTCACAGACAAACAAACACACTCGTATATTCACGCGCAGACGAGTCCTCCCAGTAAAATGGTTAAACCCATTGACCCTAAAGAGAACAACACGTACATTTATTCACACGTGTTTTACAACGTCACGACGTGACAAATAAAAAATGATACGCTTTTCTATATAAAAAAAAATCGGAAAATGGCAGATAATTTTTTGCTTGCTTTCGAGAATATCCCATACGTTCCGAAAATAAGTAACATCGTGAATTTATCAAGATTCAAACTGTTTCAATGTTCCATCTAACTCTCTCTATCCTGTCACAGACGGAGGGAGATCCTCAAGCTCTGCTCAGGTGCCTCAGGGACGTGTCCTTGAGCGAATTGGTGTCCGTACCTGTTAAAGGATTGGAATTCGCGCCGGCTTTTGGTCCTAGTATAGACGGCGTCGTGATTGATCCCGGCGATCCCGAGGATCAGGACTACACCCTGCAGGTCGACACGATCAATACACTCAACAACATCCTGCTGAGGAAAGATGTCGTGGCGAAACTGTCGAGGTATACAACTGCGGTTGTTTCTTTCGGCCGTTCGTCGATCGTTATAACTCGCGAGATCGAGTCTCGAGATAAGAGGAAATAATGGCGAAGGAAAATAATAGTGGAAATAAATAGCGCGGAAAACAGCAGCGATGTCCTGCTGCAGGATCGTCGCTGCAGAAACATAAAAGTGTGTCTCGTGTCCGCGGAGAACAGCGAGAGAGAGAAAGAGAGAGAGAGAGAGAGAGAGAGAGAGAATTCTTCTCTTCATTCTTTATTATAAAATATGGTAACGCACGTTCGAGCAAATAATACGTAACGCAGGAAGCCGCACATTTTAGGACTCAGAGTCTTCGATGACGGAGATCTTACGATTTAAAAGTCACGAACATATATTAAAATGAAAAAAATAAAATAAAAATACCGGAGCTCTTTCCGCGTGGAATGCCCGAGACATGGCCGGTCATTCCTTTTTATTTCCTGGTCTGAAGGAGATGTAAACGGCTTTTATGAGGCACTGCTATGCTCGCGATAGAATGTTTAGTCGCTCTGTCGTTAAATTTGTATTTCATTTTACGATCTGTCTTCCGTGGTCCGGGAAATAAAGAGTGATGGTTGCCGCGCGTATGCTACGCACTTTGTTTTCCTCTCTCTCTCTCTCTCTCTCTCTCTCTCTCTCTCTCTCTTCTCTCTCTCTTTTTCTCTTTCTCTACCTATCTATCTTTCTTGGTGTGCGTTAAATTCTCTACATTCCCTCCGTTTTCTTCAAATTTTCACTAACCCGGCTAAATATTCCATAACGAATAATATAAGAGTCCGGCATAAGCAAGAGCGCAAATTCCCCGAGGAGCGCGAGATTTAAGAACCTTGGGGCGCTCTAAGGGAAGAAAACTTTTTGTATTTCGCGACGAAAGTTTTTCTATTTCCAGACGGAGCTTATTACGCCCTAAAATACTTTATAAATCGCAGAGTTGTTAATATCTCGCGGAACTCATTTTTATCGCACGACGAGTGAGAAAAAGCATTCCTGAATTCGCAGGTACGACCTG